>NW_026043992.1:317200-634400 GCF_937001465.1 Orcinus orca
ATTGCATGGTACCCATTCCACGGGTCTCAACTCTCCAGGTTTAAGGGATTCTTCCTTCAGCTAAAACATGCATGTGGAACCCAGAGTATGATCAACCGTGTGATCGGGAGACGTGTTGAAATATGTCTCAGTTCTCGTCCCCTGGTACTCGGGTGCAACATTCCAGATGCTTTACTAACACTCTCCCGACTTGGAGAGTCAGTGCCTTTAACCTCCTGTTTGGCCCAGTTTGCAAATTCCGCGGAAGATGAACAGGAATAGGGAGAACCAATGAGAGACTAGCTGGAGGTGTCTGGACGGGAAAATTTAACTCTCATTTCCCACCAGGAAGAGGAATTAACCAAAGGCTCAGCGTGCCATGCCGGAACCAGATTAGGGCCTGAAGCAATCCTGCGGTGTTGCGGCCAGCTCACAAGAAAGCGAGTTGAAGAAAGGAGCTCAGGGGCACTGTAATTCACAAACCTGCAGAGTTATAAATGACAGCTATCATCCAAAAATATACTGAAGTAAGGCTGCCAAGAGGACTTGAAAGCCGGGCAGAATTGCAGGAAACCGATTTCAGGAGGTAGACTGGAATTGCATTTAAAGCATAGGAAAAGAGGCAGAAGGTCGACAATGATGCACTTGGCCAAAAAGGGCGTATGCGTTTTTTCCTGAATATATTCAGGAAAAAACGCATACGCCCTTTTTGGCCAACCAAGCAAGCTTGCAAAGGAAATCTGCACTACAATGAAGTCTCACTTCCCCCCCCCCCCCGTCAAAAGGGCCATCTGAAAAAAGTGTAAAATCCAGAAAGGCAGGACAGGCCATGGAGAACTGGGAGCCTTGTTATGCTGATGGGCGGGATGTAAATTGCCAACAGCCACTCGGGAGAAGTGTATGGTGTTTCCTGAAACATCTAAAAAACAAAGCAACAGAGCCTAGGGCACTTCCACTTATGGTCCTATAGCTTAGGGAAATTAAAATCAAAAAGACACAGCCACCCCAAAGTTTGGGATGGCTCTGTTTACAAGAAACTCGTTTACGGTACAAGTTCAATATCGCATAAAGCGAAAAATGGATAAAGAAGTTGTGGTACTTACGTACAATGCAATATCACTCAGCAATGACATCTATGTCATCAGGCCCATAGCAGCATAATGAGTGGATTCAGGTATGATGATTCTAACTGAAATAAGTCACACAGAAAAAGAAACATCATAAGATATCACTAATACACGGAATGTAAACTTGGCTACACAGGAACTGAATTTCAAAACAGAACATGGTCCCAAATTTAGAAAACCAACTTATGCTTGCTTAAGGGGAAAGGTGAGTTGGGGTGCTGCATAAAACCAGAGATTGAAATGAGCACAGATAAAGTTCCTTAAGCCAAATATGTAATAGACAAGAGCTACTCCTTGCTCAACGAAATGGACTCAAAACCCCATATTAAACGCCTAATAATGTACCTGACTAGTAAGTATCTTAAAACCTATGGATTGCTATGTCTCTGAAAGTGAATCAATCGTGAGTACAGGGGCAAAAACGCAGCAGTGATAGGATTGGAGAGTTTTGGTGAGCAAATGAAGACCCTTTGAAGTCATATTGCATGGTACCCATTCCACGGGTCTCAACTCTCCAGGTTTAAGGGATTCTTCCTTCAGCTAAAACATGCATGTGGAACCCAGAGTATGATCAACCGTGTGATCGGGAGACGTGTTGAAATATGTCTCAGTTCTCGTCCCCTGGTACTCAGGTGCAACATTCCAGATGCTTTACTAACACTCTCCCGACTTGGAGAGTCAGTGCCTTTAACCTCCTGTTTGGCCCAGTTTGCAAATTCCGCGGAAGATGAACAGGAATAGGGAGAACCAATGAGAGACTAGCTGGAGGTGTCTGGACGGGAAAATTTAACTCTCATTTCCCACCAGGAAGAGGAATTAACCAAAGGCTCAGCGTGCCATGCCGGAACCAGATTAGGGCCTGAAGCAATCCTGCGGTGTTGCGGCCAGCTCACAAGAAAGCGAGTTGAAGAAAGGAGCTCAGGGGCACTGTAATTCACAAACCTGCAGAGTTATAAATGACAGCTATCATCCAAAAATATACTGAAGTAAGGCTGCCAAGAGGACTTGAAAGCCGGGCAGAATTGCAGGAAACCGATTTCAGGAGGTAGACTGGAATTGCATTTAAAGCATAGGAAAAGAGGCAGAAGGTCGACAATGATGCACTTGGCCAAAAAGGGCGTATGCGTTTTTTCCTGAATATATTCAGGAAAAAAAACGCATACGCCCTTTTTGGCCAACCAAGCAAGCTTGCAAAGGAAATCTGCACTACAATGAAGTCTCACTTCCCCCCCGTCAAAAGGGCCATCTGAAAAAAGTGTAAAATCCAGAAAGGCAGGACAGGCCATGGAGAACTGGGAGCCTTGTTATGCTGATGGGCGGGATGTAAATTGCCAACAGCCACTCAGGAGAAGTGTATGGTGTTTCCTGAAACATCTAAAAAACAAAACAACAGAGCCTAGGGCACTTCCACTTATGGTCCTATAGCTTAGGGAAATTAAAATCAAAAAGACACAGCCACCCCAAAGTTTGGGATGGCTCTGTTTACAAGAAACTCGTTTACGGTACAAGTTCAATATCGCATAAAGCGAAAAATGGATAAAGAAGTTGTGGTACTTACGTACAACGCAATATCACTCAGCAATGACATCTATGTCATCAGGCCCATAGCAGCATAATGAGTGGATTCAGGTATGATGATTCTAACTGAAATAAGTCACACAGAAAAAGAAACATCATAAGATATCACTAATACACGGAATGTAAACTTGGCTACACAGGAACTGAATTTCAAAACAGAACATGGTCCCAAATTTAGAAAACCAACTTATGCTTGCTTAAGGGGAAAGGTGAGTTGGGGTGCTGCATAAAACCAGAGATTGAAATGAGCACAGATAAAGTTCCTTAAGCCAAATATGTAATAGACAAGAGCTACTCCTTGCTCAACGAAATGGACTCAAAACCCCATATTAAACGCCTAATAATGTACCTGACTAGTAAGTATCTTAAAACCTATGGATTGCTATGTCTCTGAAAGTGAATCAATCGTGAGTACAGGGGCAAAAACGCAGCAGTGATAGGATTGGAGAGTTTTGGTGAGCAAATGAAGACCCTTTGAAGTCATATTGCATGGTACCCATTCCACGGGTCTCAACTCTCCAGGTTTAAGGGATTCTTCCTTCAGCTAAAACATGCATGTGGAACCCAGAGTATGATCAACCGTGTGATCGGGAGACGTGTTGAAATATGTCTCAGTTCTCGTCCCCTGGTACTCGGGTGCAACATTCCAGATGCTTTACTAACACTCTCCCGACTTGGAGAGTCAGTGCCTTTAACCTCCTGTTTGGCCCAGTTTGCAAATTCCGCGGAAGATGAACAGGAATAGGGAGAACCAATGAGAGACTAGCTGGAGGTGTCTGGACGGGAAAATTTAACTCTCATTTCCCACCAGGAAGAGGAATTAACCAAAGGCTCAGCGTGCCATGCCGGAACCAGATTAGGGCCTGAAGCAATCCTGCGGTGTTGCGGCCAGCTCACAAGAAAGCGAGTTGAAGAAAGGAGCTCAGGGGCACTGTAATTCACAAACCTGCAGAGTTATAAATGACAGCTATCATCCAAAAATATACTGAAGTAAGGCTGCCAAGAGGACTTGAAAGCCGGGCAGAATTGCAGGAAACCGATTTCAGGAGGTAGACTGGAATTGCATTTAAAGCATAGGAAAAGAGGCAGAAGGTCGACAATGATGCACTTGGCCAAAAAGGGCGTATGCGTTTTTTCCTGAATATATTCAGGAAAAAACGCATACGCCCTTTTTGGCCAACCAAGCAAGCTTGCAAAGGAAATCTGCACTACAATGAAGTCTCACTTCCCCCCGTCAAAAGGGCCATCTGAAAAAAGTGTAAAATCCAGAAAGGCAGGACAGGCCATGGAGAACTGGGAGCCTTGTTATGCTGATGGGCGGGATGTAAATTGCCAACAGCCACTCGGGAGAAGTGTATGGTGTTTCCTGAAACATCTAAAAAACAAAGCAACAGAGCCTAGGGCACTTCCACTTATGGTCCTATAGCTTAGGGAAATTAAAATCAAAAAGACACAGCCACCCCAAAGTTTGGGATGGCTCTGTTTACAAGAAACTCGTTTACGGTACAAGTTCAATATCGCATAAAGCGAAAAATGGATAAAGAAGTTGTGGTACTTACGTACAATGCAATATCACTCAGCAATGACATCTATGTCATCAGGCCCATAGCAGCATAATGAGTGGATTCAGGTATGATGATTCTAACTGAAATAAGTCACACAGAAAAAGAAACATCATAAGATATCACTAATACACGGAATGTAAACTTGGCTACACAGGAACTGAATTTCAAAACAGAACATGGTCCCAAATTTAGAAAATCAACTTATGCTTGCTTAAGGGGAAAGGTGAGTTGGGGTGCTGCATAAAACCAGAGATTGAAATGAGCACAGATAAAGTTCCTTAAGCCAAATATGTAATAGACAAGAGCTACTCCTTGCTCAACGAAATGGACTCAAAACCCCATATTAAATGCCTAATAATGTACCTGACTAGTAAGTATCTTAAAACCTATGGATTGCTATGTCTCTGAAAGTGAATCAATCGTGAGTACAGGGGCAAAAACGCAGCAGTGATAGGATTGGAGAGTTTTGGTGAGCAAATGAAGACCCTTTGAAGTCATATTGCATGGTACCCATTCCACGGGTCTCAACTCTCCAGGTTTAAGGGATTCTTCCTTCAGCTAAAACATGCATGTGGAACCCAGAGTATGATCAACCGTGTGATCGGGAGACGTGTTGAAATATGTCTCAGTTCTCGTCCCCTGGTACTCGGGTGCAACATTCCAGATGCTTTACTAACACTCTCCCGACTTGGAGAGTCAGTGCCTTTAACCTCCTGTTTGGCCCAGTTTGCAAATTCCGCGGAAGATGAACAGGAATAGGGAGAACCAATGAGAGACTAGCTGGAGGTGTCTGGACGGGAAAATTTAACTCTCATTTCCCACCAGGAAGAGGAATTAACCAAAGGCTCAGCGTGCCATGCCGGAACCAGATTAGGGCCTGAAGCAATCCTGCGGTGTTGCGGCCAGCTCACAAGAAAGCGAGTTGAAGAAAGGAGCTCAGGGGCACTGTAATTCACAAACCTGCAGAGTTATAAATGACAGCTATCATCCAAAAATATACTGAAGTAAGGCTGCCAAGAGGACTTGAAAGCCGGGCAGAATTGCAGGAAACCGATTTCAGGAGGTAGACTGGAATTGCATTTAAGGCATAGGAAAAGAGGCAGAAGGTCGACAATGATGCACTTGGCCAAAAAGGGCGTATGCGTTTTTTCCTGAATATATTCAGGAAAAAACGCATACGCCCTTTTTGGCCAACCAAGCAAGCTTGCAAAGGAAATCTGCACTACAATGAAGTCTCACTTCCCCCCCGTCAAAAGGGCCATCTGAAAAAAGTGTAAAATCCAGAAAGGCAGGACAGGCCATGGAGAACTGGGAGCCTTGTTATGCTGATGGGCGGGATGTAAATTGCCAACAGCCACTCGGGAGAAGTGTATGGTGTTTCCTGAAACATCTAAAAAACAAAGCAACAGAGCCTAGGGCACTTCCACTTATGGTCCTATAGCTTAGGGAAATTAAAATCAAAAAGACACAGCCACCCCAAAGTTTGGGATGGCTCTGTTTACAAGAAACTCGTTTACGGTACAAGTTCAATATCGCATAAAGCGAAAAATGGATAAAGAAGTTGTGGTACTTACGTACAATGCAATATCACTCAGCAATGACATCTATGTCATCAGGCCCATAGCAGCATAATGAGTGGATTCAGGTATGATGATTCTAACTGAAATAAGTCACACAGAAAAAGAAACATCATAAGATATCACTAATACACGGAATGTAAACTTGGCTACACAGGAACTGAATTTCAAAACAGAACATGGTCCCAAATTTAGAAAACCAACTTATGCTTGCTTAAGGGGAAAGGTGAGTTGGGGTGCTGCATAAAACCAGAGATTGAAATGAGCACAGATAAAGTTCCTTAAGCCAAATATGTAATAGACAAGAGCTACTCCTTGCTCAACGAAATGGACTCAAAACCCCATATTAAACGCCTAATAATGTACTTGACTAGTAAGTATCTTAAAACCTATGGATTGCTATGTCTCTGAAAGTGAATCAATCGTGAGTACAGGGGCAAAAACGCAGCAGTGATAGGATTGGAGAGTTTTGGTGAGCAAATGAAGACCCTTTGAAGTCATATTGCATGGTACCCATTCCACGGGTCTCAACTCTCCAGGTTTAAGGGATTCTTCCTTCAGCTAAAACATGCATGTGGAACCCAGAGTATGATCAACCGTGTGATCGGGAGACGTGTTGAAATATGTCTCAGTTCTCGTCCCCTGGTACTCGGGTGCAACATTCCAGATGCTTTACTAACACTCTCCCGACTTGGAGAGTCAGTGCCTTTAACCTCCTCTTTGGCCCAGTTTGCAAATTCCGCGGAAGATGAACAGGAATAGGGAGAACCAATGAGAGACTAGCTGGAGGTGTCTGGACGGGAAAATTTAACTCTCATTTCCCACCAGGAAGAGGAATTAACCAAAGGCTCAGCGTGCCATGCCGGAACCAGATTAGGGCCTGAAGCAATCCTGCGGTGTTGCGGCCAGCTCACAAGAAAGCGAGTTGAAGAAAGGAGCTCAGGGGCACTGTAATTCACAAACCTGCAGAGTTATAAATGACAGCTATCATCCAAAAATATACTGAAGTAAGGCTGCCAAGAGGACTTGAAAGCCGGGCAGAATTGCAGGAAACCGATTTCAGGAGGTAGACTGGAATTGCATTTAAAGCATAGGAAAAGAGGCAGAAGGTCGACAATGATGCACTTGGCCAAAAAGGGCGTATGCGTTTTTTCCTGAATATATTCAGGAAAAAACGCATACGCCCTTTTTGGCCAACTAAGCAAGCTTGCAAAGGAAATCTGCACTACAATGAAGTCTCACTTCCCCCCCGTCAAAAGGGCCATCTGAAAAAAGTGTAAAATCCAGAAAGGCAGGACAGGCCATGGAGAAGTGGGAGCCTTGTTATGCTGATGGGCGGGATGTAAATTGCCAACAGCCACTCGGGAGAAGTGTATGGTGTTTCCTGAAACATCTAAAAAACAAAGCAACAGAGCCTAGGGCACTTCCACTTATGGTGCTATAGCTTAGGGAAATTAAAATCAAAAAGACACAGCCACCCCAAAGTTTGGGATGGCTCTGTTTACAAGAAACTCGTTTACGGTACAAGTTCAATATCGCATAAAGCGAAAAATGGATAAAGAAGTTGTGGTACTTACGTACAATGCAATATCACTCAGCAATGACATCTATGTCATCAGGCCCATAGCAGCATAATGAGTGGATTCAGGTATGATGATTCTAACTGAAATAAGTCACACAGAAAAAGAAACATCATAAGATATCACTAATACACGGAATGTAAACTTGGCTACACAGGAACTGAATTTCAAAACAGAACATGGTCCCAAATTTAGAAAATCAACTTATGCTTGCTTAAGGGGAAAGGTGAGTTGGGGTGCTGCATAAAACCAGAGATTGAAATGAGCACAGATAAAGTTCCTTAAGCCAAATATGTAATAGACAAGAGCTACTCCTTGCTCAACGAAATGGACTCAAAACCCCATATTAAATGCCTAATAATGTACCTGACTAGTAAGTATCTTAAAACCTATGGATTGCTATGTCTCTGAAAGTGAATCAATCGTGAGTACAGGGGCAAAAACGCAGCAGTGATAGGATTGGAGAGTTTTGGTGAGCAAATGAAGACCCTTTGAAGTCATATTGCATGGTACCCATTCCACGGGTCTCAACTCTCCAGGTTTAAGGGATTCTTCCTTCAGCTAAAACATGCATGTGGAACCCAGAGTATGATCAACCGTGTGATCGGGAGACGTGTTGAAATATGTCTCAGTTCTCGTCCCCTGGTACTCGGGTGCAACATTCCAGATGCTTTACTAACACTCTCCCGACTTGGAGAGTCAGTGCCTTTAACCTCCTGTTTGGCCCAGTTTGCAAATTCCGCGGAAGATGAACAGGAATAGGGAGAACCAATGAGAGACTAGCTGGAGGTGTCTGGACGGGAAAATTTAACTCTCATTTCCCACCAGGAAGAGGAATTAACCAAAGGCTCAGCGTGCCATGCCGGAACCAGATTAGGGCCTGAAGCAATCCTGCGGTGTTGCGGCCAGCTCACAAGAAAGCGAGTTGAAGAAAGGAGCTCAGGGGCACTGTAATTCACAAACCTGCAGAGTTATAAATGACAGCTATCATCCAAAAATATACTGAAGTAAGGCTGCCAAGAGGACTTGAAAGCCGGGCAGAATTGCAGGAAACCGATTTCAGGAGGTAGACTGGAATTGCATTTAAAGCATAGGAAAAGAGGCAGAAGGTCGACAATGATGCACTTGGCCAAAAAGGGCGTATGTGTTTTTTCCTGAATATATTCAGGAAAAAACGCATACGCCCTTTTTGGCCAACCAAGCAAGCTTGCAAAGGAAATCTGCACTACAATGAAGTCTCACTTCCCCCCCGTCAAAAGGGCCATCTGAAAAAAGTGTAAAATCCAGAAAGGCAGGACAGGCCATGGAGAACTGGGAGCCTTGTTATGCTGATGGGCGGGATGTAAATTGCCAACAGCCACTCAGGAGAAGTGTATGGTGTTTCCTGAAACATCTAAAAAACAAAGCAACAGAGCCTAGGGCACTTCCACTTATGGTGCTATAGCTTAGGGAAATTAAAATCAAAAAGACACAGCCACCCCAAAGTTTGGGATGGCTCTGTTTACAAGAAACTCGTTTACGGTACAAGTTCAATATCGCATAAAGCGAAAAATGGATAAAGAAGTTGTGGTACTTACGTACAATGCAATATCACTCAGCAATGACATCTATGTCATCAGGCCCATAGCAGCATAATGAGTGGATTCAGGTATGATGATTCTAACTGAAATAAGTCACACAGAAAAAGAAACATCATAAGATATCACTAATACACGGAATGTAAACTTGGCTACACAGGAACTGAATTTCAAAACAGAACATGGTCCCAAATTTAGAAAATCAACTTATGCTTGCTTAAGGGGAAAGGTGAGTTGGGGTGCTGCATAAAACCAGAGATTGAAATGAGCACAGATAAAGTTCCTTAAGCCAAATATGTAATAGACAAAAGCTACTCCTTGCTCAACGAAATGGACTCAAAACCCCATATTAAACGCCTAATAATGTACCTGACTAGTAAGTATCTTAAAACCTATGGATTGCTATGTCTCTGAAAGTGAATCAATCGTGAGTACAGGGGCAAAAACGCAGCAGAGATAGGATTGGAGAGTTTTGGTGAGCAAATGAAGACCCTTTGAAGTCATATTGCATGGTACCCATTCCACGGGTCTCAACTCTCCAGGTTTAAGGGATTCTTCCTTCAGCTAAAACATGCATGTGGAACCCAGAGTATGATCAACCGTGTGATCGGGAGACGTGTTGAAATATGTCTCAGTTCTCGTCCCCTGGTACTCGGGTGCAACATTCCAGATGCTTTACTAACACTCTCCCGACTTGGAGAGTCAGTGCCTTTAACCTCCTGTTTGGCCCAGTTTGCAAATTCCACGGAAGATGAACAGGAATAGGGAGAACCAATGAGAGACTAGCTGGAGGTGTCTGGACGGGAAAATTTAACTCTCATTTCCCACCAGGAAGAGGAATTAACCAAAGGCTCAGCGTGCCATGCCGGAACCAGATTAGGGCCTGAAGCAATCCTGCGGTGTTGCGGCCAGCTCACAAGAAAGCGAGTTGAAGAAAGGAGCTCAGGGGCACTGTAATTCACAAACCTGCAGAGTTATAAATGACAGCTATCATCCAAAAATATACTGAAGTAAGGCTGCCAAGAGGACTTGAAAGCCGGGCAGAATTGCAGGAAACCGATTTCAGGAGGTAGACTGGAATTGCATTTAAGGCATAGGAAAAGAGGCAGAAGGTCGACAATGATGCACTTGGCCAAAAAGGGCGTATGCGTTTTTTCCTGAATATATTCAGGAAAAAACGCATACGCCCTTTTTGGCCAACCAAGCAAGCTTGCAAAGGAAATCTGCACTACAATGAAGTCTCACTTCCCCCCCGTCAAAAGGGCCATCTGAAAAAAGTGTAAAATCCAGAAAGGCAGGACAGGCCATGGAGAACTGGGAGCCTTGTTATGCTGATGGGCGGGATGTAAATTGCCAACAGCCACTCGGGAGAAGTTTATGGTGTTTCCTGAAACATCTAAAAAACAAAGCAACAGAGCCTAGGGCACTTCCACTTATGGTCCTATAGCTTAGGGAAATTAAAATCAAAAAGACACAGCCACCCCAAAGTTTGGGATGGCTCTGTTTACAAGAAACTCGTTTACGGTACAAGTTCAATATCGCATAAAGCGAAAAATGGATAAAGAAGTTGTGGTACTTACGTACAATGCAATATCACTCAGCAATGACATCTATGTCATCAGGCCCATAGCAGCATAATGAGTGGATTCAGGTATGATGATTCTAACTGAAATAAGTCACACAGAAAAAGAAACATCATAAGATATCACTAATACACGGAATGTAAACTTGGCTACACAGGAACTGAATTTCAAAACAGAACATGGTCCCAAATTTAGAAAATCAACTTATGCTTGCTTAAGGGGAAAGGTGAGTTGGGGTGCTGCATAAAACCAGAGATTGAAATGAGCACAGATAAAGTTCCTTAAGCCAAATATGTAATAGACAAGAGCTACTCCTTGCTCAACGAAATGGACTCAAAACCCCATATTAAACGCCTAATAATGTACCTGACTAGTAAGTATCTTAAAACCTATGGATTGCTATGTCTCTGAAAGTGAATCAATCGTGAGTACAGGGGCAAAAACGCAGCAGTGATAGGATTGGAGAGTTTTGGTGAGCAAATGAAGACCCTTTGAAGTCATATTGCATGGTACCCATTCCACGGGTCTCAACTCTCCAGGTTTAAGGGATTCTTCCTTCAGCTAAAACATGCATGTGGAACCCAGAGTATGATCAACCGTGTGATCGGGAGACGTGTTGAAATATGTCTCAGTTCTCGTCCCCTGGTACTCGGGTGCAACATTCCAGATGCTTTACTAACACTCTCCCGACTTGGAGAGTCAGTGCCTTTAACCTCCTGTTTGGCCCAGTTTGCAAATTCCACGGAAGATGAACAGGAATAGGGAGAACCAATGAGAGACTAGCTGGAGGTGTCTGGACGGGAAAATTTAACTCTCATTTCCCACCAGGAAGAGGAATTAACCAAAGGCTCAGCGTGCCATGCCGGAACCAGATTAGGGCCTGAAGCAATCCTGCGGTGTTGCGGCCAGCTCACAAGAAAGCGAGTTGAAGAAAGGAGCTCAGGGGCACTGTAATTCACAAACCTGCAGAGTTATAAATGACAGCTATCATCCAAAAATATACTGAAGTAAGGCTGCCAAGAGGACTTGAAAGCCGGGCAGAATTGCAGGAAACCGATTTCAGGAGGTAGACTGGAATTGCATTTAAGGCATAGGAAAAGAGGCAGAAGGTCGACAATGATGCACTTGGCCAAAAAGGGCGTATGCGTTTTTTCCTGAATATATTCAGGAAAAAACGCATACGCCCTTTTTGGCCAACCAAGCAAGCTTGCAAAGGAAATCTGCACTACAATGAAGTCTCACTTCCCCCCCGTCAAAAGGGCCATCTGAAAAAAGTGTAAAATCCAGAAAGGCAGGACAGGCCATGGAGAACTGGGAGCCTTGTTATGCTGATGGGCGGGATGTAAATTGCCAACAGCCACTCGGGAGAAGTTTATGGTGTTTCCTGAAACATCTAAAAAACAAAGCAACAGAGCCTAGGGCACTTCCACTTATGGTCCTATAGCTTAGGGAAATTAAAATCAAAAAGACACAGCCACCCCAAAGTTTGGGATGGCTCTGTTTACAAGAAACTCGTTTACGGTACAAGTTCAATATCGCATAAAGCGAAAAATGGATAAAGAAGTTGTGGTACTTACGTACAATGCAATATCACTCAGCAATGACATCTATGTCATCAGGCCCATAGCAGCATAATGAGTGGATTCAGGTATGATGATTCTAACTGAAATAAGTCACACAGAAAAAGAAACATCATAAGATATCACTAATACACGGAATGTAAACTTGGCTACACAGGAACTGAATTTCAAAACAGAACATGGTCCCAAATTTAGAAAATCAACTTATGCTTGCTTAAGGGGAAAGGTGAGTTGGGGTGCTGCATAAAACCAGAGATTGAAATGAGCACAGATAAAGTTCCTTAAGCCAAATATGTAATAGACAAGAGCTACTCCTTGCTCAACGAAATGGACTCAAAACCCCATATTAAACGCCTAATAATGTACCTGACTAGTAAGTATCTTAAAACCTATGGATTGCTATGTCTCTGAAAGTGAATCAATCGTGAGTACAGGGGCAAAAACGCAGCAGTGATAGGATTGGAGAGTTTTGGTGAGCAAATGAAGACCCTTTGAAGTCATATTGCATGGTACCCATTCCACGGGTCTCAACTCTCCAGGTTTAAGGGATTCTTCCTTCAGCTAAAACATGCATGTGGAACCCAGAGTATGATCAACCGTGTGATCGGGAGACGTGTTGAAATATGTCTCAGTTCTCGTCCCCTGGTACTCGGGTGCAACATTCCAGATGCTTTACTAACACTCTCCCGACTTGGAGAGTCAGTGCCTTTAACCTCCTGTTTGGCCCAGTTTGCAAATTCCGTGGAAGATGAACAGGAATAGGGAGAACCAATGAGAGACTAGCTGGAGGTGTCTGGACGGGAAAATTTAACTCTCATTTCCCACCAGGAAGAGGAATTAACCAAAGGCTCAGCGTGCCATGCCGGAACCAGATTAGGGCCTGAAGCAATCCTGCGGTGTTGCGGCCAGCTCACAAGAAAGCGAGTTGAAGAAAGGAGCTCAGGGGCACTGTAATTCACAAACCTGCAGAGTTATAAATGACAGCTATCATCCAAAAATATACTGAAGTAAGGCTGCCAAGAGGACTTGAAAGCCGGGCAGAATTGCAGGAAACCGATTTCAGGAGGTAGACTGGAATTGCATTTAAGGCATAGGAAAAGAGGCAGAAGGTCGACAATGATGCACTTGGCCAAAAAGGGCGTATGCGTTTTTTCCTGAATATATTCAGGAAAAAACGCATACGCCCTTTTTGGCCAACCAAGCAAACTTGCAAAGGAAATCTGCACTACAATGAAGTCTCACTTCCCCCCCGTCAAAAGGGCCATCTGAAAAAAGTGTAAAATCCAGAAAGGCAGGACAGGCCATGGAGAACTGGGAGCCTTGTTATGCTGATGGGCGGGATGTAAATTGCCAACAGCCACTCGGGAGAAGTTTATGGTGTTTCCTGAAACATCTAAAAAACAAAGCAACAGAGCCTAGGGCACTTCCACTTATGGTCCTATAGCTTAGGGAAATTAAAATCAAAAAGACACAGCCACCCCAAAGTTTGGGATGGCTCTGTTTACAAGAAACTCGTTTACGGTACAAGTTCAATATCGCATAAAGCAAAAAATGGATAAAGAAGTTGTGGTACTTACGTACAATGCAATATCACTCAGCAATGACATCTATGTCATCAGGCCCATAGCAGCATAATGAGTGGATTCAGGTATGATGATTCTAACTGAAATAAGTCACACAGAAAAAGAAACATCATAAGATATCACTAATACACGGAATGTAAACTTGGCTACACAGGAACTGAATTTCAAAACAGAACATGGTCCCAAATTTAGAAAATCAACTTATGCTTGCTTAAGGGGAAAGGTGAGTTGGGGTGCTGCATAAAACCAGAGATTGAAATGAGCACAGATAAAGTTCCTTAAGCCAAATATGTAATAGACAAGAGCTACTCCTTGCTCAACGAAATGGACTCAAAACCCCATATTAAACGCCTAATAATGTACCTGACTAGTAAGTATCTTAAAACCTATGGATTGCTATGTCTCTGAAAGTGAATCAATCGTGAGTACAGGGGCAAAAACGCAGCAGTGATAGGATTGGAGAGTTTTGGTGAGCAAATGAAGACCCTTTGAAGTCATATTGCATGGTACCCATTCCACGGGTCTCAACTCTCCAGGTTTAAGGGATTCTTCCTTCAGCTAAAACATGCATGTGGAACCCAGAGTATGATCAACCGTGTGATCGGGAGACGTGTTGAAATATGTCTCAGTTCTCGTCCCCTGGTACTCGGGTGCAACATTCCAGATGCTTTACTAACACTCTCCCGACTTGGAGAGTCAGTGCCTTTAACCTCCTGTTTGGCCCAGTTTGCAAATTCCGCGGAAGATGAACAGGAATAGGGAGAACCAATGAGAGACTAGCTGGAGGTGTCTGGACGGGAAAATTTAACTCTCATTTCCCACCAGGAAGAGGAATTAACCAAAGGCTCAGCGTGCCATGCCGGAACCAGATTAGGGCCTGAAGCAATCCTGCGGTGTTGCGGCCAGCTCACAAGAAAGCGAGTTGAAGAAAGGAGCTCAGGGGCACTGTAATTCACAAACCTGCAGAGTTATAAATGACAGCTATCATCCAAAAATATACTGAAGTAAGGCTGCCAAGAGGACTTGAAAGCCGGGCAGAATTGCAGGAAACCGATTTCAGGAGGTAGACTGGAATTGCATTTAAAGCATAGGAAAAGAGGCAGAAGGTCGACAATGATGCACTTGGCCAAAAAGGGCGTATGCGTTTTTTCCTGAATATATTCAGGAATAAACGCATACGCCCTTTTTGGCCAACCAAGCAAGCTTGCAAAGGAAATCTGCACTACAATGAAGTCTCACTTCCCCCCCGTCAAAAGGGCCATCTGAAAAAAGTGTAAAATCCAGAAAGGCAGGACAGGCCATGGAGAACTGGGAGCCTTGTTATGCTGATGGGCGGGATGTAAATTGCCAACAGCCACTCGGGAGAAGTGTATGGTGTTTCCTGAAGCATCTAAAAAACAAAGCAACAGAGCCTAGGGCACTTCCACTTATGGTCCTATAGCTTAGGGAAATTAAAATCAAAAAGACACAGCCACCCCAAAGTTTGGGATGGCTCTGTTTACAAGAAACTCGTTTACGGTACAAGTTCAATATCGCATAAAGCGAAAAATGGATAAAGAAGTTGTGGTACTTACGTACAATGCAATATCACTCAGCAATGACATCTATGTCATCAGGCCCATAGCAGCATAATGAGTGGATTCAGGTATGATGCTTCTAACTGAAATAAGTCACACAGAAAAAGAAACATCATAAGATATCACTAATACACGGAATGTAAACTTGGCTACACAGGAACTGAATTTCAAAACAGAACATGGTCCCAAATTTAGAAAATCAACTTATGCTTGCTTAAGGGGAAAGGTGAGTTGGGGTGCTGCATAAAACCAGAGATTGAAATGAGCACAGATAAAGTTCCTTAAGCCAAATATGTAATAGACAAGAGCTACTCCTTGCTCAACGAAATGGACTCAAAACCCCATATTAAACGCCTAATAATGTACCTGACTAGTAAGTATCTTAAAACCTATGGATTGCTATGTCTCTGAAAGTGAATCAATCGTGAGTACAGGGGCAAAAACGCAGCAGTGATAGGATTGGAGAGTTTTGGTGAGCAAATGAAGACCCTTTGAAGTCATATTGCATGGTACCCATTCCATGGGTCTCAACTCTCCAGGTTTAAGGGATTCTTCCTTCAGCTAAAACATGCATGTGGAACCCAGAGTATGATCAACCGTGTGATCGGGAGACGTGTTGAAATATGTCTCAGTTCTCGTCCCCTGGTACTCGGGTGCAACATTCCAGATGCTTTACTAACACTCTCCCGACTTGGAGAGTCAGTGCCTTTAACCTCCTGTTTGGCCCAGTTTGCAAATTCCGCGGAAGATGAACAGGAATAGGGAGAACGAATGAGAGACTAGCTGGAGGTGTCTGGACGGGAAAATTTAACTCTCATTTCCCACCAGGAAGAGGAATTAACCAAAGGCTCAGCGTGCCATGCCGGAACCAGATTAGGGCCTGAAGCAATCCTGCGGTGTTGCGGCCAGCTCACAAGAAAGCGAGTTGAAGAAAGGAGCTCAGGGGCACTGTAATTCACAAACCTGCAGAGTTATAAATGACAGCTATCATCCAAAAATATACTGAAGTAAGGCTGCCAAGAGGACTTGAAAGCCGGGCAGAATTGCAGGAAACCAATTTCAGGAGGTAGACTAGAATTGCATTTAAGGCATAGGAAAAGAGGCAGAAGGTCGACAATGATGCACTTGGCCAAAAAGGGCGTATGCGTTTTTTCCTGAATATATTCAGGAAAAAACGCATACGCCCTTTTTGGCCAACCAAGCAAGCTTGCAAAGGAAATCTGCACTACAATGAAGTCTCACTTCCCCCCCGTCAAAAGGGCCATCTGAAAAAAGTGTAAAATCCAGAAAGGCAGGACAGGCCATGGAGAACTGGGAGCCTTGTTATGCTGATGGGCGGGATGTAAATTGCCAACAGCCACTCGGGAGAAGTTTATGGTGTTTCCTGAAACATCTAAAAAACAAAGCAACAGAGCCTAGGGCACTTCCACTTATGGTCCTATAGCTTAGGGAAATTAAAATCAAAAAGACACAGCCACCCCAAAGTTTGGGATGGCTCTGTTTACAAGAAACTCGTTTACGGTACAAGTTCAATATCGCATAAAGCGAAAAATGGATAAAGAAGTTGTGGTACTTACGTACAATGCAATATCACTCAGCAATGACATCTATGTCATCAGGCCCATAGCAGCATAATGAGTGGATTCAGGTATGATGATTCTAACTGAAATAAGTCACACAGAAAAAGAAACATCATAAGATATCACTAATACACGGAATGTAAACTTGGCTACACAGGAACTGAATTTCAAAACAGAACATGGTCCCAAATTTAGAAAATCAACTTATGCTTGCTTAAGGGGAAAGGTGAGTTGGGGTGCTGCATAAAACCAGAGATTGAAATGAGCACAGATAAAGTTCCTTAAGCCAAATATGTAATAGACAAGAGCTACTCCTTGCTCAACGAAATGGACTCAAAACCCCATATTAAACGCCTAATAATGTACCTGACTAGTAAGTATCTTAAAACCTATGGATTGCTATGTCTCTGAAAGTGAATCAATCGTGAGTACAGGGGCAAAAACGCAGCAGTGATAGGATTGGAGAGTTTTGGTGAGCAAATGAAGACCCTTTGAAGTCATATTGCATGGTACCCATTCCACGGGTCTCAACTCTCCAGGTTTAAGGGATTCTTCCTTCAGCTAAAACATGCATGTGGAACCCAGAGTATGATCAACCGTGTGATCGGGAGACGTGTTGAAATATGTCTCAGGTCTCGTCCCCTGGTACTCGGGTGCAACATTCCAGATGCTTTACTAACACTCTCCCGACTTGGAGAGTCAGTGCCTTTAACCTCCTGTTTGGCCCAGTTTGCAAATTCCGCGGAAGATGAACAGGAATAGGGAGAACCAATGAGAGACTAGCTGGAGGTGTCTGGACGGGAAAATTTAACTCTCATTTCCCACCAGGAAGAGGAATTAACCAAAGGCTCAGCGTGCCATGCCGGAACCAGATTAGGGCCTGAAGCAATCCTGCGGTGTTGCGGCCAGCTCACAAGAAAGCGAGTTGAAGAAAGGAGCTCAGGGGCACTGTAATTCACAAACCTGCAGAGTTATAAATGACAGCTATCATCCAAAAATATACTGAAGTAAGGCTGCCAAGAGGACTTGAAAGCCGGGCAGAATTGCAGGAAACCGATTTCAGGAGGTAGACTGGAATTGCATTTAAAGCATAGGAAAAGAGGCAGAAGGTCGACAATGATGCACTTGGCCAAAAAGGGCGTATGCGTTTTTTCCTGAATATATTCAGGAAAAAACGCATACGCCCTTTTTGGCCAACCAAGCAAGCTTGCAAAGGAAATCTGCACTACAATGAAGTCTCACTTCCCCCCCGTCAAAAGGGCCATCTGAAAAAAGTGTAAAATCCAGAAAGGCAGGACAGGCCATGGAGAACTGGGAGCCTTGTTATGCTGATGGGCGGGATGTACATTGCCAACAGCCACTCGGGAGAAGTGTATGGTGTTTCCTGAAGCATCTAAAAAACAAAGCAACAGAGCCTAGGGCACTTCCACTTATGGTCCTATAGCTTAGGGAAATTAAAATCAAAAAGACACAGCCACCCCAAAGTTTGGGATGGCTCTGTTTACAAGAAACTCGTTTACGGTACAAGTTAAATATTGCATAAAGCGAAAAATGGATAAAGAAGTTGTGGTACTTACGTACAATGCAATATCACTCAGCAATGACATCTATGTCATCAGGCCCATAGCAGCATAATGAGTGGATTCAGGTATGATGATTCTAACTGAAATAAGTCACACAGAAAAAGAAACATCATAAGATATCACTAATACACGGAATGTAAACTTGGCTACACAGGAACTGAATTTCAAAACAGAACATGGTCCCAAATTTAGAAAATCAACTTATGCTTGCTTAAGGGGAAAGGTGAGTTGGGGTGCTGCATAAAACCAGAGATTGAAATGAGCACAGATAAAGTTCCTTAAGCCAAATATGTAATAGACAAGAGCTACTCCTTGCTCAACGAAATGGACTCAAAACCCCATATTAAACGCCTAATAATGTACCTGACTAGTAAGTATCTTAAAACCTATGGATTGCTATGTCTCTGAAAGTGAATCAATCGTGAGTACAGGGGCAAAAACGCAGCAGTGATAGGATTGGAGAGTTTTGGTGAGCAAATGAAGACCCTTTGAAGTCATATTGCATGGTACCCATTCCATGGGTCTCAACTCTCCAGGTTTAAGGGATTCTTCCTTCAGCTAAAACATGCATGTGGAACCCAGAGTATGATCAACCGTGTGATCGGGAGACGTGTTGAAATATGTCTCAGTTCTCGTCCCCTGGTACTCGGGTGCAACATTCCAGATGCTTTACTAACACTCTCCCGACTTGGAGAGTCAGTGCCTTTAACCTCCTGTTTGGCCCAGTTTGCAAATTCCGCGGAAGATGAACAGGAATAGGGAGAACCAATGAGAGACTAGCTGGAGGTGTCTGGACGGGAAAATTTAACTCTCATTTCCCACCAGGAAGAGGAATTAACCAAAGGCTCAGCGTGCCATGCCGGAACCAGATTAGGGCCTGAAGCAATCCTGCGGTGTTGCGGGCAGCTCACAAGAAAGCGAGTTGAAGAAAGGAGCTCAGGGGCACTGTAATTCACAAACCTGCAGAGTTATAAATGACAGCTATCATCCAAAAATATACTGAAGTAAGGCTGCCAAGAGGACTTGAAAGCCGGGCAGAATTGCAGGAAACCGATTTCAGGAGGTAGACTGGAATTGCATTTAAAGCATAGGAAAAGAGGCAGAAGGTCGACAATGATGCACTTGGCCAAAAAGGGCGTATGCGTTTTTTCCTGAATATATTCAGGAAAAAACGCATACGCCCTTTTTGGCCAACCAAGCAAGCTTGCAAAGGAAATCTGCACTACAATGAAGTCTCACTTCCCCCCCGTCAAAAGGGCCATCTGAAAAAAGTGTAAAATCCAGAAAGGCAGGACAGGCCATGGAGAACTGGGAGCCTTGTTATGCTGATGGGCGGGATGTACATTGCCAACAGCCACTCGGGAGAAGTGTATGGTGTTTCCTGAAGCATCTAAAAAACAAAGCAACAGAGCCTAGGGCACTTCCACTTATGGTCCTATAGCTTAGGGAAATTAAAATCAAAAAGACACAGCCACCCCAAAGTTTGGGATGGCTCTGTTTACAAAAAACTCGTTTACGGTACAAGTTCAATATCGCATAAAGCGAAAAATGGATAAAGAAGTTGTGGTACTTACGTACAATGCAATATCACTCAGCAATGACATCTATGTCATCAGGCCCATAGCAGCATAATGAGTGGATTCAGGTATGATGATTCTAACTGAAATAAGTCACACAGAAAAAGAAACATCATAAGATATCACTAATACACGGAATGTAAACTTGGCTACACAGGAACTGAATTTCAAAACAGAACATGGTCCCAAATTTAGAAAATCAACTTATGCTTGCTTAAGGGGAAAGGTGAGTTGGGGTGCTGCATAAAACCAGAGATTGAAATGAGCACAGATAAAGTTCCTTAAGCCAAATATGTAATAGACAAGAGCTACTCCTTGCTCAACGAAATGGACTCAAAACCCCATATCAAACGCCTAATAATGTACCTGACTAGTAAGTATCTTAAAACCTATGGATTGCTATGTCTCTGAAAGTGAATCAATCGTGAGTACAGGGGCAAAAACGCAGCAGTGATAGGATTGGAGAGTTTTGGTGAGCAAATGAAGACCCTTTGAAGTCATATTGCATGGTACCCATTCCACGGGTCTCAACTCTCCAGGTTTAAGGGATTCTTCCTTCAGCTAAAACATGCATGTGGAACCCAGAGTATGATCAACCGTGTGATTGGGAGACGTGTTGAAATATGTCTCAGTTCTCGTCCCCTGGTACTCGGGTGCAACATTCCAGATGCTTTACTAACACTCTCCCGACTTGGAGAGTCAGTGCCTTTAACCTCCTGTTTGGCCCAGTTTGCAAATTCCGCGGAAGATGAACAGGAATAGGGAGAACCAATGAGAGACTAGCTGGAGGTGTCTGGACGGGAAAATTTAACTCTCATTTCCCACCAGGAAGAGGAATTAACCAAAGGCTCAGCGTGCCATGCCGGAACAAGATTAGGGCCTGAAGCAATCCTGCGGTGTTGCGGCCAGCTCACAAGAAAGCGAGTTGAAGAAAGGAGCTCAGGGGCACTGTAATTCACAAACCTGCAGAGTTATAAATGACAGCTATCATCCAAAAATATACTGAAGTAAGGCTGCCAAGAGGACTTGAAAGCCGGGCAGAATTGCAGGAAACCGATTTCAGGAGGTAGACTGGAATTACATTTAAAGCATAGGAAAAGAGGCAGAAGGTCGACAATGATGCACTTGGCCAAAAAGGGCGTATGCGTTTTTTCCTGAATATATTCAGGAAAAAACGCATACGCCCTTTTTGGCCAACCAAGCAAGCTTGCAAAGGAAATCCGCACTACAATGAAGTCTCACTTCCCCCCCGTCAAAAGGGCCATCTGAAAAAAGTGTAAAATCCAGAAAGGCAGGACAGGCCATGGAGAACTGGGAGCCTTGTTATGCTGATGGGCGGGATGTAAATTGCCAACAGCCACTCGGGAGAAGTGTATGGTGTTTCCTGAAACATCTAAAAAACAAAGCAACAGAGCCTAGGGCACTTCCACTTATGGTCCTATAGCTTAGGGAAATTAAAATCAAAAAGACACAGCCACCCCAAAATTTGGGATGGCTCTGTTTACAAGAAACTCGTTTACGGTACAAGTTCAATATCGCATAAAGCGAAAAATGGATAAAGAAGTTGTGGTACTTACGTACAATGCAATATCACTCAGCAATGACATCTATGTCATCAGGCCCATAGCAGCATAATGAGTGGATTCAGGTATGATGATTCTAACTGAAATAAGTCACACAGAAAAAGAAACATCATAAGATATCACTAATACACGGAATGTAAACTTGGCTACACAGGAACTGAATTTCAAAACAGAACATGGTCCCAAATTTAGAAAATCAACTTATGCTTGCTTAAGGGGAAAGGTGAGTTGGGGTGCTGCATAAAACCAGAGATTGAAATGAGCACAGATAAAGTTCCTTAAGCCAAATATGTAATAGACAAGAGCTACTCCTTGCTCAACGAAATGGACTCAAAACCCCATATTAAATGCCTAATAATGTACCTGACTAGTAAGTATCTTAAAACCTATGGATTGCTATGTCTCTGAAAGTGAATCAATCGTGAGTACAGGGGCAAAAACGCAGCAGTGATAGGATTGGAGAGTTTTGGTGAGCAAATGAAGACCCTTTGAAGTCATATTGCATGGTACCCATTCCACGGGTCTCAACTCTCCAGGTTTAAGGGATTCTTCCTTCAGCTAAAACATGCATGTGGAACCCAGAGTATGATCAACCGTGTGATCGGGAGACGTGTTGAAATATGTCTCAGTTCTCGTCCCCTGGTACTCGGGTGCAACATTCCAGATGCTTTACTAACACTCTCCCGACTTGGAGAGTCAGTGCCTTTAACCTCCTGTTTGGCCCAGTTTGCAAATTCCGCGGAAGATGAACAGGAATACGGAGAAACAATGAGAGACTAGCTGGAGGGGTCTTGACGGGAAAATTTAACTCTCATTTCCCACCAGGAAGAGGAATTAACCAAAGGCTCAGCGTGCCATGCCGGAACCAGATTAGGGCCTGAAGCAATCCTGCGGTGTTGCGGCCAGCTCACAAGAAAGCGAGTTGAAGAAAGGAGCTCAGGGGCACTGTAATTCACAAACCTGCAGAGTTATAAATGACAGCTATCATCCAAAAATATACTGAAGTAAGGCTGCCAAGAGGACTTGAAAGCCGGGCAGAATTGCAGGAAACCGATTTCAGGAGGTAGACTGGAATTGCATTTAAAGCATAGGAAAAGAGGCAGAAGGTCGACAATGATGCACTTGGCCAAAAAGGGCGTATGCGTTTTTTCCTGAATATATTCAGGAAAAAACGCATACGCCCTTTTTGGCCAACCAAGCAAGCTTGCAAAGGAAATCTGCACTACAATGAAGTCTCACTTCCCCCCCGTCAAAAGGGCCATCTGAAAAAAGTGTAAAATCCAGAAAGGCAGGACAGGCCATGGAGAACTGGGAGCCTTGTTATGCTGATGGGCGGGATGTACATTGCCAACAGCCACTCGGGAGAAGTGTATGGTGTTTCCTGAAGCATCTAAAAAACAAAGCAACAGAGCCTAGGGCACTTCCACTTATGGTCCTATAGCTTAGGGAAATTAAAATCAAAAAGACACAGCCACCCCAAAGTTTGGGATGGCTCTGTTTACAAGAAACTCGTTTACGGTACAAGTTCAATATCGCATAAAGCGAAAAATGGATAAAGAAGTTGTGGTACTTACGTACAATGCAATATCACTCAGCAATGACATCTATGTCATCAGGCCCATAGCAGCATAATGAGTGGATTCAGGTATGATGATTCTAACTGAAATAAGTCACACAGAAAAAGAAACATCATAAGATATCACTAATACACGGAATGTAAACTTGGCTACACAGGAACTGAATTTCAAAACAGAACATGGTCCCAAATTTAGAAAATCAACTTATGCTTGCTTAAGGGGAAAGGTGAGTTGGGGTGCTGCATAAAACCAGAGATTGAAATGAGCACAGATAAAGTTCCTTAAGCCAAATATGTAATAGACAAGAGCTACTCCTTGCTCAACGAAATGGACTCAAAACCCCATATTAAATGCCTAATAATGTACCTGACTAGTAAGTATCTTAAAACCTATGGATTGCTATGTCTCTGAAAGTGAATCAATCGTGAGTACAGGGGCAAAAACGCAGCAGTGATAGGATTGGAGAGTTTTGGTGAGCAAATGAAGACCCTTTGAAGTCATATTGCATGGTACCCATTCCACGGGTCTCAACTCTCCAGGTTTAAGGGATTCTTCCTTCAGCTAAAACATGCATGTGGAACCCAGAGTATGATCAACCGTGTGATCGGGAGACGTGTTGAAATATGTCTCAGTTCTCGTCCCCTGGTACTCGGGTGCAACATTCCAGATGCTTTACTAACACTCTCCTGACTTGGAGAGTCAGTGCCTTTAACCTCCTGTTTGGCCCAGTTTGCAAATTCCGCGGAAGATGAACAGGAATAGGGTGAACCAATGAAAGACTAGCTGGAGGTGTCTGGACGGGAAAATTTAACTCTCATTTCCCACCAGGAAGAGGAATTAACCAAAGGCTCAGCGTGCCATGCCGGAACCAGATTAGGGCCTGAAGCAATCCTGCGGTGTTGCGGCCAGCTCACAAGAAAGCGAGTTGAAGAAAGGAGCTCAGGGGCACTGTAATTCACAAACCTGCAGAGTTATAAATGACAGCTATCATCCAAAAATATACTGAAGTAAGGCTGCCAAGAGGACTTGAAAGCCGGGCAGAATTGCAGGAAACCGATTTCAGGAGGTAGACTGGAATTGCATTTAAAGCATAGGAAAAGCGGCAGAAGGTCGACAGTGATGCACTTGGCCAAAAAGGGCGTATGCGTTTTTTCCTGAATATATTCAGGAAAAAACGCATACGCCCTTTTTGGCCAACCAAGCAAGCTTGCAAAGGAAATCTGCACTACAATGAAGTCTCACTTCCCCCCCCCGTCAAAAGGGCCATCTGAAAAAAGTGTAAAATCCAGAAAGGCAGGACAGGCCATGGAGAACTGGGAGCCTTGTTATGCTGATGGGCGGGATGTAAATTGCCAACAGCCACTCGGGAGAAGTGTATGGTGTTTCCTGAAACATCTAAAAAACAAAGCAACAGAGCCTAGGGCACTTCCACTTATGGTCCTATAGTTTAGGGAAATTGAAATCAAAAAGACACAGCCACCCCAAAGTTTGGGATGGCTCTGTTTACAAGAAACTCGTTTACGGTACAAGTTCAATATCGCATAAAGCGAAAAATGGATAAAGAAGTTGTGGTACTTACGTACAATGCAATATCACTCAGCAATGACATCTATGTCATCAGGCCCATAGCAGCATAATGAGTGGATTCAGGTATGATGATTCTAACTGAAATAAGTCACACAGAAAAAGAAACATCATAAGATATCACTAATACACGGAATGTAAACTTGGCTACACAGGAACTGAATTTCAAAACAGAACATGGTCCCAAATTTAGAAAATCAACTTATGCTTGCTTAAGGGGAAAGGTGAGTTGGGGTGCTGCATAAAACCAGAGATTGAAATGAGCACAGATAAAGTTCCTTAAGCCAAATATGTAATAGACAAGAGCTACTCCTTGCTCAACGAAATGGACTCAAAACCCCATATTAAACGCCTAATAATGTACCTGACTAGTAAGTATCTTAAAACCTATGGATTGCTATGTCTCTGAAAGTGAATCAATCGGGAGTACAGGGGCAAAAACGCAGCAGTGATAGGATTGGAGAGTTTTGGTGAGCAAATGAAGACCCTTTGAAGTCATATTGCATGGTACCCATTCCACGGGTCTCAACTCTCCAGGTTTAAGGGATTCTTCCTTCAGCTAAAACATGCATGTGGAACCCAGAGTATGATCAACCGTGTGATCGGGAAACGTGTTGAAATATGTCTCAGTTCTTGTCCCCTGGTACTCGGGTGCAACATTCCAGATGCTTTACTAACACTCTCCCAACTTGGAGAGTCAGTGCCTTTAACCTCCTGTTTGGCCCAGTTTGCAAATTCCGCGGAAGATGAACAGGAATAGGGAGAACGAATGAGAGACTAGCTGGAGGTGTCTGGACGGGAAAATTTAACTCTCATTCCCCACCAGGAAGAGGAATTAACCAAAGGCTCAGCGTGCCATGCCGGAACCAGATTAGGGCCTGAAGCAATCCTGCGGTGTTGCGGCCAGCTCACAAGAAAGCGAGTTGAAGAAAGGAGCTCAGGGGCACTGTAATTCACAAACCTGCAGAGTTATAAATGACAGCTATCATCCAAAAATATACTGAAGTAAGGCTGCCAAGAGGACTTGAAAGCCGGGCAGAATTGCAGGAAACCGATTTCAGGAGGTAGACTGGAATTGCATTTAAAGCATAGGAAAAGAGGCAGAAGGTCGACAATGATGCACTTGGCCAAAAAGGGCGTATGCGTTTTTTCCTGAATATATTCAGGAAAAAACGCATACGCCCTTTTTGGCCAACCAAGCAAGCTTGCAAAGGAAATCTGCACTACAATGAAGTCTCACTTCCCCCCCGTCAAAAGGGCCATCTGAAAAAAGTGTAAAATCCAGAAAGGCAGGACAGGCCATGGAGAACTGGGAGCCTTGTTATGCTGATGGGCGGGATGTAAATTGCCAACAGCCACTCGGGAGAAGTGTATGGTGTTTCCTGAAACATCTAAAAAACAAAGCAACAGAGCCTAGGGCACTTCCACTTATGGTCCTATAGCTTAGGGAAATTAAAATCAAAAAGACACAGCCACCCCAAAGTTTGGGACGGCTCTGTTTACAAGAACCTCGTTTACGGTACAAGTTCAATATCGCATAAAGCGAAAAATGGATAAAGAAGTTGTGGTACTTACGTACAATGCAATATCACTCAGCAATGACATCTATGTCATCAGGCCCATAGCAGCATAATGAGTGGATTCAGGTATGATGATTCTAACTGAAATAAGTCACACAGAAAAAGAAACATCATAAGATATCACTAATACACGGAATGTAAACTTGGCTACACAGGAACTGAATTTCAAAACAGAACATGGTCCCAAATTTAGAAAATCAACTTATGCTTGCTTAAGGGGAAAGGTGAGTTGGGGTGCTGCATAAAACCAGAGATTGAAATGAGCACAGATAAAGTTCCTTAAGCCAAATATGTAATAGACAAGAGCTACTCCTTGCTCAACGAAATGGACTCAAAACCCCATATCAAACGCCTAATAATGTACCTGACTAGTAAGTATCTTAAAACCTATGGATTGCTATGTCTCTGAAAGTGAATCAATCGTGAGTACAGGGGCAAAAACGCAGCAGTGATAGGATTGGAGAGTTTTGGTGAGCAAATGAAGACCCTTTGAAGTCATATTGCATGGTACCCATTCCACGGGTCTCAACTCTCCAGGTTTAAGGGATTCTTCCTTCAGCTAAAACATGCATGTGGAACCCAGAGTATGATCAACCGTGTGATCGGGAGACGTGTTGAAATATGTCTCAGTTCTCATCCCCTGGTACTCGGGTGCAACATTCCAGATGCTTTACTAACACTCTCCCGACTTGGAGAGTCAGTGCCTTTAACCTCCTGTTTGGCCCAGTTTGCAAATTCCGCGGAAGATGAACAGGAATAGGGAGAACCAATGAGAGACTAGCTGGAGGGGTCTGGACGGGAAAATTTAACTCTCATTTCCCACCAGGAAGAGGAATTAACCAAAGGCTCAGCATGCCATGCCGGAACCAGATTAGGGCCTGAAGCAATCCTGCGGTGTTGCGGCCAGCTCACAAGAAAGCGAGTTGAAGAAAGGAGCTCAGGGGCACTGTAATTCACAAACCTGCAGAGTTATAAATGACAGCTATCATCCAAAAATATACTGAAGTAAGGCTGCCAAGAGGACTTGAAAGCCGGGCAGAATTGCACGAAACCGATTTCAGGAGGTAGACTGGAATTGCATTTAAAGCATAGGAAAAGAGGCAGAACGTCCACAATGATGCACTTGGCCAAAAAGGGCGTATGCGTTTTTTCCTGAATATATTCAGGAAAAAACGCATACGCCCTTTTTGGCCAACCAAGCAAGCTTGCAAAGGAAATCTGCACTACAATGAAGTCTCACTTCCCCCCCGTCAAAAGGGCCATCTGAAAAAAGTGTAAAATCCAGAAAGGCAGGACAGGCCATGGAGAACTGGGAGCCTTGTTATGCTGATGGGCGGGATGTAAATTGCCAACAGCCACTCGGGAGAAGTGTATGGTGTTTCCTGAAACATCTAAAAAACAAAGCAACAGAGCCTAGGGCACTTCCACTTATGGTACTATAGATTAGGGAAATTAAAATCAAAAAGACACAGCCACCCAAAAGTTTGGGACAACTCTGTTTACAAGAACCGCGTTTATGGTACAAGTTCAATATCGCAGAAAGTGGAAAATGGATAAAGAAGTTGTGGTAATTACGTACAATGCAATATCACTCAGCAATTAAATCTATGTCATCAGGCCAATAGCAGCATAATGAGTGGATTCAGGTATGATGATTCTAACTGAAATAAGTCACACAGAAAAAGAAACATCATAAGATATCACTAATACACGGAATGTAAACTTGGCTACACAGGAACTGAATTTCAAAACAGAACATGGTCCCAAATTTAGAAAATCAACTTATGCTTGCTTAAGGGGAAAGGTGAGTTGGGGTGCTGCATAAAACCAGAGATTGAAATGAGCACAGATAAAGTTCCTTAAGCCAAATATGTAATAGACAAGAGCTACTCCTTGCTCAACGAAATGGACTCAAAACCCCATATTAAACGCCTAATAATGTACCTGACTAGTAAGTATCTTAAAACCTATGGATTGCTATGTCTCTGAAAGTGAATCAATCGTGAGTACAGGGGCAAAAACGCAGCAGTGATAGGATTGGAGAGTTTTGGTGAGCAAATGAAGACCCTTTGAAGTCATATTGCATGGTACCCATTCCACGGGTCTCAACTCTCCAGGTTTAAGGGATTCTTCCTTCAGCTAAAACATGCATGTGGAACCCAGAGTATGATCAACCGTGTGATCGGGAGACGTGTTGAAATATGTCTCAGTTCTCGTCCCCTGGTACTCGGGTGCAACATTCCAGATGCTTTACTAACACTCTCCCGACTTGGAGAGTCAGTGCCTTTAACCTCCTGTTTGGCCCAGTTTGCAAATTCCGCGGAAGATGAACAGGAATAGGGAGAACCAATGAGAGACTAGCTGGAGGTGTCTGGACGGGAAAATTTAACTCTCATTTCCCACCAGGAAGAGGAATTAACCAAAGGCTCAGCGTGCCATGCCGGAACCAGATTAGGGCCTGAAGCAATCCTGCGGTGTTGCGGCCAGCTCACAAGAAAGCGAGTTGAAGAAAGGAGCTCAGGGGCACTGTAATTCACAAACCTGCAGAGTTATAAATGACAGCTATCATCCAAAAATATACTGAAGTAAGGCTGCCAAGAGGACTTGAAAGCCGGGCAGAATTGCAGGAAACCGATTTCAGGAGGTAGACTGGAATTGCATTTAAAGCATAGGAAAAGAGGCAGAAGGTCGACAATGATGCACTTGGCCAAAAAGGGCGTATGCGTTTTTTCCTGAATATATTCAGGAAAAAACGCATACGCCCTTTTTGGCCAACCAAGCAAGCTTGCAAAGGAAATCTGCACTACAATGAAGTCTCACTTCCCCCCCGTCAAAAGGGCCATCTGAAAAAAGTGTAAAATCCAGAAAGGCAGGACAGGCCATGGAGAACTGGGAGCCTTGTTATGCTGATGGGCGGGATGTAAATTGCCAACAGCCACTCGGGAGAAGTGTATGGTGTTTCCTGAAGCATCTAAAAAACAAAGCAACAGAGCCTAGGGCACTTCCACTTATGGTCCTATAGCTTAGGGAAATTAAAATCAAAAAGACACAGCCACCCCAAAGTTTGGGATGGCTCTGTTTACAAGAAACTCGTTTACGGTACAAGTTCAATATCGCATAAAGCGAAAAATGGATAAAGAAGTTGTGGTACTTACGTACAATGCAATATCACTCAGCAATGACATCTATGTCATCAGGCCCATAGCAGCATAATGAGTGGATTCAGGTATGATGCTTCTAACTGAAATAAGTCACACAGAAAAAGAAACATCATAAGATATCACTAATACACGGAATGTAAACTTGGCTACACAGGAACTGAATTTCAAAACAGAACATGGTCCCAAATTTAGAAAATCAACTTATGCTTGCTTAAGGGGAAAGGTGAGTTGGGGTGCTGCATAAAACCAGAGATTGAAATGAGCACAGATAAAGTTCCTTAAGCCAAATATGTAATAGACAAGAGCTACTCCTTGCTCAACGAAATGGACTCAAAACCCCATATTAAACGCCTAATAATGTACCTGACTAGTAAGTATCTTAAAACCTATGGATTGCTATGTCTCTGAAAGTGAATCAATCGTGAGTACAGGGGCAAAAACGCAGCAGTGATAGGATTGGAGAGTTTTGGTGAGCAAATGAAGACCCTTTGAAGTCATATTGCATGGTACCCATTCCATGGGTCTCAACTCTCCAGGTTTAAGGGATTCTTCCTTCAGCTAAAACATGCATGTGGAACCCAGAGTATGATCAACCGTGTGATCGGGAGACGTGTTGAAATATGTCTCAGTTCTCGTCCCCTGGTACTCGGGTGCAACATTCCAGATGCTTTACTAACACTCTCCCGACTTGGAGAGTCAGTGCCTTTAACCTCCTGTTTGGCCCAGTTTGCAAATTCCGCGGAAGATGAACAGGAATAGGGAGAACCAATGAGAGACTAGCTGGAGGTGTCTGGACGGGAAAATTTAACTCTCATTTCCCACCAGGAAGAGGAATTAACCAAAGGCTCAGCGTGCCATGCCGGAACCAGATTAGGGCCTGAAGCAATCCTGCGGTGTTGCGGCCAGCTCACAAGAAAGCGAGTTGAAGAAAGGAGCTCAGGGGCACTGTAATTCACAAACCTGCAGAGTTATAAATGACAGCTATCATCCAAAAATATACTGAAGTAAGGCTGCCAAGAGGACTTGAAAGCCGGGCAGAATTGCAGGAAACCAATTTCAGGAGGTAGACTAGAATTGCATTTAAGGCATAGGAAAAGAGGCAGAAGGTCGACAATGATGCACTTGGCCAAAAAGGGCGTATGCGTTTTTTCCTGAATATATTCAGGAAAAAACGCATACGCCCTTTTTGGCCAACCAAGCAAGCTTGCAAAGGAAATCTGCACTACAATGAAGTCTCACTTCCCCCCCGTCAAAAGGGCCATCTGAAAAAAGTGTAAAATCCAGAAAGGCAGGACAGGCCATGGAGAACTGGGAGCCTTGTTATGCTGATGGGCGGGATGTAAATTGCCAACAGCCACTCAGGAGAAGTGTATGGTGTTTCCTGAAACATCTAAAAAACAAAGCAACAGAGCCTAGGGCACTTCCACTTATGGTCCTATAGCTTAGGGAAATTAAAATCAAAAAGACACAGCCACCCCAAAGTTTGGGACGGCTCTGTTTACAAGAACCTCGTTTACGGTACAAGTTCAATATCGCATAAAGCGAAAAATGGATAAAGAAGTTGTGGTACTTACGTACAATGCAATATCACTCAGCAATGACATCTATGTCATCAGGCCCATAGCAGCATAATGAGTGGATTCAGGTATGATGATTCTAACTGAAATAAGTCACACAGAAAAAGAAACATCATAAGATATCACTAATACACGGAATGTAAACTTGGCTACACAGGAACTGAATTTCAAAACAGAACATGGTCCCAAATTTAGAAAATCAACTTATGCTTGCTTAAGGGGAAAGGTGAGTTGGGGTGCTGCATAAAACCAGAGATTGAAATGAGCACAGATAAAGTTCCTTAAGCCAAATATGTAATAGACAAGAGCTACTCCTTGCTCAACGAAATGGACTCAAAACCCCATATCAAACGCCTAATAATGTACCTGACTAGTAAGTATCTTAAAACCTATGGATTGCTATGTCTCTGAAAGTGAATCAATCGTGAGTACAGGGGCAAAAACGCAGCAGTGATAGGATTGGAGAGTTTTGGTGAGCAAATGAAGACCCTTTGAAGTCATATTGCATGGTACCCATTCCACGGGTCTCAACTCTCCAGGTTTAAGGGATTCTTCCTTCAGCTAAAACATGCATGTGGAACCCAGAGTATGATCAACCGTGTGATCGGGAGACGTGTTGAAATATGTCTCAGTTCTCATCCCCTGGTACTCGGGTGCAACATTCCAGATGCTTTACTAACACTCTCCCGACTTGGAGAGTCAGTGCCTTTAACCTCCTGTTTGGCCCAGTTTGCAAATTCCGCGGAAGATGAACAGGAATAGGGAGAACCAATGAGAGACTAGCTGGAGGGGTCTGGACGGGAAAATTTAACTCTCATTTCCCACCAGGAAGAGGAATTAACCAAAGGCTCAGCATGCCATGCCGGAACCAGATTAGGGCCTGAAGCAATCCTGCGGTGTTGCGGCCAGCTCACAAGAAAGCGAGTTGAAGAAAGGAGCTCAGGGGCACTGTAATTCACAAACCTGCAGAGTTATAAATGACAGCTATCATCCAAAAATATACTGAAGTAAGGCTGCCAAGAGGACTTGAAAGCCGGGCAGAATTGCACGAAACCGATTTCAGGAGGTAGACTGGAATTGCATTTAAAGCATAGGAAAAGAGGCAGAACGTCCACAATGATGCACTTGGCCAAAAAGGGCGTATGCGTTTTTTCCTGAATATATTCAGGAAAAAACGCATACGCCCTTTTTGGCCAACCAAGCAAGCTTGCAAAGGAAATCTGCACTACAATGAAGTCTCACTTCCCCCCCGTCAAAAGGGCCATCTGAAAAAAGTGTAAAATCCAGAAAGGCAGGACAGGCCATGGAGAACTGGGAGCCTTGTTATGCTGATGGGCGGGATGTAAATTGCCAACAGCCACTCGGGAGAAGTGTATGGTGTTTCCTGAAACATCTAAAAAACAAAGCAACAGAGCCTAGGGCACTTCCACTTATGGTACTATAGATTAGGGAAATTAAAATCAAAAAGACACAGCCACCCCAAAGTTTGGGACAGCTCTGTTTACAGGAACCTCTTCTGCAGCACAAGTTAAATATGCCAGAGAACAAATAATGGATAAAGAAGTTGCGGTACTTACGTACAACAGAATACCTCTCAGCAATGAAAACTATGTCACCAGGCCCGTACCAGCATAATGAGTGGATTGAGGCACGGTGATTCTAAGTGAAAAAAGTCACACAGAAAAAGAATCATCATAAGGTACCACTAATACATGGAATGAGAACTTGGCTACACATGAACTGATTTACAAAACAGAACACGGTCTCAAATTTAGAAAACCAACTTATGCTTGCTTAAGTGGGAAGGTGAGTTGGGGTGCTGCATAAAACCAGAGTTTGAAATTAGCACAGATACCGTTCCATAAGCCAAATATTTAATAGACAAGACCTACCCCTTGCTCAAGGAAATGGACTCAGCAATGAGGTATCACCTCACACCTGGTAGAATGGGCATCATCAGAAAATCTACAAACAAAAAATGCTGGAAAGGGTGTGGAGAAAAGGAACCCTCTTCCACTATTGTTGGGAATATAAATTGATACAGTCACTATGGAGAACAATATGGAGTTTCTTAAGAAACTAACAGTAGAATTACCATATGATACAGCAATCCCAGTTCTGGACATATACCCAGACAAAACCATAAATCAAAAAGAGACATTCACCGCAATGTTCATTGCCTCACTCTTTACAATATCGAGGTAATGGAAGCAACCTAAATGCCCACAGACAGACGTATGCATAAAGCTGTGGTACATATATAAAATGGAATATTACTAAGCCATGAAAAGGAATGAAATTGGGTCATTTGTCAAGACGTCGATGGATCTAGAGAGTCTCATACAGAGTGAAGTAAGTCAGAAAGAGAAAAACAAATCTTGTATATTCATGCATATATGTGGAACCTAGAAAAACTGTACAGGTTAACCATTTTGCAAGGCATAAATATAGCAACAGATGTAGACAACAAACGTATGGACAACAAGGGTGGAAGGCTGTTGGGGGGGTGGTGGTGGGAGGAGTTGAGAGACTGGGATTGGCATGTATACATTTATACGTATAAAATAGGTAACCAATAAGAACCTGCTGTATAAAAATATAAAATAAAATTCAAAATTAAAAAGAAATAAAATTTAAAAAATAAAACAGAAAAAACAATTATTCCCTTCACATACATGTATTTATATGAATAAATTATTTCCATGCTTGTATCTGTAAATACAAAAAAGAGGAATAAAATCTACCTTGAACCAAAAACGAAAAAGAGAAAAAAAACACAGAACCCACCAGTTCCACAGAGGAAAACCGTATCAGGGCACTTGCTCCAGTTGTAAACAATTCTGAAGTTGGTCAGTGGTGGGGAATCGTCTCCCATTCAGCCAGCAGCCCCCACGCAACAAGCGTCCTCATTGCAAAGCTGGGGCACCGTGCCGAGGCATCTGTGAGTAAACGTGAGCTGAGCCCCAGGCCAGTTGCTGCTGAACTATTCCCACCCGTCCCAGGTAAAACACCTGAATATATACAAGGACTTGAAAGCGTAGAGGAAGGGCCATAGAGCCACACGAGTGACAGCATGCCGGCCGACTTGGTGCCTGCAGGCCAGCCAGGATGGTCCTGGCCCTGGGTGCTCTTCTGGAAGATTTCCATTTCCCTGCCTGAGATACCCGTCCTGTCCCTGCCCCCACTGCTTCTTTCCTTCCTCACCTCTGCCCAGGGAGAAATTCCAGCAGCAGGTATAGGTGACACATCCTCTTCTTTAGCAGGTGGCAGCCTGGCAACTGCTGCAGAAAGTCCAGCAGAGCCCCACTCACACTGGGCCACCCACAAAGCCGTGGCCTCTCACTCCCTCCCACCAGCCCAGCCCCGAGACTGCTGACAGGGCAGAGAAAATGGCGTCAGGCACGGCTGCAGGGGCTCTTGCTGCCTGGAGTGGTATTTATATTGATCTCAACCCAGGCACACCTGGGGAGGGCTGGCCGGCATGGTAAGGCTGCCCAGGTCAGCCAATCATCACCCCTCAGGGGCTCACAGTTGCAGAAAATGGAAATTGCTGAACCGGCCAGGTCCAAGGAACAGGTGTGGGCTCCTGAGAGTCAGGATAGACAAGGGGCTGCAGCTTTGGCTTGTTTTCTAATCATTTTATCTGGCCCATGAGTGGGAGACAACTTCAAGAAAACCCTCTCCTAATGAGAGGAACCCAGGAGTCAGGGAGAGGAGGGGTGGGTGGTGGTTGGAGACAGAGGCCTGGTGCCCCGGGTGCAGTGGAAGTCTCTGGAAGACCAGGTGGAGGGAGGCCGCACAGAGTGATGCCCAGGGTCACAGACCTGTCGCAGCTGCTGTTTGTTAGTTCAAGTCCTGCTCTGAGGTGCTCTGTGTCAGCTCTGAGCGACAGGTGAGCTGGGGGTGCTCTGCAATGAGGGCTATGTGCACGGTTCCTGTGTGCCCAGCCCTGCCACGGTACCTGCAAGGGTAGCTCTGTATCCTGGGAGGGGCCTGACCACGAGAGCCCCGTGGGCTGGGGTGGGGGTGGGGTACCTGCCCAGGTGACCTCCATATTCTAGGATTGGTCTGACCACGAGAGCCCCATGGGCTGCTGGGGACCTGGTAAAGGATGTCAGGACAGTCAGTGAAGCCACCGAGGATATACCTCCAGCTGCTCCTAATTCCTACACCCTGCTGGTCATTCTACCAACCACCAGGACATGGTATTCTGTATTAGTCTTCAATGATGCCTTCTTTTGTATTCCATTAGTCCCAGAGTCACAAGAAATTTTGGCTTGTGAGTGGCAGGACTCAACATACAACTAAAACAATACTTCCGGGCCGTCTTGCCCCAAGGGTGCAAAAATTCCCACACCATCTTTGGGGAAAGCTTAGCTAAAGACCTAAAATTCTACCTCTGGAAAAGGAAACCCTCCTTCAGTACACAGACGACATTCTGATCGCCAGCCCTACTAAGGAGGCCTCTGAACTACCAAGCCAATAAAGGATAGAAGTTGTCCAAGAAAAAGCTCAAATATCACAGACTGCGGTGACCTGCCTGGGCTTCATTCTCACAGAAGGTCGGAGAAGCCCATCCCAGGAAAGGGAAGAAACCATTTTCAGCCTTACCCCTTTCTAAAACTAGAAGACAGCTTAGGGGTTCTTGGGGAGGCCAGGGTTTGCTGCTTCTGGATCTCTAACTACAGTCTACTAGCTGGGCCTCTATATGAAACACTGAAAGGAAAAGATGATGATCCTGTTGAATAGAATCCAGAAGTGGCCTTTCAAGAATGGAAAGAGCAGTCAATTCAGACCCTTGCCCTGGAACTCCCTAATTTAGCTAAACCCTTTGACCTTTACATTCCCGGTGAAAGGTGAATCGCCATTGGAGAATTAGTGCAAAAACTGGGACCACTTGAAATGGAACAATGCAAGAATGCCATCCAGGTAGGATAAACTACGGTCACCAAGGGGCTTGGCCAACTGCCACATCTGGCCAAGATACTGGCGGTATCTAAAAACCTGGAAATCAGCAGCCCCAAAGGTCACCTCCCTCCTAAGGGAAAAGGACCCCACGTGGTGATCCTAACCACCAACCATGCCCTGAAGTTTCAGGGTTCGCTCTGTGGGCACACCAACCTCGAGTGAGGAGGCCTTCCAACTTCAACATCCAGAGAGATAACCGGGGGCAACAGGGCACCATGACGACTCATGTGAACATCACTTGACCTGGAGTTTCTCTCATAAAACAACAAGAGTGTGTCCCAAAAGAGTAGACTACTGCTTGCAGGACATACTGCACCCAGAGGGGAGCTAATAATCTTGGCGGGGGAACCGTATATCACACTGTCACCATAGAAAAGCCTACAGACACCGTGATGATGGTGGCCAATAAGACTGGCTGGACTCCTGTTTACTTCAAAAGGCTGTTGACTCAGTGGCCATCATGGTCCTTGATCACCACTGACCCTGGACTGTCTGGGAGTTGAGCAGGCAGGGCTCTGACACCTGGTGCTGTTTGTACGTTAATTCAGGGGCCTAATTGAAGAAAGCGCAGACTACTGGTCAGAGCATCTAGGCTGGCAGAAACGGTCAGCCTAAGGTGGCTGAACAAATGTGGGGCGGGGTGAAACCGGCCCCCACAGCGTCTCTGCACATCTCTTTCCTGGACCCTTAAAGGTCATTAGAATCTATAACACTTCCAATGCTGGTGCTCAGGTGGACGAGCAGGGAGGCAGGGGGCCTGGGGACAATCAACGTCACCTGGAGGCTGCTGGGGAGAAGCTCTGACCCTCGCCCCCGGGTATGAGGGCTCCCAACTCAGCACTCAGCAGTTACAGAAGAAGGGTCTGCACCCTCAGCACTCCAAGAATGAGGAACGGGACAAAAGGCAGAGGAGGGGTTTGTCCCCAGCAAAGCCCATTAAAAATCCCTGGGAGATAAAAATAGAATCTGGGCAATAAAGTCAAGTCTAACCTTTTTTATCCTTTGTGCTTTGTCTAATTTCATGTGCTCCTAGGGTCCCGCATGCAGAGGTTCCACACCCGGCACTTCAGACCAGATTTCCTAGTGCAGAATGGCTGGGACGACACCTCAGCTCCTGGGGCCCAGTGCAGACTCCGCGATACAGAGCCTGAGCTGCAGCCAACCCGGCCCTCGAGAGCTCCGCCCCCTCCCTCCCACTGACTCTGACAGGATCTCTACACAGCAGCCCAGCCCACAGCCCAGGGGGTAGTGCATGCTCTCACCTCTCCATTCTCTGATCAAAATATAAAGTTTCCTTTGCTTGTGAACCAAACTCAGTCTCGATCTGTTGGCCCCAATGACACTGGGCAGGGGGACACTTGTTGGGGTCCACTCTGGAGGATCAGTAACAGAAATTGAGACTATTGTAACCTCAATGAACAGATGTGTGAGCCAAACTGTAGTTAACATAGAACAGTGTATAAGGCTCGGGTAAAATAAGATGTTTCTAACACTTCCATTTGATATTTCCATCACTTTATTATAAGCAAGTTCAGTGAAAAGGTTTGTCTTATTTGTCAGGTCAATATTAGAGAAACGAAGTGATTTCTTTCCAAGGATGTACATCTAATAATCTTGGTTAAAGCTTCAATCTTGTTTTAAATGCTTTTCCATTGAAAATGATACCTCTCTTTCAGCTCCCCCATTTCTGAGAAGTATAAAATCTTATAATTTATTATTACCGAAGGGGAAAGGTGGGAGGAGGGATAAATTAACAGTTTGGGATTAACACATACACACTGCTATGTATAAAATAGATCATCAACAAGGAACTACTGTATAGCACAGGGAACTACACTCAACATTTTGCAATAAGCTATAAGGGGAAATAATCTGAAAAAGAATAGATATTTTTACTGACATCATCTATCAATGACAGTTAAAGTGTAACCTAAGGGAAGCTGGTGGTGAGTGCTTCTGACCCTGAAGACTTCAATCATCTAAAGTTTGGACTCTGCCTACTTCCCAAGGCCCTTAATGAACATATGTGTAGCCGTAGCTTAAAAAATTCCCCAGTTTGTGTTTCGGGGAGACACTGATTTTGAAAAAGCCCTGATGTTCTCCTTACATGAATGGGACTCTTCCTACTGCTAAAACATGTCTGTCACACCCAGAGGATGGTATACCGTCTGATCGGGAAGAGTTTGGAAAAGGCATCTCATCTCCTCATCTCCTGGTGCTCGGGTTCACCCCTCCAGCGTCTTTACTAACAGTCTCCCCACTTGGAGATGTCAGCACTGTCAACATCCTGTTGTGTACAGTTTGGAATTTGTCCAGAGGATGAAGCGGAAGGATGAAGAACAATGAGAGACAAGTCCTAGGTGTTCAGACAGGCACATGTCACTCTAATTTCCAATCAGGAAGACGAACTGACCAAAGGCTAGGGTTGCCCATGGAAACAGTATAGGGCTTGAGGAAATCCCGCTGCTTTGTGGCCAGTTCCCATAAACACAAGTTGAACAATGGAACTCAGGGGCAGTAAAATTCACGAAACTGCAGAGTTGAAAATATCCATCACTGAAAAATGTCTTGAGGAAAGTCAGAGAAAAGGACTTGTAAGCAAGGGAGAATGGCAGGAAAGGGATCTGAGGAGGTAGAAAGGACTCGCCATTAAGCACAAGAAAAGGAGCTGAACATTGCCAACATTGCAGTTGGCCAAAAAGGGTGTATGCGTTTTTTTCTGTATATATTCAAGAAAAGGGCATACACTTTTTTAGCCAAGCAAACAGGTGGGCACTGGAAGTCAATACTACAAAAGATATCACTTCGCATCAGTCAGAAGAGCCATCCTCATAAAGCGTAAACAACAGAAATGCAGGACAGGGCAAGGAGAAGAGGGAGCCCTGTGAGACTTATAGTGGAAATGTATATTGCCAACGGCCATTCTGGAGAAGTGTATTGTGTTTACTAAAGCATCTAAAAAATGAGCTACAGAGCATAGGGCACTTGCACTCATGGGCGTATATCTTGGGAAAAACAAAAATTGAGAGGACACAGGCACCCCAATGTTTACCCCCTCTCTGTTTAAAAGATCCTCGACTAGGATATAACTTAAATGTCTCTGGAGGGAAAAAATGGATAGAGATGTGGTACTTAGGTAGAGTGGAATATTATTCAGCCTGGAAATCAATGAAATATGGCCAGTTGTAACAACTCCGGAGGAGTTACGTATGATCTTTCTAAGTGACATAATTCAAAAAGAAAAAGACACATATCATAAGATATCACTTAAAGGTGGAATCCAAAATGGCTACACATGAAATAAATTACAAAACAAAAACATAGTCAAATATGTAGAAAACACGCATAAGGCTGCTAAACGGGAAAGGTGGGGAGGGGTGAGGCATCATCCAGGAGGTTGAAATTAGCAAAGATACCATTCCAAATACCAAACTGATAATCAACAAGGCCCACACGGTAGCTAAAAGAACTGCACTCAGCACACTCAAGTCACCGGAAAAGAATATATACGACTGGTAAGAATCTGAAAAAGAATTTACTGATGTCTCTCTGTACGTGAATCAAGTGGATGTACAGCAGCAAGAAACAGAGCTTTGAAAATCAGCTGTAACCAATATAGTAATAAATTGAAAAAAATAAACGACAGAGAGACAGAGAAAACCTCTTACAACTTTTCCTCAGGGACGGTGATGCAACATGGATTGAACACATCTAGACCCACAGCAGGATGAGACATAAGGCTGGAAACTGTTTGCACTAAGAGAAATGTGAGGTTGGGTGAGGAAATGCACACCCTTTAAAGTAATACTACCTGGTACCCATTCAATGGGTCCCAAATCTGCAGGTTCAAGGGATCTTCCTACAGCTAAAACATGCATGGAAAACCCAGAGGACTGTACACCATGTGATCGGGAGATGTGTCTAAAATGCAGCTCATTTATCCTCTCCTGGTGCTCCTGTTCACCATTCCAGCCACGTTACTTAGAATCTGCCCACTTGGAGAATCAGCACATTTCAACTTCTGTTTCACACATTTTGCAAATTGTGAGGAGGATGAACGGGAAGAGGGGGAACCAATGAGAGAATAGTTGTAGGGGTTTGGACGGGCACATATCACTCTAATTTCCCATTAAGAATAAGAATTGAAAAAAGGCTCAGCCCGCCTCGCCGGAGCCAAAATAGGGCCTGAAGCAATCCTGTGGGTTTGAGGCCAGCTCACAAAAGAGCAACTTAAAAAATGGAGCTCAGGGTCACTGCAATTCACAAACCTGCAGAGTTATAAATGAAAACTAACGTCCAAAACTATGTTGAGGTAAGGCAAAGAAGAGGATCTGAATGCAAGACAGAATTGCAAGAAACAGATTTCAAGAGATAGATTGGACTCGTCTTTAAAGCACATGAAAAGCGGCAGAATTTCGACAATGATGCAGTTGGCCCAAAAGGGCGTATGCGTTTTTTCCTGATTATATCCAGGAAAAAACGCATACGCACTTTATGGGCAACGAAGCAAGCAAGCAATGCAAATGTGCACAACAAAGAAATCTCATTTCCCACCGGTCAAAAGGGCCATCCTAAAAAATTGTAAAAACCAGAAATGCAGGACAGGCCATGGAGAACAGGGAGCCTTTATACGCTGATGGGCAGTGTGTGAACTGCCGAGAGCCACTCTGGAGAAGTGTATGGTGGTTCCTAAATCATCTAAAAAACAGAGCTACAGAGCATAGGACACTTCCAATCATGGGAGTATATCTAGGGAAGTCTAAAAATCAACAAGACACAAGCACACCACAGTTTAGGGCTACTCTGTTTACAAGAACCTCAACTTCAGTACACCTTAAATATCCCAGGAAAGAGAACAATGGATAAAGAAGATGTGGTACTTATGTACAATGGAATATCTCTTCACCATGAAATCAAGGTAATAAGGCTAGTAGAAGGATAAAGAGTGGATTTAGGTCCGATAATACTACTTGAAATAAGTCAAACAGAAAAAGAAACATATCATAAGATATCACTTATAGAGGGAGGGTAAATATGGCTGCACAAGAAATGAATTACAGAACAGAACAGTGTCTCACATTTAGAAAACACACTTATGTCAGCTTAAGGGGAAAGGAGAGGTGGGGTGATGCATTAAACCAGAGTTTGAAATTAGCACAGATACCGTTCAATAAACCAAATAGATATTAGACAAGATCTACACCTTGCTCAATGAACTGGCCTCAACACACCCTATACACCGCAGAGAAATATATCTGAGTAATAAGAATCTTAAAACCCATGTATTGATATATCTCCATAAGGGAATCAAGTGTGTGCAGAGTGGCACAAACACAGCAGTGAAAATGAGCTAAACCCCATTATAGAAATAAATTTTAAAAACAAAATGCAGAAACAATGAAAGAGAGAAAAATTCTTACAAAATTTGCTCAGGGGCTGTGATGCAACCTGGATTGACCACATATAAACCCACAGCTGGATAAGACATAAGGCTGCACACTTGGGGCTGAGAGGATTGGTGAGCTTTGGTGAGCAACTGCCAAAAGTTTAATGCAATACTTCATGCTACTCATTCCAAGGGTCCCAAAACTCCAGGTTGAAGGGAATCTTCCTACAGCTAAACCATGCTTGGGAAACCCAGCGACTGGTATACCATATGATCGGGAAAGGTTTCTAAAACGCACCTCATTTTTCCTCTCCTGGGACTCTGGATCGACATTCCAGCCACTTTACTAACAATATCCCCACATGGAGAGTCAATGCCTTTAAGTTCTAGTATCGCACAGTCTGCAGTTAGTGCGGAGGATGAATGGGAATAGGGGGAACCAGTGAGAAACTAGCTGTAGCAGTTTCAATGGGCACATGTCAGTCTAATTTCACATCAGTAACAAGAATAAACCAAAGGCACAGCAAGGTGCCCCAGAAGAAGAATAGGGCCTGAAGGAATCCTGTGGTTATGAGGCAAGATTACAAAAATAAGAGCAGAAAAATGGAGCTAAGGGCCACTGCAATTCAAAAACGTGCAGAGTTATAAAGGCCAACTATTTTCAAAAAATATATTGAGGTAACGCTATGAAGAGGCATTGGAGGCAAGGCAGAATTGCAGGAAACCAATTTCAGGAGGTAGACTGGAATTGCATTTAAAGCATAGGAAAAGAGGCAGAACGTCCACAATGATGCACTTGGCCAAAAAGGGCGTATGCGTTTTTTCCTGAATATATTCAGGAAAAAACGCATACGCCCTTTTTGGCCAACCAAGCAAGCTTGCAAAGGAAATCTGCACTACAATGAAGTCTCACTTCCCACTGGTCAAAAGGGCCATCTGAAAAAAGTGTAAAATCCAGAAAGGCAGGACAGGCCATGGAGAACTGGGAGGCTTGTTATGCTGATGGGCGGGATGTAAATTGCCAACAGCCACTCGGGAGAAGTGTATGGTGTTTCCTGAAACATGTAAAAAACAAAGCAACAGAGCCTAGGGCACTTCCACTTATGGTACTATAGATTAGGGAAATTAAAATCAAAAAGACACAGCCACCCAAAAGTTTGGGACAACTCTGTTTACAAGAACCGCGTTTATGGTACAAGTTCAATATCGCAGAAAGTGGAAAATGGATAAAGAAGTTGTGGTAATTACGTACAATGCAATATCACTCAGCAATGAAATCTATGTCATCAGGCCAATAGCAGCATAATGAGTGGATTCAGGTATGATGATTCTAACTGAAATAAGTCACACAGAAAAAGAAACATCATAAGATATCACTAATACACGGAATGTAAACTTGGCTACACAGGAACTGGTTTACAAAGACGAAGAGGGTCTCAAATTTAGAAAACCAACTTATGCTTGCTTAAGGGGAAAGGTGAGTTGGGGTGCTGCATAAAACCACAGATTGAAATGAGCACAGATAAAGTTCCTTAAGCCAAATATGTAATAGACAAGAGCTACTCCTTGCTCAACGAAATGGACTCAACACCCCATATTAAACACCTAAGAATGTACCTAACAAGTAAGTATCTGAAAACCTATGGATTGCTATGTCTCTGAAAGAGAATCAAGCATGTGTGCAGGGGCATAAACGCAGCAGTGATAGGATTGGAGAGGTTCGGTGAGCAAATGAAGACCGTTTGATGTCATATTGCATGGTACCCATTCCACGGGTCTCAACTCTCCAGGTTTAAGGGATTCTTCCTTCAGCTAAAACATGCATGTGGAACCCAGAGTATGATCAACCGTGTGATCGGGAGACGTGTTGAAATATGTCTCAGTTCTCGTCCCCTGGTACTCGGGTGCAACATTCCAGACGCTTTATTAACACTCTCCCGACTTGGAGAATCAGTGCCTTTAACCTCCTGTTTGGCCCAGTTTGCAATTTCTGCGGAAGATGAACAGGAATATGGAGAACCAATGAGAGACTAGCTGGAGGTGTCTGGACGGGCAAATTTAACTCTCATTTCCCACCAGGAAGAGGAATTAACCAAAGGCTCAGCGTGCCGTGGTGGAACTAGATTAGGGCCTGAAGCAATCCTGCGGTGTTGCGGCCAGCTCACAAGAAAGCGAGTTGAAGAAAGGAGCTCAGGGGCACTGTAATTCACAAACCTGCAGAGTTATAAATGACAGCTATCGTCCAAAAATATACTGAAGTAAGGCTGCCAAGCGGACTTGAAAGCGGGGCAGAATTGCAGGAAACCAATTTCAGGAGGCAGACTGGAATTGCATTTAAAGCATAGGAAAAGAGGCAGAACGTCGACAATGATGCACTTGGCCAAAAAGGGCGTATGCGTTTTTTCCTGAATATATTCAGGGAAAAACGCATACGCACTTTTTGGCCAACCAAGCAAGCTTGCAAAAGAAATCTGCACTACAATGAAGTCTCACTTCCCCCCGGTCAAAAGGGCAATCTGAAAAAAGTGTAAAATCCAGAAAGGCAGGACAGGCCATGGAGAACTGGGAGCCTTGTTATGCTGATGGGTGGGATGTAAATTGCCAACAGCCACTCGGGAGAAGTGTATGGTGTTTCCTGAAACATATAAAAAACAAAGCAACAGAGCCTAGGGCACTTCCACTTATGGTCCTATAGCTTAGGGAAATTAAAATCAAAAAGACACAGCCACCCCAAAGTTTGGGACAGCTCTGTTTACAGGAACCTCTTCTGCAGCACAAGTTAAATATGCCAGAGAACAAATAATGGATAAAGAAGTTGCGGTACTTACGTACAACAGAATACCTCTCAGCAATGAAAACTATGTCACCAGGCCCGTACCAGCATAATGAGTGGATTGAGGCACGGTGATTCTAAGTGAAAAAAGTCACACAGAAAAAGAATCATCATAAGGTACCACTAATACATGGAATGAGAACTTGGCTACACATGAACTGATTTACAAAACAGAACACGGTCTCAAATTTAGAAAACCAACTTATGCTTGCTTAAGTGGGAAGGTGAGTTGGGGTGCTGCATAAAACCAGAGTTTGAAATTAGCACAGATACCGTTCCATAAGCCAAATATTTAATAGACAAGACCTACCCCTTGCTCAAGGAAATGGACTCAGCAATGAGGTATCACCTCACACCTGGTAGAATGGGCATCATCAGAAAATCTACAAACAAAAAATGCTGGAAAGGGTGTGGAGAAAAGGAACCCTCTTCCACTATTGTTGGGAATATAAATTGATACAGTCACTATGGAGAACAATATGGAGTTTCTTAAGAAACTAACAGTAGAATTACCATATGATACAGCAATCCCAGTTCTGGACATATACCCAGACAAAACCATAAATCAAAAAGAGACATTCACCGCAATGTTCATTGCCTCACTCTTTACAATATCGAGGTAATGGAAGCAACCTAAATGCCCACAGACAGACGTATGCATAAAGCTGTGGTACATATATAAAATGGAATATTACTAAGCCATGAAAAGGAATGAAATTGGGTCATTTGTCAAGACGTCGATGGATCTAGAGAGTCTCATACAGAGTGAAGTAAGTCAGAAAGAGAAAAACAAATCTTGTATATTCATGCATATATGTGGAACCTAGAAAAACTGTACAGGTTAACCATTTTGCAAGGCATAAATATAGCAACAGATGTAGACAACAAACGTATGGACAACAAGGGTGGAAGGCTGTTGGGGGGGTGGTGGTGGGAGGAGTTGAGAGACTGGGATTGGCATGTATACATTTATACGTATAAAATAGGTAACCAATAAGAACCTGCTGTATAAAAATATAAAATAAAATTCAAAATTAAAAAGAAATAAAATTTAAAAAATAAAACAGAAAAAACAATTATTCCCTTCACATACATGTATTTATATGAATAAATTATTTCCATGCTTGTATCTGTAAATACAAAAAAGAGGAATAAAATCTACCTTGAACCAAAAACGAAAAAGAGAAAAAAAACACAGAACCCACCAGTTCCACAGAGGAAAACCGTATCAGGGCACTTGCTCCAGTTGTAAACAATTCTGAAGTTGGTCAGTGGTGGGGAATCGTCTCCCATTCAGCCAGCAGCCCCCACGCAACAAGCGTCCTCATTGCAAAGCTGGGGCACCGTGCCGAGGCATCTGTGAGTAAACGTGAGCTGAGCCCCAGGCCAGTTGCTGCTGAACTATTCCCACCCGTCCCAGGTAAAACACCTGAATATATACAAGGACTTGAAAGCGTAGAGGAAGGGCCATAGAGCCACACGAGTGACAGCATGCCGGCCGACTTGGTGCCTGCAGGCCAGCCAGGATGGTCCTGGCCCTGGGTGCTCTTCTGGAAGATTTCCATTTCCCTGCCTGAGATACCCGTCCTGTCCCTGCCCCCACTGCTTCTTTCCTTCCTCACCTCTGCCCAGGGAGAAATTCCAGCAGCAGGTATAGGTGACACATCCTCTTCTTTAGCAGGTGGCAGCCTGGCAACTGCTGCAGAAAGTCCAGCAGAGCCCCACTCACACTGGGCCACCCACAAAGCCGTGGCCTCTCACTCCCTCCCACCAGCCCAGCCCCGAGACTGCTGACAGGGCAGAGAAAATGGCGTCAGGCACGGCTGCAGGGGCTCTTGCTGCCTGGAGTGGTATTTATATTGATCTCAACCCAGGCACACCTGGGGAGGGCTGGCCAGCATGGTAAGGCTGCCCAGGTCAGCCAATCATCACCCCTCAGGGGCTCACAGTTGCAGAAAATGGAAATTGCTGAACCGGCCAGGTCCAAGGAACAGGTGTGGGCTCCTGAGAGTCAGGATAGACAAGGGGCTGCAGCTTTGGCTTGTTTTCTAATCATTTTATCTGGCCCATGAGTGGGAGACAACTTCAAGAAAACCCTCTCCTAATGAGAGGAACCCAGGAGTCAGGGAGAGGAGGGGTGGGTGGTGGTTGGAGACAGAGGCCTGGTGCCCCGGGTGCAGTGGAAGTCTCTGGAAGACCAGGTGGAGGGAGGCCACACAGAGTGATGCCCAGGGTCACAGACCTGTCGCAGCTGCTGTTTGTTAGTTCAAGTCCTGCTCTGAGGTGCTCTGTGTCAGCTCTGAGCGACAGGTGAGCTGGGGGTGCTCTGCAATGAGGGCTATGTGCACGGTTCCTGTGTGCCCAGCCCTGCCACGGTACCTGCAAGGGTAGCTCTGTATCCTGGGAGGGGCCTGACCACGAGAGCCCCGTGGGCTGGGGTGGGGGTGGGGTACCTGCCCAGGTGAGCTCCATATTCTGGGATTGGTCTGACCACGAGAGCCCCATGGGCTGCTGGGGACCTGGTAAAGGATGTCAGGACAGTCAGTGAAGCCACCGAGGATATACCTCCAGCTGCTCCTAATTCCTACACCCTGCTGGTCATTCTACCAACCACCAGGACATGGTATTCTGTATTAGTCTTCAATGATGCCTTCTTTTGTATTCCATTAGTCCCAGAGTCACAAGAAATTTTGGCTTGTGAGTGGCAGGACTCAACATACAACTAAAACAATACTTCCGGGCCGTCTTGCCCCAAGGGTGCAAAAATTCCCACACCATCTTTGGGGAAAGCTTAGCTAAAGACCTAAAATTCTACCTCTGGAAAAGGAAACCCTCCTTCAGTACACAGACGACATTCTGATCACCAGCCCTACTAAGGAGGCCTCTGAACTACCAAGCCAATAAAGGATAGAAGTTGTCCAAGAAAAAGCTCAAATATCACAGACTGCGGTGACCTGCCTGGGCTTCATTCTCACAGAAGGTTGGAGAAGCCCATCCCAGGAAAGGGAAGAAACCATTTTCAGCCTTACCCCTTTCTAAAACTAGAAGACAGCTTAGGGGTTCTTGGGGAGGCCAGGGTTTGCTGCTTCTGGATCCCTAACTACAGTCTACTAGCTGGGCCTCTATATGAAACACTGAAAGGAAAAGATGATGATCCTGTTGAATAGAATCCAGAAGTGGCCTTTCAAGAATGGAAAGAGCAGTCAATTCAGACCCTTGCCCTGGAACTCCCTAATTTAGCTAAACCCTTTGACCTTTACATTCCCGGTGAAAGGTGAATCGCCATTGGAGAATTAGTGCAAAAACTGGGACCACTTGAAATGGAACAATGCAAGAATGCCATCCAGGTAGGATAAACTACGGTCACCAAGGGGCTTGGCCAACTGCCACATCTGGCCAAGATACTGGCGGTATCTAAAAACCTGGAAATCAGCAGCCCCAAAGGTCACCTCCCTCCTAAGGGAAAAGGACCCCATGTGGTGATCCTAACCACCAACCATGCCCTGAAGTTTCAGGGTTCGCTCTGTGGGCACACCAACCTCGAGTGAGGAGGCCTTCCAACTTCAACATCCAGAGAGATAACCGGGGGCAACAGGGCACCATGACGACTCATGTGAACATCACTTGACCTGGAGTTTCTCTCATAAAACAACAAGAGTGTGTCCCAAAAGAGTAGACTACTGCTTGCAGGACATACTGCACCCAGAGGGGAGCTAATAATCTTGGCGGGGGAACCGTATATCACACTGTCACCATAGAAAAGCCTACAGACACCGTGATGATGGTGGCCAATAAGACTGGCTGGACTCCTGTTTACTTCAAAAGGCTGTTGACTCAGTGGCCATCATGGTCCTTGATCACCACTGACCCTGGACTGTCTGGGAGTTGAGCAGGCAGGGCTCTGACACCTGGTGCTGTTTGTACGTTAATTCAGGGGCCTAATTGAAGAAAGCGCAGACTACTGGTCAGAGCATCTAGGCTGGCAGAAACGGTCAGCCTAAGGTGGCTGAACAAATGTGGGGCGGGGTGAAACCGGCCCCCACAGCGTCTCTGCACATCTCTTTCCTGGACCCTTAAAGGTCATTAGAATCTATAACACTTCCAATGCTGGTGCTCAGGTGGACGAGCAGGGAGGCAGGGGGCCTGGGGACAATCAACGTCACCTGGAGGCTGCTGGGGAGAAGCTCTGACCCTCGCCCCCGGGTATGAGGGCTCCCAACTCAGCACTCAGCAGTTACAGAAGAAGGGTCTGCACCCTCAGCACTCCAAGAATGAGGAACGGGACAAAAGGCAGAGGAGGGGTTTGTCCCCAGCAAAGCCCATTAAAAATCCCTGGGAGATAAAAATAGAATCTGGGCAATAAAGTCAAGTCTAACCTTTTTTATCCTTTGTGCTTTGTCTAATTTCATGTGCTCCTAGGGTCCCGCATGCAGAGGTTCCACACCCGGCACTTCAGACCAGATTTCCTAGTGCAGAATGGCTGGGACGACACCTCAGCTCCTGGGGCCCAGTGCAGACTCCGCGATACAGAGCCTGAGCTGCAGCCAACCCGGCCCTCGAGAGCTCCGCCCCCTCCCTCCCACTGACTCTGACAGGATCTCTACACAGCAGCCCAGCCCACAGCCCAGGGGGTAGTGCATGCTCTCACCTCTCCATTCTCTGATCAAAATATAAAGTTTCCTTTGCTTGTGAACCAAACTCAGTCTCGATCTGTTGGCCCCAATGACACTGGGCAGGGGGACACTTGTTGGGGTCCACTCTGGAGGATCAGTAACAGAAATTGAGACTATTGTAACCTCAATGAACAGATGTGTGAGCCAAACTGTAGTTAACATAGAACAGTGTATAAGGCTCGGGTAAAATAAGATGTTTCTAACACTTCCATTTGATATTTCCATCACTTTATTATAAGCAAGTTCAGTGAAAAGGTTTGTCTTATTTGTCAGGTCAATATTAGAGAAACGAAGTGATTTCTTTCCAAGGATGTACATCTAATAATCTTGGTTAAAGCTTCAATCTTGTTTTAAATGCTTTTCCATTGAAAATGATACCTCTCTTTCAGCTCCCCCATTTCTGAGAAGTATAAAATCTTATAATTTATTATTACCAAAGGGGAAAGGTGGGAGGAGGGATAAATTAACAGTTTGGGATTAACACATACACACTGCTATGTATAAAATAGATCATCAACAAGGAACTACTGTATAGCACAGGGAACTACACTCAACATTTTGCAATAAGCTATAAGGGGAAATAATCTGAAAAAGAATAGATATTTTTACTGACATCATCTATCAATGACAGTTAAAGTGTAACCTAAGGGAAGCTGGTGGTGAGTGCTTCTGACCCTGAAGACTTCAATCATCTAAAGTTTGGACTCTGCCTACTTCCCAAGGCCCTTAATGAACATATGTGTAGCCGTAGCTTAAAAAATTCCCCAGTTTGTGTTTCGGGGAGACACTGATTTTGAAAAAGCCCTGATGTTCTCCTTACATGAATGGGACTCTTCCTACTGCTAAAACATGTCTGTCACACCCAGAGGATGGTATACCGTCTGATCGGGAAGAGTTTGGAAAAGGCATCTCATCTCCTCATCTCCTGGTGCTCGGGTTCACCCCTCCAGCGTCTTTACTAACAGTCTCCCCACTTGGAGATGTCAGCACTGTCAACATCCTGTTGTGTACAGTTTGGAATTTGTCCAGAGGATGAAGCGGAAGGATGAAGAACAATGAGAGACAAGTCCTAGGTGTTCAGACAGGCACATGTCACTCTAATTTCCAATCAGGAAGACGAACTGACCAAAGGCTAGGGTTGCCCATGGAAACAGTATAGGGCTTGAGGAAATCCCGCTGCTTTGTGGCCAGTTCCCATAAACACAAGTTGAACAATGGAACTCAGGGGCAGTAAAATTCACGAAACTGCAGAGTTGAAAATATCCATCACTGAAAAATGTCTTGAGGAAAGTCAGAGAAAAGGACTTGTAAGCAAGGGAGAATGGCAGGAAAGGGATCTGAGGAGGTAGAAAGGACTCGCCATTAAGCACAAGAAAAGGAGCTGAACATTGCCAACATTGCAGTTGGCCAAAAAGGGTGTATGCGTTTTTTTCTGTATATATTCAAGAAAAGGGCATACACTTTTTTAGCCAAGCAAACAGGTGGGCACTGGAAGTCAATACTACAAAAGATATCACTTCGCATCAGTCAGAAGAGCCATCCTCATAAAGCGTAAACAACAGAAATGCAGGACAGGGCAAGGAGAAGAGGGAGCCCTGTGAGACTTATAGTGGAAATGTATATTGCCAACGGCCATTCTGGAGAAGTGTATTGTGTTTACTAAAGCATCTAAAAAATGAGCTACAGAGCATAGGGCACTTGCACTCATGGGCGTATATCTTGGGAAAAACAAAAATTGAGAGGACACAGGCACCCCAATGTTTACTCCCTCTCTGTTTAAAAGATCCTCGACTAGGATATAACTTAAATGTCTCTGGAGGGAAAAAATGGATAGAGATGTGGTACTTAGGTAGAGTGGAATATTATTCAGCCTGGAAATCAATGAAATATGGCCAGTTGTAACAACTCCGGAGGAGTTACGTATGATCTTTCTAAGTGACATAATTCAAAAAGAAAAAGACACATATCATAAGATATCACTTAAAGGTGGAATCCAAAATGGCTACACATGAAATAAATTACAAAACAAAAACATAGTCAAATATGTAGAAAACACGCATAAGGCTGCTAAACGGGAAAGGTGGGGAGGGGTGAGGCATCATCCAGGAGGTTGAAATTAGCAAAGATACCATTCCAAATACCAAACTGATAATCAACAAGGCCCACACGGTAGCTAAAAGAACTGCACTCAGCACACTCAAGTCACCGGAAAAGAATATATACGACTGGTAAGAATCTGAAAAAGAATTTACTGATGTCTCTCTGTACGTGAATCAAGTGGATGTACAGCAGCAAGAAACAGAGCTTTGAAAATCAGCTGTAACCAATATAGTAATAAATTGAAAAAAATAAACGACAGAGAGACAGAGAAAACCTCTTACAACTTTTCCTCAGGGACGGTGATGCAACATGGATTGAACACATCTAGACCCACAGCAGGATGAGACATAAGGCTGGAAACTGTTTGCACTAAGAGAAATGTGAGGTTGGGTGAGGAAATGCACACCCTTTAAAGTAATACTACCTGGTACCCATTCAATGGGTCCCAAATCTGCAGGTTCAAGGGATCTTCCTACAGCTAAAACATGCATGGAAAACCCAGAGGACTGTACACCATGTGATCGGGAGATGTGTCTAAAATGCAGCTCATTTATCCTCTCCTGGTGCTCCTGTTCACCATTCCAGCCACGTTACTTAGAATCTGCCCACTTGGAGAATCAGCACATTTCAACTTCTGTTTCACACATTTTGCAAATTGTGAGGAGGATGAACGGGAAGAGGGGGAACCAATGAGAGAATAGTTGTAGGGGTTTGGACGGGCACATATCACTCTAATTTCCCATTAAGAATAAGAATTGAAAAAAGGCTCAGCCCGCCTCGCCGGAGCCAAAATAGGGCCTGAAGCAATCCTGTGGGTTTGAGGCCAGCTCACAAAAGAGCAACTTAAAAAATGGAGCTCAGGGTCACTGCAATTCACAAACCTGCAGAGTTATAAATGAAAACTAACGTCCAAAACTATGTTGAGGTAAGGCAAAGAAGAGGATCTGAATGCAAGACAGAATTGCAAGAAACAGATTTCAAGAGATAGATTGGACTCGTCTTTAAAGCACATGAAAAGCGGCAGAATTTCGACAATGATGCAGTTGGCCCAAAAGGGCGTATGCGTTTTTTCCTGATTATATCCAGGAAAAAACGCATACGCACTTTATGGGCAACGAAGCAAGCAAGCAATGCAAATGTGCACAACAAAGAAATCTCATTTCCCACCGGTCAAAAGGGCCATCCTAAAAAATTGTAAAAACCAGAAATGCAGGACAGGCCATGGAGAACAGGGAGCCTTTATACGCTGATGGGCAGTGTGTGAACTGCCGAGAGCCACTCTGGAGAAGTGTATGGTGGTTCCTAAATCATCTAAAAAACAGAGCTACAGAGCATAGGACACTTCCAATCATGGGAGTATATCTAGGGAAGTCTAAAAATCAACAAGACACAAGCACACCACAGTTTAGGGCTACTCTGTTTACAAGAACCTCAACTTCAGTACACCTTAAATATCCCAGGAAAGAGAACAATGGATAAAGAAGATGTGGTACTTATGTACAATGGAATATCTCTTCACCATGAAATCAAGGTAATAAGGCTAGTAGAAGGATAAAGAGTGGATTTAGGTCCGATAATACTACTTGAAATAAGTCAAACAGAAAAAGAAACATATCATAAGATATCACTTATAGAGGGAGGGTAAATATGGCTGCACAAGAAATGAATTACAGAACAGAACAGTGTCTCACATTTAGAAAACACACTTATGTCAGCTTAAGGGGAAAGGAGAGGTGGGGTGATGCATTAAACCAGAGTTTGAAATTAGCACAGATACCGTTCAATAAACCAAATAGATATTAGACAAGATCTACACCTTGCTCAATGAACTGGCCTCAACACACCCTATACACCGCAGAGAAATATATCTGAGTAATAAGAATCTTAAAACCCATGTATTGATATATCTCCATAAGGGAATCAAGTGTGTGCAGAGTGGCACAAACACAGCAGTGAAAATGAGCTAAACCCCATTATAGAAATAAATTTTAAAAACAAAATGCAGAAACAATGAAAGAGAGAAAAATTCTTACAAAATTTGCTCAGGGGCTGTGATGCAACCTGGATTGACCACATATAAACCCACAGCTGGATAAGACATAAGGCTGCACACTTGGGGCTGAGAGGATTGGTGAGCTTTGGTGAGCAACTGCCAAAAGTTTAATGCAATACTTCATGCTACTCATTCCAAGGGTCCCAAAACTCCAGGTTGAAGGGAATCTTCCTACAGCTAAACCATGCTTGGGAAACCCAGCGACTGGTATACCATATGATCGGGAAAGGTTTCTAAAACGCACCTCATTTTTCCTCTCCTGGGACTCCGGATCGACATTCCAGCCACTTTACTAACAATATCCCCACATGGAGAGTCAATGCCTTTAAGTTCTAGTATCGCACAGTCTGCAGTTAGTGCGGAGGATGAATGGGAATAGGGGGAACCAGTGAGAAACTAGCTGTAGCAGTTTCAATGGGCACATGTCAGTCTAATTTCACATCAGTAACAAGAATAAACCAAAGGCACAGCAAGGTGCCCCAGAAGAAGAATAGGGCCTGAAGGAATCCTGTGGTTATGAGGCAAGATTACAAAAATAAGAGCAGAAAAATGGAGCTAAGGGCCACTGCAATTCAAAAACCTGCAGAGTTATAAAGGCCAACTATTTTCAAAAAATATATTGAGGTAAGGCTATGAAGAGGCATTGGAGGCAAGGCAGAATTGCAGGAAACCGATTTCAGGAGGTAGACTGGAATTGCAATTAAAGCATAGGAAAAGAGGCAGAACGTCCACAATGATTCACTTGGCCAAAAAGGGCGTATGCGTTTTTTCCTGAATATATTCAGGAAAAAACGCATACGCCCTTTTTGGCCAACCAAGCAAGCTTGCAAAGGAAATCTGCACTACAATGAAGTCTCACTTCCCACTGGTCAAAAGGGCCATCTGAAAAAAGTGTAAAATCCAGAAAGGCAGGACAGGCCATGGAGAACTGGGAGCCTTGTTATGCTGATGGGCGGGATGTAAATTGCCAACAGCCACTCGGGAGAAGTGTATGGTGTTTCCTGAAACATGTAAAAAACAAAGCAACAGAGCCTAGGGCACTTCCACTTATGGTACTATAGATTAGGGAAATTAAAATCAAAAAGACACAGCCACCCAAAAGTTTGGGACAACTCTGTTTACAAGAACCGCGTTTATGGTACAAGTTCAATAACGCAGAAAGTGGAAAATGGATAAAGAAGTTGTGGTAATTATGTACAATGCAATATCACTCAGCAATTAAATCTATGTCATCAGGCCAATAGCAGCATAATGAGTGGATTCAGGTATGATGATTCTAACTGAAATAAGTCACACAGAAAAAGAAACATCATAAGATATCACTAATACACGGAATGTAAACTTGGCTACACAGGAACTGGTTTACAAAGACGAAGAGGGTCTCAAATTTAGAAAACCAACTTATGCTTGCTTAAGGGGAAAGGTGAGTTGGGGTGCTGCATAAAACCACAGATTGAAATGAGCACAGATAAAGTTCCTTAAGCCAAATATGTAATAGACAAGAGCTACTCCTTGCTCAACGAAATGGACTCAACACCCCATATTAAACACCTAAGAATGTACCTAACAAGTAAGTATCTGAAAACCTATGGATTGCTATGTCTCTGAAAGAGAATCAAGCATGTGTGCAGGGGCATAAACGCAGCAGTGATAGGATTGGAGAGGTTCGGTGAGCAAATGAAGACCGTTTGATGTCATATTGCATGGTACCCATTCCACGGGTCTCAACTCTCCAGGTTTAAGGGATTCTTCCTTCAGCTAAAACATGCATGTGGAACCCAGAGTATGATCAACCGTGTGATCGGGAGACGTGTTGAAATATGTCTCAGTTCTCGTCCCCTGGTACTCGGGTGCAACATTCCAGACGCTTTATTAACATTCTCCCGACTTGGAGAATCAGTGCCTTTAACCTCCTGTTTGGCCCAGTTTGCAATTTCTGCGGAAGATGAACAGGAATATGGAGAACCAATGAGAGACTAGCTGGAGGTGTCTGGACGGGCAAATTTAACTCTCATTTCCCACCAGGAAGAGGAATTAACCAAAGGCTCAGCATGCCGTGGTGGAACTAGATTAGGGCCTGAAGCAATCCTGCGGTGTTGCGGCCAGCTCACAAGAAAGCGAGTTGAAGAAAGGAGCTCAGGGGCACTGTAATTCACAAACCTGCAGAGTTATAAATGACAGCTATCGTCCAAAAATATACTGAAGTAAGGCTGCCAAGAGGACTTGAAAGCGGGGCAGAATTGCAGGAAACCAATTTCAGGAGGTGGACTGGAATTGCATTTAAAGCATAGGAAAAGAGGCAGAACGTCCACAATGATGCACTTGGCCAAAAAGGGCATATGCGTTTTTTCCTGAATATATTCAGGAAAAAACGCATACGCACTTTTTGGCCAACCAAGCAAGCCTGCAAAGGAAATCTGCACTACAATGAAGTCTCACTTCCCCCCAGTCAAAAGGGCCATCTGAAAAAAGTGTAAAATCCAGAAAGGCAGGACAGGCCATGGAGAACTGGGAGCCTTGTTATGCTGATGGGCAGGATGTAAATTGCCAACAGCCACTCGGGAGAAGTGTATGGTGTTTCCTGAAACATCTAAAAAACAAAGCAACAGAGCCTAGGGCACTTCCACTTATGGTCCTATAGCTTAGGGAAATTAAAATAAAAAAGACACAACCACCCCAAAGTTTTGGATGGCTCTGTTTACAAGAACCTAGTTTACGGTACAAGTTCAATATTGCAGAAAGTGAAAAATGGACAAAGAAGTTGTGGTACTTACGGACAATGCAATATCACTCAGCAATGAAATCTATGTCATCAGGCCCGTAGCAGCATAATGAGTGGATTCAGGTATGATGATTCTAACTGAAATAAGTCACACAGAAAAAGAAACATCATAAGATATCACTAATACACTGAATGTAAACTTGGCTACACAGGAACTCAATTACAAAACAGAACAGGGTCTCAAATTTAGAAAACCAACTTATGCTTGCTTAAGAGGAAAGGTGAGTTGGGGTGCTGCATAAAACCACAGATTGAAATGAGCACAGATAAAGTTCCTTAAGCCAAACATGTAATAGACAAGAGCTACTCCTTGCTCAAGGAAATGGACTCAACACACCCTATTAAATGCCTAAGAATGTACCTGACTAGTAAGAATCTTAAAACCTATGGATTGCTATGTCTCCGAAAGAGAATCAAGCATGTGTACAGCGGCATAAATGCAGCAGTCATAGGATTGGTGACATTCGGTGAGCCAATGAAGACCCTTTGAAGTCATATTGCATGGTACCCATTCCACGGGTCTCAACTCTCCAGGTTTAAGGGATTCTTCCTTCAGCTAAAACATGCATGTGGAACCCAGAGTATGATCCACCGTGTGATCGGGAGACGTGTTCCAATATGTCTCAGTTCTCGTTCCCTGGTACTCGGGTGCAACATTCCAGAGGCTTTACTAACACGCTCCCGACTTGGAGAGTCAGTGCATTTAACCTCCTGTTTGGCCCAGTTTGCAATTTCTGCGGAAGATGAACAGGAATAGGGAGAACCAATGAGAGACCAGCTGGAGGTGTCTGGACTGGCAAAATTAACTCTCATTTCCCACCAGGAAGAGGAATTAACCAAAGGCTCAGTGTGCCGTGCCGGAAACAGATTAGGGCCTGAAGCAATCCTGCGGTGTTGTGGCCATCTCACAAGAAAGCGAGTTGAAAAAAGGAGCTCAGGGGCACTGTAATTCACAAACCTGCAGAGTTATAAGTGACAGCTATCGTCCAAAAATATACTGAAGTAAGCCTGCCAAGACGACTTGAAAGCACGGCAGAATTTCAGGAAACCGATTTCAGGAGGTAGACTGGAATTGCATTTAAAGCATAGGAAAAGAGGCAGAACGTCGACAATGATACACTTGGCAAAAAAGGGCGTATGCGTTTTTTCCTGAATGTATTCAGGAAAAAACTTCTACGAACTTTTTGGCCAACCAAGCAAGCTTGAAAAGGAAATCTGCACTACAATGAAATCTCACTTTCCCCCGGTCAAAAGGGCCATCTGAAAAAAGTGTAAAATCCAGAAAGGAAGGACAGGCCATGGAGAACTGGGAGACTTGTTATGCTGATGGGCCGGATGTAAATTGCCAACAGCCAATGGGGAGAAGTGTATGGTGTTTTCTGAAACATCTAAAAAACAAAGCAACAGAGCCTAAGGCACTTCCACTTATGGTCCTATAGCTTAGGGAAATTAAAATCAAAAAGACACAGCCACCCCAAAGTTTGGGATAGCTCTGTTTACAATAACGTCATTTACGGTACAAGTTCAATATCGCAGAAAGCGAAAAATGGATAAAGAAGTTGTGGTACTTATGTACAATGCAATATCACTCAGCAATGAAATCTATGTCATCAGGCCCATAGCAGCATAATGAGTGGATTCAGGTATGATGATTCTAACTGAAATAAGTCACACAGAAAAAGAAACATCATAAGATATCACTAATACACGGAATGTAAACTTGGCTACACAGGAACTGGATTACAAAACAGAACAGGGTCTCAAATTTAGAAAACGACTTATGCTTGCTTAAGGGGAAAGGTGAGTTGGGGTGCTGCATAAAACCAGAGATTGAAATGAGCACAGATAAAGTTCCTTAAGCCAAACATGTAATAGACAAGAGCTTCTCCTTGCTCAAAGAAATGGGCTCAACACCCCATAATAAACGACTAAGAATGTAGCTGACTTGTAAGTATCTTAAAACCTATGGATTGCTATGTCTCCGAAAGAGAATCAAGCATGTGTACAGGGGCATAAACGCAGCAGTGATAGGATTGGAGAAGTTCGGTGAGCAAATGAAGACCCTTTGAAGTCATATTGCATGGTACCCATTCCACGGGTGTCAACTCTCCAGGTTTAAGGGATTCTTCCTTCAGCTAAAACATGCATGTGGAACCCAGAGTATGATCAACCGTGTGATTGGGAGACGTGTTCAAATATGTCTCCGTTCTCGTCCCCTGGTACTCGGGTGCAACATTCCAGACACTTTACTAACACTCTCCCGACGTGGAGAGTCAGTCCCTTTAACCTCCTGTTTGGCCCAGTTTGCAATTTCTGCGGAAGATGAACAGGAATAGGGAGAACCAATGAGAGACTACCTGGAGGTGTCTGGACGGGCAAATTTAACTCTCATTTCCCACCAGGAAGAGGAATTAACCAAAGGCTCAGCGTGCCGTGCTAGAACCACATTAGGGCCTGAAGCAGTCCTGCGGTGTTGCGGACAGCTCACAAGAAAGCGAGTTGAAGAAAGGAGCTCAGGGGCACTGTAATTCACAAACCTGCAGAGTTATAAATGACAGCTATCCTCCAAAAATATACTGAAGTAAGCCTGCCAAGAGGACTAGAAAGCAGGGCAGAATGGCAGGAACCCGATTTCACGAGGTAGACTGGAATTGCATTTAAAGCATAGGAAAAGAGGCAGAACGTAGACAATGATGCACTTGGCCAAAAAGGGCGTATGCGTTTTTTCTTGAATATATTCAGGAAAAAACGCATACGCCCTTTTTGGCCAACCAAGCAAGCTTGCAAAGGAAATCTGCACTACAATGAAGTCTCACTTCCCCCCGGTCAAAAGGGCCATCTGAAAAAAGTGTAAAATCCAGAAAGGCAGGACAGGCCATGGAGAACTGGGAGCCTTGTTATGCTGATGGGCGGGATGTAAATTGCCAACAGCCACTCTGGAGAAGTGTATGGTGTTTCCTGAAACATCTAAAAAACAAAGCAACAGAGCCTAGGGCACTTCCACTTATGGTCCTATAGCTTAGGGAAATTAAAATCAAAAAGACACAGCCAACCCAAAGTTTGGGATGGCTGTGTTTACAAGAACCTCCTTTACAGTACAAGTTCAATATCACAGAAAGCGAAAAATGGATAAAGAAGTTGTGGTACTTACGTACAATTCAATATCACTCAGCAATGAAATCTATGTCATCAGGCCCGTAACAGCATAATGAGTGGATTCAGGTGTGATGCTTCTAACTGAAATAAGTCACACAGAAAAAGAAACATCATAAGATATCACTAATACACGGAATGAAAACTTGGCTACACAGGAACTGGATTACAAAAGAGAACAGGGTCTCAAATTTAGAAAACCAACTTATGCTTGCTTAAGGGGAAAGGTGAGTTGGGGTGCTGCATAAAACCAGAGATTGAAATGAGCACAGATAAAGTTCCTTAAGCCAAATATGGAATAGACAAGAGCTACTCTTTGCTCAATGAAATGGACTCAAAACCCCATATTAAACGCCTAATGATGTACCTGACAGTAAGTATCTTAATACCTATGGATTGCTATGTCTCTGAAAGAGTATCAAGCGTGAGAACAGGGGCATAAACGCAGCAGTGATAGGATTGGAGAGGTTCGGTGAGCAAATGAAGACCCTATGAAGTCATATTGCATGGTACCCATTCCACAGGTCTCAACTCTCCAGGTTTAAGGGATTCTTCCTTCAGCTAAACATGCATTTGGAACCCAGACTATGATCAACCATGTGATCGTGAGTCATATTCAAATATGTCTCAGTTCTCATCCCCTGGTACTCGGGTGCAACATTCTAGACACTTTACTAACACTCTCCCGACTTGGAGAGTCAGTGCCTTTAACCTCCTCTTTGGCCCAGTTTGCAAATTCCGCGGATGATGAACAGGAATAGGGAGAACCAATGAGAGACTAGCTGGAGATGTCTGGACGGGCAAATTTAACTCTCATTTCCCACCAGGAAGAGGAATTAAGCAAAGGCTCAGCGTTCCGTGCCGGAACCAGATTAGGGCCTGAAGCAATCCTGCGGTGTTGCGGCCAGCTCACAAGAATGCGAGTTGAAGAAAGGAGCTCAGGGGCACTGTAATTCACAAATCTGCAGAGTTATAAATGACAGCTATCGTCCAAAAATATACTGAAGTAAGGTTTCCAAGAGGACTTGAAAGCGGGGCAGAATTGCAGGAAACCGATTTCAGGAGGTAGACTGGAATTGCATTTAAAGCATAGGAAAACAGGCAGAACGTCGACAATGATGCACTAGGACAAAAAGGGCATATGCGTTTTTTCCTGAATATATTCAGGAAAAAAAGCATACGCACTTTTTGGCCAACCAAGCAAGCTTGCAAAGGAAATCTGCACTACAATGAAGTCTCACTTCCCCCGGGTCAAAAGGGCCATCTGTAAAAAGTGTAAAATCCAGAAAGGCAGGACAGGCCATGGAGAACTGGGAGCCTTGTTATGCTGATGTTCAGGATGTAAATTTCCAACAGCCACTCGGGATAATTGTATGGTGTTTCCTGAAACATCTAAAAAACAAAGCAACAGAGCCTAAGGCACTTCCACTTATGGTCCTACAGCTTAGGGAAATTAAAATCAAAAAGACACAGCCACCCAAATGTTTGGGACGGCTCTGTTTATAAGAACCTCGTTTACAGTACAAGTTCAATATCGCAGAAAGTGAAAAATGGATAAAGAAGTTGTGGTACTTACGTACAATGCAATATCACTCAGCAATGAAATCTATGTCATCAGGCCCGTAGCAGCATAATGAGTGGATTCAGGTATGATGATTCTAACTGAAATAAGTCACACAGAAAATGAAACATCATAAGATATCACTAATACACGGAATGTAAACTTGGCTACACAGGAACTGGATTACAAAACAGAACAGGGTCTCAAATGTAGAAAACCAACTTATGCTTGCTTAAGGGGAAAGGTGAGTTGGGGTGCTGCATAAAACCAGAGATTGAAATGAGCACAGATAATGTTCTTAAGCCAAATATGCAATAGACAAGAGCTACTCCTGGCTCAACGAAATGGACTCAAAGCCCCATATTAAATGCCTAATAATGTACCTGACTGTAAGTATCTTAAAACCTATGGATTGCTATGTCTCTGAAAGAGAATCAAGCGTGAGAACAGGGGCATAAACGCAGCAGTGATAGGATTTGAGAGGTTCGGTGAGCAAATGAAGACCCTTTGAAGTCATATTGCATGGTACCCATTCCACGGGTCTCAACTCTCCAGCTTTAAGGGATTCTTCCTTCAGCTAAAGCATGCATGTGGAACCCAGAGTATGATCAATCATGTGATCGGGAGACGTGTTCCAATATGTCTCAGTTCTCGTCCCCTGGTACTCGGGTGCAACATTGCAGATGCTTTACTAACACTCTCCCGACTTGGAGAGATAGTGCCTTTAACCTCCTGTTTGGCCCAGTTTGCAATTTCTGCGGAAGATGAACAGGAATAGGGAGAACCAATGAGAGACTAGCTGGAGGTGTCAGGATGGGCAAATTTAACTCTCATTTCCCACCAAGAAGAGGAATTAACCAAAGGCTCAGTGTGTCGTGCCAGAACCAGATTAGGGCCTGAAGCAATCCTGCGGTGTTGCGGCCAGCTCACAAGAAAGCGAGTTGAAGAAAGGAGCTCAGGGGCACTGTAATTCACAAACCTGCAGAGTTATAAATGACAGCTATCGTCCAAAAATATACTGAAGTAAGCCTGCCAAGAGGACTTGAAAGCGGGGCAGAATTGCAGGAAACCGATTTCAGGAGGTAGACTGGAATTGCATTTAAAGCATAGGAAAAGAGGCAGAACGTCGACAATGATGCACTTGGCCAAAAAGGGCATATGCGTTTTTTCCTGAATATATTCAGGAAAAAACGCATACGCACTTTTTGGCCAACCAAGCAAGCTTGCAACGGAAATCTGCACTACATTGAAGTCTCACTTCCCTCCCGGTCAAAAGGACCATCTGAAAAAAGCGTAAAATCCAGAAAGGCAGGACAGGCCATGGAGAACTGGGAGCCTTGTTATGCTGATGGGCGGGATGTAAATTGCCAACAGTCACTGGGGAGAAGTGTATGGTGTTTCCTGAAACATCTAAAAAACAAAGCAACAGAGCCTAGGGCACTTCCACTTATTGTCATATAGCTTAGGGAAATTAAAATCAAAAAGACACAGCCACCCCAAAGTTTGGGACGGCTCTGTTTACAAGAACCTCGTTTACGGTACAAGTTCAATATCGCAGAAAGCGAAAAATGGATAAAGAAGTTGTGTTACTTACGTACAATGCAATATCACTCAGCAATGAAATCTATGTCATCATTCCCGTAGCAGCATAATGAGTGGATTCAGGTATGATGATTCTAACTGAAATAAGTCACACAGAAAAAGAAACGTCATAAGATATCACTAATACACGGAATGTAAACTTGGCGACACAGGCACTGAATTACAAAACACAACAGGGTCTCAAATTTAGAAAACCAACTTATGCTTGCTTAAGGGGAAAGGTGAGTTGGGGTGCTGCATAAAACCAGAGATTGAAATGAGCACAGATAAAGTTCCTTAGGCCAAATATGTAACACACAAGAGCTACTCCTTGCTCAACGAAATGGACTCAACACCCCATATTAAACGCCTAAGAATGTACCTGACTAGTAAGTATCTTAAAACCTATGGATTGCTATGTCTCCGAAAGAGAACCAAGCGTGTGTACAGGGGCATAAACGCAGCAGTGATAGGATTGCAGAGGTTCGGTGAGCAAATGAAGACCCTTTGAAGTCACATTGCATGGTACCCATTCCACGGGTGTCAACTCTCCAGGTTTAAGGGATTCTTCCTTCAGCTAAAACATGCATGTGGAACCCAGAGTATGATCAACCGTGTGATTGGGAGACGTGTTCAAATATGTCTCAGTTCTCATACCCTGTTACTCGGGTGCAACATTCCAAACGCTTTATTAACACTCTCCCGAATTGGAAAGTCAGTGCCTTTAATCTCCTGTTAGCCCAGTTTGCAATTTCTGCGGAAGATGAACAGGAATAGGGAGAAGCAATGAGAGACTAGCTGGAGGTGTCTGGACGGGCAAATTTAACTCTCATTTCCCACCAGGAAGAGGAATTAACCGAAGGCTCAGCATGCCGTGCCGGAACCAGATTAGGGCCTGAAGCAATCCTGCGGTGTTGCGGCCAGCTCACAAGAAAGCGAGTTGAAGATAGGAGCTCAGTGGCACTGTATTTCACAAACCTGCAGAGTTATAAATGACAGCTATCATCCAAAAATATACTGAAGTAACGCTGCCAAGAGGACATGAAAGCGGGGCAGAATTGCAGGAAACCAATTTCAGAAGGTAGACTGGAATTGCATTTAAAGCATAGGAAAAGAGGCAGAACGTCGACAATGATGCACTTGGCCATAAAGGGCGTATGCGTTTTTTCCTGAATATATACAGGAAAAAACGCATACGCCCTTTTTGGCCAACCAAGCAAGCTTGCAAAGGTAATCTGCACTACATTGAAGTCTCACTTCCCACCTGGTCAAAAGGATCATCTGAAAAAAGTGTAAAATCCAGAAAAGCAGGAAATGCAATGGAGAACTGGGAGCCTTGCTATGCTGTTGGGCGGGATGTAAATTGCCAACAGCCACTTGGGAGAAGTGTATGGTGTTTCCTGAAACATCTAAATAACAAAGCAACAGAGCCTAGGGCACTTACACTTATGGTCCTATAGCTTAGGGAAATTAAAATCAAAAACACACAGCCACCCCAAAGTTTGGGACGGCTCTGTTTACAAGAACCTCGTTTATGGTACAAGTTCAATATCACAGAAAGTGAAAAATGGATAAAGAAGTTGTGGTACTTACATACAATGCAATATCACTCAGCAATGAAATCTATGTCATCAGGCCTGTAGCAGAAAATGACTGGGTTCAGGTATGATGATTCTAACTGAAATAAGTCACACAGAAAAAGAAACATCATAAGATATCACTAATACACGGAATGTAAACTTGGCTACACAGGAACTGGATTACAAAACAGAACAGGGTCTCAAATTTAGAAAACCAACTTATACTTGTTTAAGGGAAAAGGTGAGTTGGGGTGCTGCATAAAACCAGAGATTGAAATGAGCACAGATAAAGTTCCTTAAGTCAAATATGGAATAGACAAGAGCTACTCCTTGCTCAACGAAATGGACTCAACACCCCATATTAAACGCCTAAGAATGTACCTGACTAGTAAGTATCTTAAAACCTGTGGATTGCTATGTCTCCAAAAGAGAATCAAGCGTGTGTACAGGGGCATAAACGCAGCAGTGATAGGATTGGAGAGGTTCGGTGAGCAAATGAAGACCCTTTGAAGTCATATTGCATGGTACCCATTCCACGGGTCTCAACTCTCCAGGTTTAAGGGATTCTTCCTTCAGCTAAAACAGGCATGTGGAACCCAGAGTATGATCAACCATGTGATCGGGAGACGTGTTCCAATATGTCTCAGTTCTCGTTCCCTGGTACTCGGGGCAACATTCCAGATGCTTTACTAACACTCTCCCGACTTGGAGAGTCAGTGCCTTTAACCTCCTGTTTGGCCCAGTTTGCAATTTCTGCGGAAGATGAACAGGAATAGGGTGGACCAATGAGAGATTAGCTGGAGGTGTCTGGACAGGCAAATTTAACTCTCATTTCCCACCAGGAAGAGGAATTAACCAAAGGCTCAGCGTGCCGTGCCGGAACCAGATTAGGGCCTGAAGCAATCCTGCGGTGTTGCGGCCAGCTCACAAGAAAGCGAGTTGAAGAAAGGAGCTCAGGGGCACTGTAATTCACAAACCTGCAGAGTTATAAATGACAGCTATCGTACAAAAATATACTGAAGTAAGGCTGCCAAGAGGACTTGAAAGCGGGGCAGAATTGCAGGAAACCGGTTTCAGGATGTAGACTGGAATTGCATTTAAAGCATAGGAAAAGAGGCAGAACGTCGACAATGATGCACTTGGCCAGAAAGGACGTATGCGTTTTTTCCTGAATATATTCAGGAAAATCGCATACGCACTTTTTGGCCAACCAAGCAAGCTTGCAAAGGAAATCTGCACTACAATGAAGTCTCACTTCCCCCCGGTCAAAAGGGCCATCTGAAAAAAGTGTAAAATCCAGAAAGGCAGGACAGGCCATGGAGAACTGGGAGCCTTGTTATGCTGATGGGCGGGATGTAAATTGCCAACAGCCACTTGGGAGAAGTGTATGGTGTTTCCTGAAACATCTAAAAAACAAAGCAACAGAGCCTAGGGCACTTACACTTATGGTCCTATAGCTTAGGGAAATTAAAATCAAAAAGACACAGCCACCCCAAAGTTTGGGATGGCTCTGTTTACAAGAAACTCGTTTACGGTACAAGTTCAATATCGCATAAAGCGAAAAATGGATAAAGAAGTTGTGGTACTTACGTACAATGCAATATCACTCAGCAATGAAATCTATGTCATCAGGCCTGTAGCAGAAAATGACTGGGTTCAGGTATGATGATTCTAACTGAAATAAGTCACACAGAAAAAGAAACATCATAAGATATCACTAATACACGGAATGTAAACTTGGCTACACAGGAACTGAATTACAAAACAGAACAGGGTCTCAAATTTAGAAAACCAACTTATGCTTGCTTAAGGGGAAAGGTGAGTTGGGGTGCTGCATAAAACCAGAGATTGAAATGAGCACAGATAAAGTTCCTTAAGCCAAATATGGAATAGACAAGAGCTACTCCTTGCTCAACGAAATGGACTCAACACCCCATCTTAAACGCCTAAGAATGTACCTGACTAGTAAGTATCTTAAAACCTATGGATTGCTATGTCTCCAAAAGAGAATCAAGCGTGTGTAGAGGGGCATAAACGCAGCAGTGATAGGATTGGAGAGGTTCGGTGAGCAAATGAAGACCCTTTGAAGTCATATTGCATGGTACCCATTCCACGGGTCTCAACTCTCCAGGTTTAAGGGATTCTTCCTTCAGCTAAAACATGCATGTGGAACCCAGAGTATGATCAACCGTGTGATCAGGAGACGTGTTCAAATATGTCTCAGTTCTCGTCCCCTGGTACTCGGGTGCAACATTCCAGACGCTTTACTAACACTCTCCCGACTTGGAGAGTCAGTGCCTTTAACCTCCTGTTTGGCCCAGTTTGCAATTTCTGCGGAAGATGAACAGGAATAGGGAGGACCAATGAGAGACTAGCTGGAGGTGCCTGGACGGGCAAATTTAACTCTCATTTCCCACCAGGAAGAGGAATTAACCAAAGGCTCAGCGTGCCGTGCCGGAACCAGATTAGGGCCTGAAGCAATCCTGCGGTGTTGCGGCCAGCTCACAAGAAAGCGAGTTGAAGAAAGGAGCTCAGGGGCACTGTAATTAAAAAACCTGCAGAGTTATAAATCACAGCTATCGTCCAAAAATATACTGAAGTAAGCCTGCCAAGAGGACTTGAAAGTGGGTCAGAATTGCAGGAAACTGCTATCGGGAGGTAGACTGGAATTCCATTTAAAGCATAGGAAAAGAGGCAGAACGTCCACAATGATGCACTTGGCCAAAAAGTGCATATGCGTTTTTTCCTGAATATATTCAGGAAAAAACGCATACGCCCTTTTTGGCCAACCAAGCAAGCTTGTAAAGGAAATCTGCACTACAATGAAGTCTCACTTCTCCCCGGTCAAAAGGGCCATGTGAAAAAAGTGTAAAATCCAGAAAGGCAGGACAGGCCATGGAGAACTGGGAGCCTTGTTATGCTGATGGGTGGGATGTAAATTGCCAACAGCCACTCGGGAGAAGTGTATGGTGTTTCCTGAAACATCTAAAAAACAAAGCAACAGAGCCTAGGTCAAATCCACTTATGGTCCTATAGCTTAGGGAAATTAAAATCAAAAAGACACAGCCACCCCAAAGTTTGGGACGGCTCTGTTTTCTAGAACGTCGTTTACGGTACAAGTTCAATATCGCAGAAAGCAAAAAATGGATAAAGAAGTTGTGGTACTTATGTACAATGCAATATCACTCAGCAATGAAATTTATGTCAACAGGCCTGTAGCAGAAAATGAGTGGGTTCAGGTATGATGATTCTAACTGAAATAAGTCACACAGAAAAAGAAACATCATAAGATATCACAAATACACGGAATGTAAACATGGCTACACAGGAACTGGATTACAAAACAGAACAGGGTCTCAAATTTAGAAATCCAACTTATGCTTGCTTAAGGGGAAAGGTGAGTTGGGGTGCTGCATAAAACCAGAGATTGAAATGAGCACAGATAACGTTCCTTAAGCCAAATATGTAATAGACAAGAGCTACTCCTTGCTCAATGAAATGGACTCAACACCCCATATTAAACACCTAAGAATGTACCTGAATAGTAAGTATCTTAAAACCTATGGATCACTATGTCTCCGAAAGAGAATCAAGCGTGTGTACAGGGGCATAAACGCAGCAGTGATAGGATTGGAGAGGTTCGGTGAGCAAATGAAGACCCTTTGAAGTCATATTGCATGGTACCCCTTCCACGGGTCTCAACTCTCCAGGTTTAAGGGATTCTTCCTTCAGCTAAAGCATGCATGTGGAACCCAGAGTATGATCAACTGTGTGATTGGGAGACGTGTTCCAGTATGTCTCAGTTCTTGTCCCCTGGTATTCGGGTGCAACATTCCAGACACTTTACTAACACTCTCCCGACTTGGAGAGTCAGTGCCTTTAACCTCCTTTTTGGCCCAGTTTGCAATTTCTGCGGAAGATGAACAGGAATAGGGAGAACCAATGAGAGACTAGCTGGAGGTGTCTGGACGGGTAAATTTAACTCTCATTTCCCACCAGGAAGAGGAATTAACCAAAGGCTCAGCGTGCTGTGCTGGAACCAGATTAGGGCCTGAAGCAATCCTGCAGTGTTGCGGCCAGCTCACAAGAAAGCGAGTTGAAGAAAGGAGCTCAGGGGCACTGTAATTCACAAACCTGCAGAGTTATAAATGACAGCTATCGTCCAAAAATATACTGAAGTAAGGCTGCCAAGAGGACTTGAAAGCGGGGCAGAATTGCAGGAAACCGATTTCAGGAGGTACACTGGAATTGCATTTAAAGCATAGGAAAAGAGGCAGAACGTCGACAATGATGCACTTGGCCAGAAAGGACGTATGCGTTTTTTCCTGAATATATTCAGGAAAAAACGCATACGTCCTTTTTGGCCAACCAAGCAAGCTTGCAAACGAAATCTGCACTACAATGAAGTCTCACTTCCCCCTGGTCCAAAGGGCCATCTGAAAAAAGTGTAAAATCCAGAAAGACAGGACAGGCCATGGAGAACTGGGAGCCTTGTTATGCTGATGGGCGGGATGTAAATTGCCAACAGCCACTCGGGAGAAGTGTATGGTGTTTCCTGAAACATCTAAAAAACAAAGCAACAGAGACTAGGGCACTTCCACTTATGGTCCTATAGCTTAGGGAAATTAAAATCAAAAAGACACAGCCACCCAAAAATTTGGGACGGCTCTGTTTACAAGAACCTCGTTTACGGTACAAGTTCAATATCGCAGAAAGTGAACACTGGATAAAGAATTTGTGGTACTTATGTACAATGCAATATCATTCAGCATTGACATCTGTGTCATCAGGCCTGTAGCAGCATAATGAGTGGATTCAGGTATGATGATTCTAACTGAAATAAGTCACACAGAAAAAGAAACATCATAAGATATCACTAATACACGGAATGTAAACTTGGCTACACAGAACTGGATTACAAAACAGAACAGGGTCTCAAATTTAGAAAACCAACTTATGCTTTCTTAAGGGGAAAGGTGAGTTGGGGTGCTGCATAAAACCAGAGATTGAAATGAGCACAGATAAAGTTCCTTAAGCCAAATATGGAATAGACAAGAGCTACTCCTTGCTCAACGAGATGGACTCAACACCCCATATTAAACGCCTAAGAATGTACCTGACTAGTAAGTATCTTAAAACCTATGGATTGCTATGTCTCCGAAAGAGAATCCAGCGTGTGTACAGGGGCATAAACGCAGCAGTGATAGGATTGGAGAGGTTCGGTGAGCAAATGAAGACCCTTTGAAGTCATATTGCATGGTACCCATTCCACGGGTCTCAACTCTCCAGGTTTAAGGGATTCTTCCTTCAGCTAAAGCATGCATGTGGAACCCAGAGTATGATCAACTGTGTGATTGGGAGACGTGTTCCAGTATGTCTCAGTTCTTGTCCCCTGGTATTCGGGTGCAACATTCCAGACACTTTACTAACACTCTCCCGACTTGGAGAGTCAGTGCCTTTAACCTCCTGTTTGGCCCAGTTTGCAATTTCTGCGGAAGATGAACAGGAATAGGGAGAACCAATGAGAGACTAGCTGGAGGTGTCTGGACGGGTAAATTTAACTCTCATTTCCCACCAGGAAGAGGAATTAACCAAAGGCTCAGCGTGCTGTGCTGGAACCAGATTAGGGCCTGAAGCAATCCTGCAGTGTTGCGGCCAGCTCACAAGAAAGCGAGTTGAAGAAAGGAGCTCAGGGGCACTGTAATTCACAAACCTGCAGAGTTATAAATGACAGCTATCGTCCAAAAATATACTGAAGTAAGGCTGCCAAGAGGACTTGAAAGCGGGGCAGAATTGCAGGAAACCGATTTCAGGAGGTACACTGGAATTGCATTTAAAGCATAGGAAAAGAGGCAGAACGTCGACAATGATGCACTTGGCCAGAAAGGACGTATGCGTTTTTTCCTGAATATATTCAGGAAAAAACGCATACGTCCTTTTTGGCCAACCAAGCAAGCTTGCAAACGAAATCTGCACTACAATGAAGTCTCACTTCCCCCTGGTCCAAAGGGCCATCTGAAAAAAGTGTAAAATCCAGAAAGACAGGACAGGCCATGGAGAACTGGGAGCCTTGTTATGCTGATGGGCGGGATGTAAATTGCCAACAGCCACTCGGGAGAAGTGTATGGTGTTTCCTGAAACATCTAAAAAACAAAGCAACAGAGACTAGGGCACTTCCACTTATGGTCCTATAGCTTAGGGAAATTAAAATCAAAAAGACACAGCCACCCAAAAATTTGGGACGGCTCTGTTTACAAGAACCTCGTTTACGGTACAAGTTCAATATCGCAGAAAGTGAACACTGGATAAAGAATTTGTGGTACTTATGTACAATGCAATATCATTCAGCATTGACATCTGTGTCATCAGGTCTGTAGCAGCATAATGAGTGGATTCAGGTATGATGATTCTAACTGAAATAAGTCACACAGAAAAAGAAACATCATAAGATATCACTAATACACGGAATGTAAACTTGGCTACACAGAACTGGATTACAAAACAGAACAGGGTCTCAAATTTAGAAAACCAACTTATGCTTTCTTAAGGGGAAAGGTGAGTTGGGGTGCTGCATAAAACCAGAGATTGAAATGAGCACAGATAAAGTTCCTTAAGCCAAATATGGAATAGACAAGAGCTACTCCTTGCTCAACGAGATGGACTCAACACCCCATATTAAACGCCTAAGAATGTACCTGACTAGTAAGTATCTTAAAACCTATGGATTGCTATGTCTCCGAAAGAGAATCCAGCGTGTGTACAGGGGCATAAACGCAGCAGTGATATGATTGGAGAGGTTCGGTGAGCAAATGAAGACCCTTTGAAGTCATATTGCATGGTACCCATTCCACGGGTCTCAACTCTCCAGGTTTAAGGGATTCTTCCTTCAGCTAAAACAGGAATGTGGAACCCAGAGTATGATCAATCATGTGATCGGGAGACGTGTTCCAATATGTCTCAGTTCTCGTTCCCTGGTACTCGGGGCAACATTCCAGATGCTTTACTAACACTCTCCCGACTTGGAGAGTCAGTGCCTTTAACCTCCTGTTTGGCCCAGTTTGCAATTTCTGCGGAAGATGAACAGGAATAGGGTGGACCAATGAGAGATTAGCTGGAGGTGTCTGGACAGGCAAATTTAACTCTCATTTCCCACCAGGAAGAGGAATTAACCAAAGGCTCAGCGAGCCGTGCCGGAACCAGATTAGGGCCTGAAGCAATCCTGCGGTGTTGCGGCCAGCTCACAAGAAAGCGAGTTGAAGAAAGGAGCTCAGGGGCACTGTAATTCACAAACCTGCAGAGTTATAAATGACAGCTATCGTACAAAAATATACTGAAGTAAGGCTGCCAAGAGGACTTGAAAGCGGGGCAGAATTGCAGGAAACCGGTTTCAGGAGGTAGACTGGAATTGCATTTAAAGCATAGGAAAAGAGGCAGAACGTCGACAATGATGCACTTGGCCAGAAAGGACGTATGCGTTTTTTCCTGAATATATTCAGGAAAATCGCATACGCACTTTTTGGCCAACCAAGCAAGCTTGCAAAGGAAATCTGCACTACAATGAAGTCTCACTTCCCCCCGGTCAAAAGGGCCATCTGAAAAAAGTGTAAAATCCAGAAAGGCAGGACAGGCCATGGAGAACTGGGAGCCTTGTTATGCTGATGGGCCGGATGTAAATTGCCAACAGCCACTGGGGAGAAGTGTATGGTGTTTCCTGAAACATCTAAAAAACAAAGCAACAGAGCCTAGGGCACTTCCACTTATGGTCCTATAGCTTAGGGAAATTAAAATCAAAAAGACACAGCCACCCAAAAATTTGGGATGGCTCTGTTTACAAGAACCTCGTTTACGGTACAAGTTCAACATCGCAGAAAGCGAAAAATGGATAAAGAAGTTGTGGTACTTACGTACAATGCAATATCACTCAGCAATGAAATCTATGTCATGAGGCCCGTAGCAGCATATTGAGTGGGTTCAGGTATGATGATTCTAACTGAAATAAGTCACACAGAAAAAGAAACATCATAAGATATCACTAATACACGGAATGTAAACTTGGCTACACAGGAACTGAATTACAAAACAGAACAGGGTCTCAAATTTAGAAAACCAACTTATGCTTGCTTAAGGGGAAAGGTGAGTTGGGGTGCTGCATAAAACCAGAGATTGAAATGAGCACAGATAAAGTTCCTTAAGCCAAATATGGAATAGACAAGAGCTACTCCTTGCTCAACGAAATGGACTCAACACCCCATCTTAAACGCCTAAGAATGTACCTGACTAGTAAGTATCTTAAAACCTATGGATTGCTATGTCTCCAAAAGAGAATCAAGCGTGTGTAGAGGGGCATAAACGCAGCAGTGATAGGATTGGAGAGGTTCGGTGAGCAAATGAAGACCCTTTGAAGTCATATTGCATGGTACCCATTCCACGGGTCTCAACTCTCCAGGTTTAAGGGATTCTTCCTTCAGCTAAAACATGCATGCGGAACCCAGAGTATGATCAACCGTGTGATCAGGAGACGTGTTCAAATATGTCTCAGTTCTCGTCCCCTGGTACTCGGGTGCAACATTCCAGACGCTTTACTAACACTCTCCCGACTTGGAGAGTCAGTGCCTTTAACCTCCTGTTTGGCCCAGTTTGCAATTTCTGCGGAAGATGAACAGGAATAGGGAGGACCAATGAGAGACTAGCTGGAGGTGCCTGGACGGGCAAATTTAACTCTCATTTCCCACCAGGAAGAGGAATTAACCAAAGGCTCAGCGTGCCGTGCCAGAACCAGATTAGGGCCTGAAGCAATCCTGCGGTGTTGCGGCCAGCTCACAAGAAAGCGAGTTGAAGAAAGGAGCTCAGGGGCACTGTAATTAAAAAACCTGCAGAGTTATAAATCACAGCTATCGTCCAAAAATATACTGAAGTAAGCCTGCCAAGAGGACTTGAAAGTGGGTCAGAATTGCAGGAAACTGCTATCGGGAGGTAGACTGGAATTCCATTTAAAGCATAGGAAAAGAGGCAGAACGTCCACAATGATGCACTTGGCCAAAAAGTGCATATGCGTTTTTTCCTGAATATATTCAGGAAAAAACGCATACGCCCTTTTTGGCCAACCAAGCAAGCTTGTAAAGGAAATCTGCACTACAATGAAGTCTCACTTCTCCCCGGTCAAAAGGGCCATGTGAAAAAAGTGTAAAATCCAGAAAGGCAGGACAGGCCATGGAGAACTGGGAGCCTTGTTATGCTGATGGGCGGGATGTAAATTGCCAACAGCCACTCGGGAGAAGTGTATGGTGTTTCCTGAAACATCTAAAAAACAAAGCAACAGAGCCTAGGTCAAATCCACTTATGGTCCTATAGCTTAGGGAAATTAAAATCAAAAAGACACAGCCACCCCAAAGTTTGGGACGGCTCTGTTTTCTAGAACGTCGTTTACGGTACAAGTTCAATATCGCAGAAAGCAAAAAATGGATAAAGAAGTTGTGGTACTTATGTACAATGCAATATCACTCAGCAATGAAATTTATGTCAACAGGCCTGTAGCAGAAAATGAGTGGGTTCAGGTATGATGATTCTAACTGAAATAAGTCACACAGAAAAAGAAACATCATAAGATATCACTAATACACAGAATGTAAACTTGGCTACAGAGGAACTGAATTACAAAACAGAACAGGGTCTCAAATTTAGAAAACCAACTTATGCTTGCTTAAGAGGAAAGGTGAGTTGGGGTGCTGCATAAAACCAGAGATTGAAATGAGCACAGATAAAGTTCCTTAAGCCAAATATGTAATAGACAAGAGCTACACCTTGCTCAACGAAATGGACTCAACACCCCATATTAAAAGACTAAGAATGTACTTGACTAGTAAGTATCTTAAAACCTATGGATGGCTATGTCTCCAAAAGAGAATCAAGCATGTGTACAGGGGCATAAACGCAGCAGTGATAGGATTGGAGAGGTTTGGTGAGCAAACGAAGACCCTTTGAAGTCATATTGCATGGTACCCATTCCACGGGTCTCAACTCTCCAGGTTTAAGGGATTCTTCCTTCAGCTAAAACATGCATGTGGAACCCAGAGTATGATCAACCGTGTGATCGAAGATGTGTGCCAATATATCTCAGTTCTCATCCCCTGGTACTCGGGTGCAACATTCCAGACACTTTACTAACACTCTCCCGACTTGGAGAGTCAGTGCCTTTAACTTCCTGTTTGGCCCAGTTTGCAATTTCTGCAGAATATGAAAAGGAATAGGGAGAACCAATGAGAGACTAGCTGGAGGTGTCTGGACGGGCAAATTTAACTCTCATTTCCCACCAGGAAGAGGAATTAACCAAAGGCTCAGCATGCCGTGCCGGAACCAGATTAGGGCCTGAAGCAATCCTGCGGTGTTGCGGCCAGCTCACAAGTAAGCGAGTTGAAGAAAGGAGCTCAGGGGCACTGTAATTCACAAAGCTGCAGAGTTATAAATGACAGCTATCGTCCAAAAATATACTGAAGTAAGGCTGCCAAGAGGACTTGAAAGCGGGGCAGAATTGCAGGAAACCAATTTCAGGAGGTAGACTGGAATTGCATTTAAAGCATAGGAAAAGAGGCAGAACGTCGACAATGATGCACTTGGCCAAAAAGTGTGTATGCGTTTTTTCCTGAATATATTCAGGAAAAAATGCATACACACATTTTGGCCAACCAAGCAAGCTTGCAAAGGAAATCTGCACTACAATGAAGTCTCACTTCCCCCCGGTCAAAAGGGCCATCTCAAAAAAGTGTAAAATCCAGAAAGGCAGGACAGGCCATGGAGAACTGGGAGCCTTGTTATGCTGATGGGCGGGATGTACATTGCCAAGAGCCACTCGGGAGAAGTGTATGGTGATTCCTGAAACATCTAAAAAACAAAGCAACAGAGCCTAGGGTACTTCCACTTATGGTCCTATAGCTTAGGGAAATTAAAATCAAAAAGACACAGCCACCCCAAAGTTTCGGACGGCTCTGTTTACAAGAACCTCGTTTACGGTACAAGTTCAATATCGCAGAAAGCGAAAAATGGATAAAGAAGTTGTGGTACTTACGTACAATGCAATATCACTCAGCAATGAAATCTATGTCATGAGGCCCGTAGCAGCATATTGAGTGGGTTCAGGTATGATGATTCTAACTGAAATAAGTCACACAGAAAAAGAAACATCATAAGATATCACTAATACACGGAATGTAAACTTGGCTACACAGGAACTGAATTACAAAACAGAACAGGGTCTCAAATTTAGAAAACCAACTTATGCTTGCTTAAGGGGAAAGGTGAGTTGGGGTGCTGCATAAAACCAGAGATTGAAATGAGCACAGATAAATTTCCTTAAGCCAAATATGGAATAGACAAGAGCTACTCCTTGCTCAACGAAATGGACTCAACACCCCATCTTAAACGCCTAAGAATGTACCTGACTAGTAAGTATCTTAAAACCTATGGATTGCTATGTCTCCAAAAGAGAATCAAGCGTGTGTAGAGGGGCATAAACGCAGCAGTGATAGGATTGGAGAGGTTCGGTGAGCAAATGAAGACCCTTTGAAGTCATATTGCATGGTACCCATTCCACGGGTCTCAACTCTCCAGGTTTAAGGGATTCTTCCTTCAGCTGAAACATGCATGTGGAACCCAGAGTATGATCAACCGTGTGATCAGGAGACGTGTTCAAATATGTCTCAGTTCTCGTCCCCTGGTACTCGGGTGCAACATTCCAGACGCTTTACTAACACTCTCCCGACTTGGAGAGTCAGTGCCTTTAACCTCCTGTTTGGCCCAGTTTGCAATTTCTGCGGAAGATGAACAGGAATAGGGAGGACCAATGAGAGACTAGCTGGAGGTGCCTGGACGGGCAAATTTAACTCTCATTTCCCACCAGGAAGAGGAATTAACCAAAGGCTCAGCGTGCCGTGCCGGAACCAGATTAGGGCCTGAAGCAATCCTGCGGTGTTGCGGCCAGCTCACAAGAAAGCGAGTTGAAGAAAGGAGCTCAGGGGCACTGTAATTAACAAACCTGCAGAGTTATAAATCACAGCTATCGTCCAAAAATATACTGAAGTAAGCCTGCCAAGAGGACTTGAAAGTGGGTCAGAATTGCAGGAAACTGCTATAGGGAGGTAGACAGGAATTCCATTTAAAGCATAGGAAAAGAGGCAGAACGTCCACAATGATGCACTTGGCCAAAAAGTGCATATGCGTTTTTTCCTGAATATATTCAGGAAAAAACGCATACGCCCTTTTTGGCCAACCAAGCAAGCTTGTAAAGGAAATCTGCACTACAATGAAGTCTCACTTCTCCCCGGTCAAAAGGGCCATCTGAAAAAAGTGTAAAATCCAGAAAGGCAGGACAGGCCATGGAGAACTGGGAGCCTTGTTATGCTGATGGGCGGGATGTAAATTGCCAACAGCCACTCGGGAGAAGTGTATGGTGTTTCCTGAAACATCTAAAAAACAAAGCAACAGAGCCTAGGTCAATTCCACTTATGGTCCTATAGCTTAGGGAAATTAAAATCAAAAAGACACAGCCACCCCAAAGTTTGGGACGGCTCTGTTTTCTAGAACCTCGTTTACGGTACAAGTTCAATATCGCAGAAAGCGAAAAATGGATAAAGAAGTTGTGGTACTTATGTACAATGCAATATCACTCAGCAATGAAATCTATGTCAACAGGCCTGTAGCAGAAAATGAGTGGGTTCAGGTATGATGATTCTAACTGAAATAAGTCACACAGAAAAAGAAACATCATAAGATATCTCTAATACACAGAATGTAAACTTGGCTACAGAGGAACTGAATTACAAAACAGAACAAGGTCTCAAATTTAGAAAACCAACTTATGTTTGCTTAAGAGGAAAGGTGAGTTGGGGTGCTGCATAAAACCAGAGATTGAAATGAGCACAGATAAAGTTCCTTAAGCCAAATATGTAATAGACAAGAGCTACTCCTTGCTCAACGAAATGGACTCAACACCCCATATTAAAAGACTAAGAATGTACCTGACTAGTAAGTATCTTAAAACCTATGGATTGCTATGTCTCCGAAAGAGAATCAAGCATGTGTACAGGGGCATAAACGCAGCAGTGATAGGATTGGAGAGGTTCGGTGAGCAAACAAAGACCCTTTGAAGTCATATTGCATGGTACCCATTCCACGGGTCTCAACTCTCCAGGTTTAAGGGATTCTTCCTTCAGCTAAAACATGCATGTGGAACCCAGAGTATGATCAACCGTGTGATCGGAAGATGTGTGCCAATATATCTCAGTTCTCATCCCCTGGTACTCGGGTGCAACATTCCAGACACTTTACTAACACTCTCCCGACTTGGAGAGTCAGTCCCTTTAACTTCCTGTTTGGCCCAGTTTGCAATTTCTGCAGAAGATGAACAGGAATAGGGAGAACCAATGAGAGACTAGCTGGAGGTGTCTGGACGGGCAAACTTAACTCTCATTTCCCACCAGGAAGAGGAATTAACCAAAGGCTCAGCGTGCCGTGCCGGAACCAGATTAGGGCCTGAAGCAATCCTGCGGTGTTGCGGCCAGCTCACAAGAAAGCGAGTTGAAGACAAGAGCTCAGGGGCACTGTAATTCACAAACCTGCAGAGTTATAAATGACAGCTATCGTCCAAAAATATACTGAAGTAAGGCTGCCAAGAGGACTTGAAAGCCGGGCAGAATTGCAGGAAACCGATTTCAGGAGGTAGACTGGAATTGCATTTAAAGCATAGGAAAAGAGGCAGAACGTCGATAATGATGCACTTGGCCAAAAAGGGCGTGTGCGTTCTTTCCTGAATATATTCAGGAAAAAACGCATACGCACTTTTTGGCCAACCAAGCAAGCTTGCAAAGGAAATCTGCACTACAATGAAGTGTCACTTCCCCCCGGTCAAAAGGGCCATCTGAAAAAAGTGTAAAATCCAGAAAGGCAGGACAGGCCATGGAGAACTGGGAGCCTTGTTATGCTGATGGGCCGGATGTAAATTGCCAACAGCCACTCGGGAGAAGTGTATGGTGTTTCCTGAAACATCTAAAAAACAAAGCAACAGAGCCTAGGGCACTTCCACTTATGGTCCTATAGCTTAGGGAAATTAAAATCAAAAAGACACAGCCACCCCAAAGTTTGGGATGGCTCTGTTTACAAGAACCTCGTTTACGGTACAAGTTCAATATCACAGAAAGCAAAAAATGGATAAAGATGTTGTGGTATTTACGTACAATGCAATATCCCTCAGCAATGACATCTATGTCATCAGGCCCGTAGCAGCATAATGAGTGGATTCAGGTATGATGATTCTAAGTGAAATAAGTCACACAGAAAAAGAAACATCATAAGATATCACTAATACACGGAATGTAAACTTGGCTACACACTAACTGAATTACAAAACAGAAGAGGGTCTCAAATTTAGAAAACCAACTTATGCTTGCTTAAGGGGAAAGGTGAGTTGGGGTGGTGCATAAAAACAGAGATTGAAATGATCACAGATAAAGTTCCTTAAGCCAAATGTGTAATAGACAAGAGCTACTCCTTGATCAACGAAATGGACTCAACACCCCATATTAAACGCCTAAAAATGTACCTGACTAGTAAGTATCTTAAAACCTATGGATTTCTATGTCTCCGAAAGAGAATCAAGCGTGTGTATAGGGGCATAAACGCAGCAGTGATAGGATTGGAGAGGTTCGGTGAGCAAATGAAGACCCTTTGAAATCATATTGCATGGTACCCATTCCACGGGTCTCAACTCTCCAGGTTTAAGGGATTCTTCCTTCAGCTAAAACATGCATGTGGAACCCAGAGTATGATCAACCGTGTGATCGGGAGACGTGTTCCAATATGTCTCAGTGTTCTCCCCTGGTACTCGGGTGCAACATTACAGACGCTTTACTAACACTCTCCCGACTTGGAGAGTCAGTGCCTTTAACCTCCTGTTTGGCCCAGTTTGCAATTTCTGTGGAAGATGAACAGGAATAGGGAGAACCAAAGAGAGACTAGCTGGAGGTGTCTGGACGGGCAAATTTAACTCTCATTTCCCACCAGGAAGAGAAATTAACCAAAGGCGCAGCGTGCCGTGCCGGAACCAGATTAGGGCCTGAAGCAATCCTGCGGTGTTGCGGCCAGCTCACAAGAAAGCGAGTTGAAGAAAGGAGCTCAGGGGCACTGTAATTCACAAAGCTGCAGAGTTATAAATGAAAGCTATCATCCAAAAATATACTGAAGTAAGGCTGCCAAGAGGACTTGAAAGCCGGGCAGAATTGCAGGAAACCGATTTCAGGAGGTAGACTGGAATTGCATTTAAAGCATAGAAAAAGAGGCAGAACGTCGACAATGATGCACTTGGCCAAAAAGTGTGTATGTGTTTTTTCCTGAATATATTCAGGAAAAAAAGCATACGCCCTCTTTGGCCAACCAAGCAAGCTTGCAAAGGAAATCTGCACTACAATGAAGTCTCACTTCCCCCCGGTCAAAAGGGCCATCTGAAAAAAGTGTAAAATCCAGAAAGGCAGGACAGGCCATGGAGAACTGGGAGCCTTGTTATGCTGATGGGCGTGATGTAAATTGCCAACAGGCACTCGGGAGAAGTGTATGGTGTTTCCTGAAACATCTAAAAAACAAAGCAACACAGCCTAGGGCACTTCAACTTATGGTCCTATAGCATAGGGAAATTAAAATCAAAAAGACACAGCCACTCCAAAATTTGGGACGGCTCTGTTTACAAGAACCTCGTTTACGGTGCAAGTTCAATATCGCAGAAAGTGAAAAATGGATAAAGAAGTTGTGGTACTTACATACAATGCAATATCACTCAGCAATGAAATCTATGTCATCAGGCCCGTAGCAGCATAATGAGTGGATTCAGGTATGATGATTCTAACTGAAATAAGTCACAAGAAAAAGAAACATCATAAGATATCACTAATACACGGAATGTAAACTTGGCTACACAGGAACTGGATTACAAAACAGAACAGGGTCTCAAATGTAGAAAACCAACTTATGCTTGCTTAAGGGAAAACGTGAGTTGGGGTGCTGCATAAAACCAGAGATTGAAATGAGCACAGATAAAGTTCCTTAAGCCAAATATGGAATAGACAAGAGCTACTACTTGCTCAACGAAATGGACTCAACACCCCATATTAAACGCCTAAGAATTTACCTGACTAGTAAGTATCTTAAAACCTATGGATTGCTATGTCTCCAAAAGAGAATCAAGCGTGTGTACAGGGGCATAAACGCAGCAGTGATAGGATTGGAGAGGTTCGGTGAGCAAATCAAGACCCTTTGAAGTCATATTGCATGGTACCCATTCCACGGGTCTCAACTCTCCTGGTTTAAGGGATTCTTCCTTCAGCTAAAACATGCATGTGGAACCCAGAGTATGATCAACCGTGTGATCGGGAGACGTGTTCCAATATGTCTCAGTTTTCGACCCCTGGTACTCGGGTGCAACATTGCAGACGCTTTACTAACACTCTCCCGAATTGGAGAGTCAGTGCCTTTAACCTCCTGTTTGGCCCAGCTTGCAATTTCTGCGGAAGATGAACAGGAATAGGGAGAACCAATGAGAGACTAGCTGGAGGTGTCTGGACGGACAAATTTAACTCTCATTTCCCACCAGGAAGAGGAATTAACCAAAGGCTCAGCGTGCCATGCCAGAACAAGATTAGGGCCTGAAGCAATCTTGCGGTGTTGCGGCCAGCTCACAAGAAAGCGAGTTGAAGAAAGGAGCTCAGGGGCGCTGTAATTCACAACCCTGCAGAGTTATAAATGACAGCTATCGTCCAAAAATATACTGAAGTAAGGCTGCCAAGAGGACTTGAAATCGGGGCAGAATTGCAGGAAACCGATTTCAGGAGGTGAACTGGAATTACATTTAAAGCATAGGAAAAGAGGCAGAACGTCCACAATGATGAACTTGGACAAAAAGGGCGTATGCGTTTTTTCCTGAATATATTCAGGAAAAAACGCATACACACTTTTTGGCCAACCAAGCAAGCTTGCAAAGGAAATCTGCACTACAACGAAGTCTCACTTCCCTCCGGTCAAAAGGGACATCTGAATAAGTGTAAAATCCAGAAAGGCAGGACAGGCCATGGAGAACTGGGAGCCTTTTTATGGTGATAGGCGGGATGTAAATTGCCAACAGCCACTCGGGAGAAGTGTATGGTGTTTCCTGAAACATCTAAAAAACAAAGCAACAGAGCCTAGGGCACTTCCACTTATGGTCCTATAGCTTAGGGAAATTAAAATCAAAAAGACACAGCCACCCGAAAGTTTGGGACGGCTCTGTTTACAAGAACCTCATCTACGCTACAAGTTCAATATGGCAGAAAGTGAAAAATGGATAAAGAAGTTGTGGTACTTACGTACAATGCAATACCACTCAGCAATGAAATCTATGTCATCAGGCCCGTAGCAGCATAATGAGTGGATTCAGGTATGATGATTCTAACTGAAATAAGTCACAAGAAAAAGAAACATCATAAGATATCACTAATACACGGAATGTAAACTTGGCTACACAGGAACTGGATTACAAAACAGAACAGGGTCTCAAATTTAGAAAACCTACTTATGCTTGCTTAAGGTGAAAGGTGAGTTGGGGTGCTGCATAAAACCAGAGATTGAAATGAGCACAGATAAAGTTCCTTAAGCCAAATATGTAATAGACAAGAGCTACTCCTTGTTCAACGAAATGGACTCAACACCCCATATTAAACGCCTAAAAATGTACCTGACTAGTAAGTATCTTAAAACCTATGGATTGCTCTGTGTCTCCGAAAGAGAATCAAGCATGTGTACAGGGGCATAAACGCAACAGTGATAGGATTTGAGAGGTTCGGTGAGCAAATGAAGACCCTTTGAAGTCATATTGCATGTTACCATTCCACGGGTCTCAACTCTCCAGGTTTAAGGGATTCTTCCTTCAGCTAAAACACGCATGTGGTACCCAGAGTATGATCAAGCGTGTGATCGGGAGATGTGTTCAAATATGTCTCAGTTCCCGTCCCCTGGTACTCGGGTGCAACATTCCAGATGCTTTACTAACACTCTCCCGACTTGGAGAGTCAGTGCCTTTAACCTCCTGTTTGGCCCATTTTGCAATTTCTGCGGAAGATGAACAGGAATAGGGAGAACCAATGAGAGACTAGCTGGAGGTGTCTGGACGGGCAAATGTAACTCTCATTTCCCACCAGAAAGAGGAATTAACCAAAGGCTCAGCGTGCCGTGCCGGAACCAGATTAGGGCCTGAAGCAATCTTGCGGTGTTCCGGGCAGCTCACAAGAAAGCGAGTTGAAGAAAGGAGCTCAGGGGCACTGTAATTCACAAACCTTCAGAGTTATAAATGACAGCTATCGTCCAAAAATATACTGAAGTAAGGCTGCCAAGAGGACTTGAAAGCGGGACAGAATTGCAGGAACCCGATTTCAGGAGGTAGACTGGAATTGCATTTAAAGCATAGGAAAATAGGCAGAACGTCCAGAATGATGCACTTGCACAAAAAGGGCGTATGCGTTTTTTCCTGAATATATTCAGAAGAAAACGCATACGCCCTTTTTGGCCAACCAAGCTAGCTTGCAAAGGAAATCTGCACTACAATGTAGTCTCACTTCCCCCCGGTCAAAAGGGCCATCTGAAAAAAGTGTAAAATCCAGAAAGGCAGGACAGGCCATGGAGAACTGGGAGCCTTGTTATGCTGATGGGTGGGATGTAAATTGCCAACAGCCACTCGGGAGAAGTGTATGGTGTTTCCTGAAACATCTAAAAAACAAAGCAACAGAGCCTAGGGCACTTCCACTTATGGTCCTATAGCTTAGGGAAATTAAAATCAAAAAGACACAGCCACCCCAAAATTTGGGATGGCTCTTTTACAGGAACCTCTTCTTCAGCACAAGTTAAATATGCCAGAGAGCAAATAATGGATAAAGAAGTTGCGGTACTTACGTACAACAGAATACCTCTCTGCAATGAAAACTATGTCACCAGGCCCATACCAGCATAATGAGTGGATTGAGGCACGGTGATTCTAAGTGAAAAAAGTCACACAGAAAGAGAAACATCATAAGGTATCACTAATACATGGAATGTGAACTTGATTACACATGAACTGAATTACAAAACAGAACAGGGTCTCATGTTTAGAAAACCAACTTATGCTTGCTTAAGGGGGAAGGTGAGTTGTGGTGCTGCATAAAAGCAGAGTTTGAAATTAGCACAGATACCGTTCCATAAGCTAAATATGTAATAGACAAGACCTACCCCTTGCTCAACAAAATGGACTCAACAATGAGGTATCACCTCACACCTGGTAGAATGGGCATCATCAGAAAATCTACAAACAAAAAATGCTGGAAATGTGTGGAGAAAAGGAACCCTCTTCCACTATTGTTGGGAATATAAATTGATACAGTCACTATGGAGAACAATATGGAGTTTCTTAAGAAACTAACAGTAGAATTACCATATGATACAGCAATCCCAGTTCTGGACATATACCCAGACAAAACCATAAATCAAAAAGAGACATTCACCACAATGTCCATTGTATCACTCTTTACAATATCGAGGTAATGGAAGCAACCTAAATGCCCACAGACAGACGAATGCATAAAGCAGTGGTACATATATAAAATGGAATATTACTAAGCCATGAAAAGGAATGAAATTAGGTCATTTGTAGAGACGTCGATGGATCTAGAGACTGTCATACAGAGTGAAGTAAGTCAGAAAGAGAAAAACAAATCTTGTATATTCATGCATATATGTGGAACCTAGAAAAACTGTACAGGTTAACCATTTTGCAAGGCATAAATAGAGCAACAGATGTAGACAACAAACGTATGGACAACAAGGGGGGAAAGCTGTTGGGGGGGGTGGTGGTGGGAGGAGTTGAGAGACTGGGATTGGCATGTATACATTTATATGTATAAAATAGATAACCAATAAGAACCTGCTGTATAAAAATATAAAATAAAATTAAAAATTAAAAAGAAATAAAATTTAAAAAATAAAACAGAAAAAACAATTATTCCCTTCACATACATGTATTTATATGAATAAATTATTTCCATGCTTATATCTGTAAATACAGAAAAGAGGAATAAAATCTACCTTGAACCAAAAACGAAAAAGAGAAAAAAAACACAGAACCCACCAGTTCCACAGAGGAAAACCGTATCAGGGCACTTGCTCCAGTTGTAAACAATTCTGAAGTTGGTCAGTGGTGGGGAATCGTCTCCCATTCAGCCAGCAGCCCCCACGCAACAAGCGTCCTCATTGCAAAGCTGGGGCACCGTGCCGAGGCATCTGTGAGTAAACGTGAGCTGAGCCCCAGGCCAGTTGCTGCTGAACTATTCCCACCCGTCCCAGGTAAAACACCTGAATATATACAAGGACTTGAAAGCCTAGAGGAAGGGCCATAGAGCCACACGAGTGACAGCATGCCGGCCGACTTGGTGCCTGCAGGCCAGCCAGGATGGTCCTGGCCCTGGGTGCTCTTCTGGAAGATTTCCATTTCCCTGCCTGAGATACCCGTCCTGTCCCTGCCCCCACTGCTTTTTTCCTTCCTCACCTCTGCCCAGGGAGAAATTCCAGCAGCAGGTATGGGTGACACATCCTCTTCTTTAGCAGGTGGCAGCCTGGCAACTGCTGCAGAAAGTCCAGCAGAGCCCCACTCACACTGGGCCACCCACAAAGCCGTGGCCTCTCACTCCCTCCCACCAGCCCAGCCCCGAGACTGCTGACAGGGCAGAGAAAATGGTGTCAGGCACGGCTGCAGGGCCTCTTGCTGCCTGGAGTGGTATTTATATTGATCTCAACCCAGGCACACCTGGGGAGGGCTGGCCGGCACGGTAAGGCTGCCCAGGTCAGCCAATCATCACCCCTCAGGGGCCCACAGTTGCAGAAAATGGAACTTGCTGAACCGGCCAGGTCCAAGGAACAGGTGTGGGCTCCTGAGAGTCAGATTGACAAGGGGCTGCAGCTTTGGCTTGTTTTCTAATCATTTTATCTGGCCCATGAGTGGGAGACAACTTCAAGAAAACCCTCTCCTAATGAGAGGAACCCAGGAGTCAGGGAGAGGAGGGGTGGGTGGTGGTTGGAGACAGAGGCCTGGTGCCCCGGGTGCAGTGGAAGTCTCTGGAAGACCAGGTGGAGGGAGGCCGCACAGAGTGATGCCCAGGGTCACAGACCTGTCGCAGCTGCTGTTTGTTAGTTCAAGTCCTGCTCTGAGGTGCTCTGTGTCAGCTCTGAGCGACAGGTGAGCTGGGGGTGCTCTGCAATGAGGGCTATGTGCACGGTTCCTGTGTGCCCAGCCCTGCCACGGTACCTGCAAGGGTAGCTCTGTATCCTGGGAGGGGCCTGACCACGAGAGCCCCGTGGGCTGGGGTGGGGGTGGGGTACCTGCCCAGGTGAGCTCCATATTCTGGGATTGGTCTGACCACGAGAGCCCCATGGGCTGCTGGGGACCTGGTAAAGGATGTCAGGACAGTCAGTGAAGCCACCGAGGATATACCTCCAGCTGCTCCTAATTCCTACACCCTGCTGGTCATTCTACCAACCACCAGGACATGGTATTCTGTATTAGTCTTCAATGATGCCTTCTTTTGTATTCCATTAGTCCCAGAGTCACAAGAAATTTTGGCTTGTGAGTGGCAGGACTCAACATACAACTAAAACAATACTTCCGGGCCGTCTTGCCCCAAGGGTGCAAAAATTCCCACACCATCTTTGGGGAAAGCTTAGCTAAAGACCTAAAAGTTCTACCTCTGGGAAAGGAAACCCTCCTTCAGTACGCAGACGACATTCTGATCGCCAGCCCTACTAAGGAGGCCTCTGAACTACCAAGCCAATAAAGGATAGATGTTGTCCAAGAAAAAGCTCAAATATCACAGACTGCGGTGACCTGCCTGGGCTTCATTCTCACAGAAGGTCGGAGAAGCCCATCCCAGGAAAGGGAAGAAACCATTTTCAGCCTTACCCCTTTCTAAAACTAGAAGACAGCTTAGGGGTTCCTGGGGAGGCCAGGGTTTGCTGCTTCTGGATCCCTAACTACAGTCTACTAGCTGGGCCTCTATATGAAACACTGAAAGGAAAAGATGATGATCCTTTTGAATAGAATCCAGAAGTGGCCTTTCAAGAATGGAAAGAGCAGTCAATTCAGACCCTTGCCCTGGAACTCCCTAATTTAGCTAAACCCTTTGACCTTTACATTCCCAGTGAAAGGTGAATCGCCATTGGAGAATTAGTGCAAAAACTGGGACCACTTGAAATGGAACAATGCAAGAATGCCATCCAGGTAGGATAAACTACGGGCACCAAGGGGCTTGGCCCACTGCCACATCTGGCCAAGATACTGGCGGTATCTAAAAACCTGGAAATCAGCAGCCCAAAAGGCCACCTCCCTCCTAAGGGAAAAGGACCCCACGTGGTGATCCTAACCACCAACCATGCCCTGAAGTTGCAGGGTTCGCTCCGTGGGCACACCAACCTCGAGTGAGGAGGCCCTCCAACTCCAACATCCAGAGAGATAACCGGGGGCAACAGGGCACCATGACGACTCGTGTGAACATCACTTGACCTGGAGTTTCTCTCATAAAACAACAAGAGTGTGTCCCAAAAGAGTAGACTACTGCTTGCAGGACTTACTGCACCCAGAGGGGAGCTAATAATCTTGGCGGGGGAACCGTATATCACACTGTCACCATAGAAAAGCCTACAGACACCGTGATGATGGTGGCCAATAAGACCAGCTGGACTCCTGTTTACTTCAAAAGGCTGTTGACTCAGTGGCCATCATGGTCCTTGATCACCACTGACCCTGGACTGTCTGGGAGTTGAGCAGGCAGGGCTCTGACACCTGGTGCTGTTTGTACATTAATTCAGGGGCCTAATTGAAGAAAGTGCAGACTACTGGTCAGAGCATCTAGGCTGGCAGAAACGGTCAGCCTAAGGTGGCCGAACAAATGTGGGGCGGGGTGAAACCGGCCCCCACAGCGTCTCTGCACATCTCTTTCCTGGACCCTTAAAGGTCATTAGAATCTATAACACTTCCAATGCTGGTGCTCAGGTGGACGAGCAGGGAGGCAGGGGGCCTGGGGACAATCAACGTCACCTGGAGGCTGCTGGGGAGAAGCCCTGACCCTCGCCCCCGGGTATGAGGGCTCCCAACTCAGCACTCAGCAGTTTCAGAAGAAGGGTCTGCACCCTCAGCACTCCAAGAATGAGGAACGGGACAAAAGGCAGAGGAGGGGTTTGTCCCCAGCAAAGCCCATTAAAAATCCCTGGGAGATAAAAATAGAATCTGGGCAATAAAGTCAAGTCTAACCGTTTTTATCCTTTGTGCTTTGTCTAATTTCATGTGCTCCTAGGGTCCCGCATGCAGAGGTTCCACACCCGGCACTTCAGACCAGATTTCCTAGTGCAGAATGGCTGGGACGACACCTCAGCTCCTGGGGCCCAGTGCAGACTCCGCGATATAGAGCCTGAGCTGCAGCCAACCCAGACCTCGAGAGCTCCGCCCCCTCCCTCCCACTGACTCTGACAGGATCTCTACACAACAGCCCAGCCCACAGCCCACGGGGTAGTGCATGCTCTCACCTCTCCATTCTCTGATCAAAATATAAAGTTTCCTTTGCTTGTGAACCAAACTCAGTCTCGATCTGTTGGCCCCAATGACACTGGGCAGGGGGACACTTGTTGGGGTCCACTCTGGAGGATCAGTAACAGAAATTGAGACTATTGTAACCTCAATGAACAGATGTGTGAGCCAAACTGTAGTTAACATAGAACAGTGTATAAGGCTCGGGTAAAATAAGATGTTTCTAACACTTCCATTTGATATTTCCATCACTTTATTATAAGCAAGTTCAGTGAAAAGGTTTGTCTTATTTGTCAGGTCAATATTAGAGAAACGAAGTGATTTCTTTCCAAGGATGTACATCTAATAATCTTGGTTAAAGCTTCAATCTTGTTTTAAATGCTTTTCCATTGAAAATGATACCTCTCTTTCAGCTCCCCCATTTCTGAGAAGTATAAAATCTTATAATTTATTATTACCAAAGGGGAAAGGTGGGAGGAGGGATAAATTAACAGTTTGGGATTAACACATACACACTGCTATGTATAAAATAGATCATCAACAAGGAACTACTGTATAGCACAGGGAACTACACTCAACATTTTGCAATAAGCTATAAGGGGAAATAATCTGGAAAAGAATAGATATTTTTATTGTCATTGTCATCTATCAATGACAGTTAAAGTGTAACCTAAGGGAAGCTGGTGGTGAGTGCTTCTGACCCTGAAGACTTCAATCATCTAAAGTTTGGACTCTGCCTACTTCCCCAGGCCCTTAATGAACATATGTGTAGCCGTAGCTTAAAAAATTCCCCAGTTTGGGTTTCGGGCAGACACTGATTTTGAAAAAGCCCTGGTGTTCTCCTTATATGAATGGGACTCTTCCTACTGCTAAAACATGTCTGTCACACCCAGAGGATGGTATACCGTCTGATCGGGAAGAGTTTGGAAAAGGCATCTCATCTCCTCATCTCCTGGTGCTCAGGTTCACCCCTCCAGCGTCTTTACTAACAGTCTCCCCACTTGGAGATGTCAGCACTGTCAACATCCTGTTGCGTACAGTTTGGAATTTGTCCAGAGGATGAAGCGGAAGGATGAGGAACAATGAGAGACAAGTCCTAGGTGTTCAGACAGGCACATGTCACTCTAATTTCCAATCAGGAAGACGAATTGACCAAAGGCTAGGGTTGCCCATGGAAACAGTATAGGGCTTGAGGAAATCCCACTGCTTTGTGGCCAGTTCCCATAAACACAAGTTGAACAATGGAACTCAGGGGCAGTAAAATTCACGAAACTGCAGAGTTGAAAATATCCATCACTGAAAAATGTCTTGACGAAAGTCAGAGAAAAGGACTTGTAAGCAAGGGAGAATGGCAGGAGAGGGATCTGAGGAGGTAGAAAGGACTCGCCATTAAGCACGAGAAAAGGAGCTGAACATTGCCAACATTGCAGTTGGCCAAAAAGGGTGTATGCGTTTTTTTCTGTATATATTCAAGAAAAGGGCATACACTTTTTTAGCCAAGCAAACAGGTGGGCACTGGAAGTCAATACTACAAAAGATATCACTTCGCATCAGTCAGAAGAGCCATCCTCATAAAGCGTAAACAACAGAAATGCAGGACAGGGCAAGGAGAAGAGGGAACCCTGTGAGACTTATAGTGGAAATGTACATTGCCAACGGCCATTCTGGAGAAGTGTATTGTGTTTACTAAAGCATCTAAAAAATGAGCTACAGAGCATAGGGCACTTGCACTCATGGGCGTATATCTTGGGAAAAACAAAAATCGAGAGGACACAGGCACCCCAATGTTTACCCCCTCTCTGTTTAAAAGATCCTCGACTAGGATATAACTTAAATGTCTCTGGAGAGAAAAAATGGATAGAGATGTGGTACTTAGGTAGAGTGGAATATTATTCAGCCTGGAAGTCAATGAAACATGGCCAGTTGTAACAACTCCGGAGGAGTTACGTATGATCATTCTAAGTGACATAATTCAAAAAGAAAAAGACACATATCATAAGATATCACTTAAAGGTGGAATCCAAAATGGCTACACATGAAATAAATTACAAAACAAAAACATAGTCAAATATGTAGAAAACACGCATAAGGCTGCTAAACGGGAAAGGTGGGGAGGGGTGAGGCATCATCCAGGAGGTTGAAATTAGCAAAGATACCATTTCAAATACCAAACTGATAATCAACAAGGCCTACACGATAGCTACAAGAACTGCACTCAGCACACTCAAGTCACCGGAAAAGAATATATACGACTGGTAAGAATCTGAAAAAGAATTTACTGATGTCTCTCTGTACGTGAATCAAGTGGATGTACAGCAGCAAGAAACAGAGCTTTGAAAATCAGCTGTAACCAATATAGTAATAAATTGAAAAAAATAAACGACAGAGAGACAGAGAAAACCTCTTACAACTTTTCCTCAGGGACGGTGATGCAACATGGATTGAACACATCTAGACCCACAGCAGGATGAGACATAAGGCTGGAAACTGTTTGCACTAAGAGAAATGTGAGGTTGGGTGAGGAAATGCACACCCTTTAAAGTAACACTACCTGGTACCCATTCAATGGGTCCCAAATCTGCAGGTTCAAGGGATCTTCCTACAGCTAAAACATGCATGGAAAACCCAGAGGACTGTACACCATGTGATTGGGAGATGTGTCTAAAATGCAGCTCATTTATCCTCTCCTGGTGCTCCTGTTCACCATTCCAGCCACGTTACTTAGAATCTCCCCACTTGGAGAATCAGCACATTTAAACTTGTTTCACACATTTTGCAAATTGTGAGGAGGATGAACGGGAAGAGGGGGAACCAATGAGAGAATAGTTGTAGGGGTTTGGACGGGCACATATCACTCTAATTTCCCATTAAGAATAAGAATTGAAAAAAGGCTCAGCCCGCCTCGCCAGAGCCAAAATAGGGCCTGAAGCAATCCTGCGGGTTTGAGGCCAGCTCACAAAAGAGCAACTTAAAAAATGGAGCTCAGGGTCACTGCAATTCACAAACCTGCAGAGTTATAAATGAAAACTAACGTCCAAAACTATGTTGAGGTAAGGCAAAGAAGAGGATCTGAATGCAAGACAGAATTGCAAGAAACAGATTTCAAGAGATAGATTGGACTCGTCTTTAAAGCACATGAAAAGCGGCAGAATTTCGACAATGATGCAGTTGGCCCAAAAGGGCGTATGCGTTTTTCCTGATTATATCCAGGAAAAAACGCATACGCACTTTATGGGCAACGAAGCAAGCAAGCAATGCAAATGTGCACAACAAAGAAGTCTCATTTCCCACCGGTCAAAAGGGCCATCCTAAAAAATTGTAAAAACCAGAAATGCAGGACAGGCCATGGAGAACAGGGAGCCTTTATACGCTGATGGGCAGTGTGTGAACTGCCGAGAGCCACTCTGGAGAAGTGTATGGTGGTTCCTAAATCATCTAAAAAACAGAGCTACAGAGCATAGGACACTTCCAATCATGGGAGTATATCTAGGGAAGTCTAAAAATCAACAAGACACAAGCACACCACAGTTTAGGGCTACTCTGTTTACAAGAACCTCAACTTCAGTACACCTTAAATATCCCAGGAAAGAGAACAATGGATAAAGAAGATGTGGTACTTATGTACAATGGAATATCTCTTCACCATGAAATCAATGTAATAAGGCTAGTAGAAGGATAAAGAGTGGATTTAGGTCCGATAATACTACTTGAAATAAGTCAAACAGAAAAAGAAACATATCATAAGATATCACTTATAGAGGGAGGGTAAATATGGCTGCACAAGAAATGAATTACAGAACAGAACAGTGTCTCACATTTAGAAAACACACTTATGTCAGCTTAAGGGGAAAGGAGAGGTGGGGTGATGCATTAAAACAGAGTTTGAAATTAGCACAGATACCGTTCAATAAACCAAATAGATATTAGACAAGATCTACACTTGCTCAATGAACTGGCCTCAACACACCTTATAAACCACAGAGAAATATATCTGAGTAATAAGAATCTTAAAATCCATGTATTGGGCTTCCCTGGTGGCACAGTGGTTGAGAGTCCGCCTGCCGATGCAGGGGACGCGGGTTCATGCCCCGGTCCAGGAGGATCCCATGTGCCGCGGAGTGGCTGGGCCCGTGAGCCATGGCCGCTGAGCCTGCGCATCCGGAGCCTGTGCTCCACGGCAGGAGAGGCCACAACAGTGAGAGGCCCACGTATCGCAAAAGAAAAAAAAAAATCCATGTATTGATATATCTCCATAAGGGAATCAAGTGTGTGCAGAGCGGCACAAACACAGCAGTGAAAATGAGCTAAACCCCATTATAGAAATAAATTTTAAAAACAAAACGCAGAAACAATGAAAGAGAGAAAAATTCTTACAAAATTTGCTCAGGGGCTGTGATGCAACCTGGATTGACCACATATAAACCCACAGCTGGATAACACATAAGGCTGGACACTTGGGGCTGAGAGGATTGGTGAGTTTTGGTGAGCAACTGCCAAAAGTTTAATGCAATACTTCATGCTACTCATTCCAAGGGTCCCAACAATCCAGGTTGAAGGGAATCTTCCTACAGCTAAACCATGCTTGGGAAACCCAGCGACTGGTATACCATATGATCGGGAAAGGTTTCTAAAACGCACCTCATTTTTCCTCTCCTGGGGCTCCGGATCGACATTCCAGCCGCTTTACTAACAACATCCTCACATGGAGAGTCAATGCCTTTAAGTTCTGGTATCGCACAGTCTGCAGTTAGTGCGGAGGATGAATGGGAATAGGGGGAACCAGTGAGAAACAAGCTGTAGCAGTTTCAATGGGCACATGTCACTATAATTTCACATCAGTAAGAAGAATAAACCAAAGGCACAGCAAGGTGCCCCAGAAGAAGAATAGGGCCTGAAGGAATCCTGTGGTTATGAGGCAAGATCACAAAAATATGAGCTGAAAAATGGAGCTAAGGGCCACTGCAATTCAAAAACATGCAGAGTTATAAAGGCCAACTATTTTCAAAAACTATATTGAGGTAAGGTTATGAAGAGGCATTGAAAGGAAGGCAGAATTGAAGGAAACCTATTTCAGGAGGTAGACAGGAATTGCATTTAAAGCATAGGAAAAGAGGCAGAACGTCGACAATGATGCACTTGGCCAAAAAGGGCGTATGCGTTTTTTCCTGAATATATTCAGGAAAAAACGCATACGCCCTTTTTGGCCAACCAAGCAAGCTTGCAAAGGAAATCTGCACTACAATGAAGTCTCACTTCCCCCCAGTCAAAAGTGCCATCTGAAAAAAGTGTAAAATCCAGAAAGGCAGGACAGGCAATGGAGAACTGGGAGCCTTGTTATGCTGATGGGTGGGATGTAAATTGCCAACAGCCACTCCGGAGAAGTGTATGGTGTTTCCTGAAACATCTAAAAAACAAAGCAACAGAGCCTAGGGCACTTCCACTTATGGTCCTATAGCTTAGGGAAATTAAAATCAAAAAGACAGAGCCACCCCAAAGTTTGGGACGGCTCTGTTTACAAGAACCTCGTTTACGGTACAAGTTCAATATTGCAGAAAGCGAAAAATGGATAAAGAAGTTGTGGTACTTACGTACAATGCAATATCACTCAGCAATGACATCTATGTCATCAGGGCCGTAGCAGCATAATGAGTGGATTCAGGTATGATGATTCTAACTGAAATAAGTCACACAGAAAAAGAAACATCATAAGATATCACTAATACAAGGAATGTAAACTTGCTACAAAGGAACTGAATTACAAAACAGAATAAGTTCTCAAATTTAGAAAACCAACTTATGCTTGCTTAAGGGGAAAGGTGAGTTGGGGTGCTGCATAAAACCAGAGATTGAAATGAGCACAGATAATGTTCCTTAAGCCAAATATGGAATAGACAAGAGATACTCCTTGCTCAACGAAATGGACTCAACACCCCATATTAAACGCCTAAGAATGTACCTGACTAGTAAGTATATTAAAACCTATGGATTGTTATCTCTCCGAAAGAGTATCAAGCATGTGTACAGGGGCATAAAAGCAGCACTGATAGGATTGGAGAGGTTCAGTGAGCAAATGAAGACCCTTTGAAGTCATATTGCATGGTACCCATTCCACGGGTCTCAACTCTCCAGGTTTAAGGGATTCTTCCTTCAGCTAAAACACACATGTGGAACCCAGAGTATGATCAACCGTGTGATAGGGAGACGTGTACAAATATGTCTCAGTGTTCGTCCCCTGGTACTCGGATGCAACATTCCAGACGCTTTACTAATACTCTCCCGACTTGGAAAGTCAGGGCCTTTAACCTCCTGTTTGGCCCACTTTGCAATTTCTGCGGAAGATGAACAGGAATAGGGAGAACCAATGAGAGACAAGATGGAGGTGTCTGGACGGGCAAATTTAACTCTCATTTCCCACCAGGAAGAGGAATTAACCAAAGGCTCAGCGTGCCGTGCCAGAACCAGATTAGGGCCTGAAGCAATCCTGCGGTGTTGCGGCCAGCTCACAAGAAAGCGAGTTGAAGAAAGGAGCTCAGGGGCACTTTAATTCACAAACCTGCAGAGTTATAAATGACAGCTATCGTCCAAAAATATACTGAAGTAAGGTTGCCAAGAAGACTTGAAAGAGAGGCAGAATTGCAGGACACCGATTTCTGGAGGTAGACTGGAATTGCATTTAAAGCATAGGAAAAGAGGCAGAACGTCGACAATCATGCACTTGGCCAAAAAGGGCGTATGCGGTTTTTCCTGAATATATTCAGGAAAAAACGCATACGCCCTTTTTGGCGAACCAAGCAAGCTTGCAAAGGAAATCTGCACTACAATGAAGTCTCACTTCCCCCCAGTCAAAAGGGCCATCTGAAAAAAGTGTAAAATCCAGAAAGGCAGGACAGGCCATGGAGAACTGGGAGCCTTGTTATGCTGATGGGCGGGATGTAAATTGCCAACAGCCACTCGGGAGAAGTTTATGGTGTTTCCTGAAACATCTATGAAACAAAGCAACAGAGCCTAGGGCACTTCCACTTATGGTCCTATAGCTTAGGGAAATTAAAATCAAAAAGACACAGCCACCCCAAAGTTTGGGACGGCTCTGTTTACAAGAAACTCGTTTATGGGACAAGTTCAATATCACAGAAAGTGAAAAATGGATAAAGAAGTTGTGGTACTTACGTACAATGCAATATCACTCAGTAATGAAATCTATGTCATCAGGCCCATAGCCGCATAATGAGTGGATTCAGGTATGATGATTCTAACTGAAATAAGTCACACAGAAACAGAAACATCATAAGATATCACTAATACACGGAATGTAAACTTGGCTACACAGGAACTGGATTACAAAAGAGAACAGGGTCTCAAATTTAGAAAACCAACTTATGCTTGCTTAAGGGGAAAGGTGAGTTGGGGTGCTGCATAAAACCAGAGATTGAAATGAGCACAGATAAAGTTCCTTAGCCAAATATGGAATAAACAAGAAGTACTCCTTGCTCAACGAAATGGACTCAACACCCCATATTAAACGCCTAAGAATGTACCTGACTTGTAAGTATCTTAAAACCTATGGATCGGTATGTCTCCGAAAGAGAATCAAGCGTGTGTACAGGGGCATAAACGCAGCAGTGATAGGATTGGAGAGGTTCGGTGAGCAAATGAAGACCCTTTGAAGTCATATTGCATGGTACCCATTCCACGGGTCTCAACTCTCCCCGTTTAAGGGATTCTTCCTTCAGCTAAAGCATGCATGTGGAACCCAGAGTATGATCAACCATGTGATCGGGAGACGTGTTCCAATATGTCTCAGTTCTCATCCCCTGGTACTCGGGTGCAACATTCCAGACGCTTTACTAACACTCTCCCAACTTGGAGAGTCAGTGCCTTTAACCTCCTGTTTGGCCCAGTTTGCAATTTCCGCGGAAGATGAACAGGAATAGGGAGAACCAATGAGAGACAAGCTGGAGGTGTCTGGACGTGCAAATTTAACTCTCATTTCCCACCAGGAAGAGGAATTAACCAAAGGCTCAGCGTGCCGTGCCGGAACCAGATTAGGGCCTGAAGCAATCCAGCGGTGTTGCGGCCAGCTCACAAGAAAGCGAGTTGAAGAAAGGAGCTCAGGGGCACTGTAATTCACAAACCTGCAGAGTTATAAATGACAGCTATCGTCCAAAAATATACTGAAGTAAGGCTGCCAAGAGGACTTGAAAGCGGGGCAGAATTGCAGGAAACCGATTTCAGGAGGTAGACTGGAATTGCATTTAAAGCATAGGAAAAGAGGTAGAACATCCACAATGATGCACTTGGCCAAAAAGGGCATATGCGTTTTTTCCTGAATATATTCAGGAAAAAACGCATATGCCCTTTTTGACCAACCAAGCAAGCTTGCAAAGGAAATCTGCACTACAATGAAGTCTCACTTCCCCCCGGTCAAAAGTGCCATCTGAAAAAAGTGTAAAATCCAGAAAGGCAGGACAGGCCATGGAGAACTGGGAGCCTTGTTATGCTGATGGGCGGGATGTAAATTGCCAACAGCCACTCAGGAGAAGTGTATGGTGTTTCCTGAAACATCTAAAAAACAAAGCAACAGAGCCTAGGTCAATTCCACTTACGGTCCTATAGCTTAGGGAAATTAAAATCAAAAAGACACAGCCACCCCAAAGTTTGGGACGGCTCTGTTTACAAGAACCGCATTTATGGTACAAGTTCAATATCACAGAAAGCGAAAAATGGATAAAGAAGTTGTGGTACTTACGTACAATGCAATATCACTCAGCAATGAAATCTATGTCATCAGGCCCGTAGCAGCATAATGAGTGGATTCAGGTATGATGATTCTAACTGAAATAAGTCACACAGAAAAAGAAACATCATAAGATATCACTAATACACGGAATGTAAACTTGGCTACACAGGAACTGGATTACAAAACAGAACAGGGTCTCAAATTTAGAAAACCAACTTATGTTTGCTTAAGGGGAAAGGTGAGTTGGGGTGCTGCATAAAACCAGAGATTGAAATGAGCACAGATAAAGTTCCTTAAGCCAAATATGTAATACACAAGAGCTATACCTTGCTCAACGAAATGGACTCAACACCCCATCTTAAACGCCTAAGAATGTACCTGCCTTGTAAGTATTTTAAACCTATGAATTGCTATGTCTCCGAAAGAGAATCAAGCATGTGTACAGGGGCATAAATGCAGCAATGATAGGATTAGAGAGGTTCGGTGAGCAAATGAAGACCCTTTGAAGTCATATTGCATGGTACCCATTCCACGGGTCTCAACTCTCCAGGTTTAAGGGATTCTTCCTTCAGCTAAATCATGCATGTGGAACCCAGAGTATGATCAACCGTGTGATCGGGAGACTTGTTCCAATATGTCTCACTTCTCGTCCCCTGGTACTCGGGTGGAACATTCCAGACGCTTTACTAACACTCTCCCGACTTGGAGAGTCAGTGCCTTTAACCTCCTGTTTGGCCCAGTTTGCAATTTCCGCGGAAGATGAACAGGAATAGGGAGAACCAATGAGAGACTAGCTGGAGGTGTCTGGACGGGCAAATTTAACTCTCATTTCCCACCAGGAAGAGGAATTAACCAAAGGCTCAGCGTGCCGTGCCAGAAACAGATTAGGGCCTGAAGCAATCCTGCGGTGTTGCGGCCAGCTCCCAAGAAAGCGAGTTGAAGAAAGGAGCTCAGGGGCACTGTAATTCACCAACCTGCAGAGTTATAAATGACAGCTATCATTAAAAATATACTGAAGTAAGGCTGCCAAGAGGACTTGAAAGCGGGGCAGAATTGCAGGAAACCGATTTTAGGAGGTACACTGGAATTGCATTTAAAGCATAGGAAAAGATGCAAAGCGTCGACAATGATGCACTTGGACAAAAAGGGCGTATGCGTTCTTTCCTGAGTATATTCAGGAAAAAACGCATACGCCCTTTTTGGCCAACCAACCAAGCTTGCAAAGGAAATCTGCACTACAATGAAGTCTCACTTCCCCCGGTCAAAAGGGCCAACTGAAAAAAGTGTAAAATCCAGAAAGGCAGGACAGGCCATGGAGAACTGGGAGCCTTGTTATGCTGATGGGCGGGATGTATATTGACAACAGCCACTCGGGAGAAGTGTATGGTGTTTCCTGAAACATCTAAAAAACAAAGCAACAGAGCCTAGGGCTCTGCCACTTATGGCCCTATAGCTTAGGGAAATTAAAATCAAAAAGACACAGCCACCCCAATGTTTGGGATGGCTCTGTTTACAAGAAACTCATTTACGGGACAAGTTCAATATCACAGAAAGTGAAAAATGGATAAAGAAGTTGTGTTACTTACGTACAATGCAATATCACTCAGCAATGAAATCTATGTCATCAGGCCCGTAGCAGCATAATGAGTGGATTCAGGTATGATGATTCTAACTGAAATAAGTCACACAGAAAAAGAAACATCATAAGATATCACTAATACACGGAATGTAAACTTGGCTACACAGGAACTGGATTACAAAACAGAACAGGGTCTCAAATTTAGAAAACCAACTTATGCTTGCTTAAGGGGAAACGTGGGTTGGGGTGCTGCATAAAACCAGAGATTGAAATGAGCACAGATAAAGTTCCTTAAGCCAAATATGTAATAGACAAGAGCTACTCCTTGCTCAACGAAATGGACTCAACACCCCATATTAAACGCCTAAGAATGTATCTGACTAGTATCTTAAAACCTATGGATCGCTATGTCTCCGAAAGAGAATCAAGCGTGTGTACAGGGACATAAACGCAGCAGTGATAGGATTGGAGAGGTTCAGTGAGCAAATGAAGACCCTTTGAAATCATATTGCATGGTACCCATTCCACGGGTCTCAACTCTCCAGGTTTAAGGGATTCTTCCTTCAGCTAAATCATGCATGTGGAACCCAGAGTATGATCAACCGTGTGATCGGGAGACGTGTTCCAATATGTCTCAGTTCTCGTCCCCTGGTACTCGGGTGCAACATTCCAGACGCTTTACTAACACTCTCCCGACTTGGAGAGTCAGTGCCTTTAACCTCCTGTTTGGCCCAGTTTGCAATTTCTGCGGAAGATGAACAGGAATAGGGAGAACCAATGAGAGATTAGCTGGAGGTGTCTAGACGGGCAAATTTAACTCTCATTTCCCACCAGGAAGAGGAATTAACCGAAGGCTCAGCGGGCCGTGCCAGAACCAGATTAGGGCCTGAAGCAATCCTGCGGTGTTGCGGCCAGCTCACAAGAAGGCGAGTTGAAGAATGTAGCTCAGGGGCACTGTAATTCAAAAACCTGCAGAGTTATAAATGACAGCTATCGTCCAAAAATATACTGAAGTAAGGCTGCCAAGAGGACTTGAAAGTGGGGCAAAATTGCAGGAAAACGATTTCAGGAGGTAGACTGGAATTGCACTTAAAGCATAGGAAAAGAGGCAGAACGTCGACAATGATGCACTTGGCCCAAAAGGGCGAATGCGTTTTTTCCTGAATATATTCAGGAAAAAACGCATACGCCCTTTCTGGCCAACCAAGCAAGCTTGCAAAGGAAATCTGCACTACAATGAAGTCTCACTTCCCCCTGGTCAAAAGGGCCATCTGAAAAAAGTGTAAAATCCAGAAAGGCAGGACAGGCCATGGAGAACTGGGAGTCTTGTTATGCTGATGGGCGGGATGTAAATTGCCAACAGCCACTGGGAAGAAGTGTATGGTGTTTCCTGAAACATCTAAAAAACAAAGCAACAGAGCCTAGGGCACTTCCACTTATGGTCCTATACCTTAGGGAAATTAAAATCAAAAAGACACAGCCACCGCTAAGTTTGGGACGGCTCTGTTTACAAGAAACTCGTTTAAGGGACAAGTTCAATATCGCAGAATGTGAAAAATGCATAAAGCAGTTGGGGTAATTACATACAATGCAATATCACTTAGCAATGAAGTCTATGTCATCAGGCCCGTAGCAGCATAATGAGTGGATTCAGGTATGATGATTCTAACTGAAATAAGTCACACAGAAAAAGAAACATCATAAGATATCACTAATACACGGAATGTAAACTTGGCTACACAGGAACTGGATTACAAAACACAACAGGGTCTCAAATTTAGAAAACCAACTTATGCTTGCTTAAGGGGAAAGGTGAGTTGGGGTGCTGCATAAAACCAGAGATTGAAATGAGCACAGATAAAGTTCCTTAAGCCAAATATGTAATAGACAAGAGCTACTCCTTGCTCAACGAAATGGACTCAACACCCCATATTAAATGCCTAAGAATGTACCTGACTAGTAAGTATCTTAAAACCTATGGATTGCTATGTCTCCGAAAGAGAATCAAGCGTGTGTACAGGGGCATAAACGCAGCAGTGATAGGATTGGAGAGGTTCGGTGAGCAAATGAAGACCCTTTGAAGTCATATTGCATGGTACCCATTCCACGGGTCTCAACTCTCCAGGTTTAAGGGATTCTTCCTTCAGCTAAAACATGCATGTGGAACCCAGAGTATGATCAACCGTGTTATCGGGAGACATGTTCCAATATGTCTCAGTTCTCGTCCCCTGGTACTCGGGTGCAACATTCCAGACGCTTTACTAAGTCTCTCCCAACTTGGAGAGTCAGTGCCTTTAACCTCCTGTTTGGCCCAGTTTGCAATTTCCGCGGAAGATGAACAGGAATAGGGAGAACCAATGAGAGACAAGCTGGAGGTGTCTGGACGTGCAAATTTAACTCTCATTTCCCACCAGGAAGAGGAATTAACCAAAGGCTCAGCGTGCCGTGCCGGAACCAGATTAGGGCCTGAAGCAATCCTGCGGTGTTGCGGCCAGCTCACAAGAAAGCGAGTTGAAGAAAGGAGCTCAGGGGCACTGTAATTCACAAACCTGCAGAGTTATAAATGACAGCTATCGTCCAAAAATATACTGAAGTAAGGCTGCCAAGAGGACTTGAAAGCGGGGCAGAATTGCAGGAAACCGATTTCAGGAGGTAGACTGGAATTGCATTTAAAGAATAGGAAAAGAGGCAGAACGTCGACAATGATGCACTTGGCCAAAAAGGGCGTATGCGTTCTTTCCTGAGTATATTCAGGAAAAAACGCATACGCCCTTTTTGGCCAACCAAGCAAGCTTGCAAAGGAAATCTGCACTACAATGAAGTCTCACTTCCCCCCGGTCAAAAGGACCAACTGAAAAAAGTGTAAAATCCAGAAAGGCAGGACAGGCCATGGAGAACTGGGAGCCTTGTTATGCTGATGGGCGGGATGTATATTGCCAACAGCCACTCTGGAGAAGTGTATGGTGTTTCCTGAAACATCTAAAAAACAAAGCAACAGAGCCTGGGGCACTGCCACTTATGGCCCTATAGCTTATGGAAATTAAAATAAAAAAGACACAGCCACCCCAAAGTTTAGGACGGCTCTGTTTACAAGAAACTCGTTTACGGGACAAGTTCAATATCACAGAAAGTGAAAAATGGATAAAGAAATTGTGGTACTTACGTACAATGCAATATCACTCAGCAATGAAATCTATGTCATCAGGCCCGTAGCAGCATAATGAGTGGATTCAGGTATGATGATTCTAACGGAAATAAGTCACACAGAAAAAGAAACATCATAAGATATCACTAATACACGGAATGTAAACTTGGCTACACAGGAACTGAATTACAAAACAGAACAGGGTCTCAAATTTAGAAAACCAACTTATGCTTGCTTAAGGGGAAAGGTGAGTTGGGGTGCTGCATAAAACCAGAGATTGAAATAAGCACAGATAAAGTTCCTTAAGCCAAATATGTAACAGACAAGAGCTACTCCTTGCTAAACGAAATGGACTGAACACCCCATATTAAATGCCTAAGAATGTACCTGACTAGTAAGTATCTTAAAACCTATGTTTCGCTATGTCTCCGAAAGAGAATCAAGCGTGTGTACAGGGGCATAAACGCAGCAGTGATAGGATTGGAGAGGTTCGGTGAGCAAATGAAGACCCTTTGAAGTCATATTGCATGGTACCCATTCCACGGGTCTCAACGCTCCAGGTTTAAGGGATTCTTCCTTCAGCTAAATCATGCATGTGGAACCCAGAGTATGATCAACCGTGTGATCGGGAGACGTGTTCAAATATGTCTCAGTTCTCGTCCCCTGGTACTCGGGTGCAACATTCCAGACGCTTTACTAACACTCTCCCGACTTGGAGAGTCAGTGCCTTTAACCTCCTGTTTGGCCCAGTTTGCAATTTCTGCGGAAGATGAACAGGAATAGGGAGAACCAATGAGAGACTAGCTGGAGGTGTCTGGACGGGCAAATTTAACTCTCATTTCCCACCAGGTAGAGGAATTAACCAAAGGCTCAGCGTGCCGTGCCGGAACCAGATTAGGGCCTGAAGCAATCCTGCGGTGTTGCGGCCAGCTCACAAGAAAGCGAGTTGAAGAAAGGAACTCATTGGCACTGAATTCACAAACCTGCAGAGTTATAAATGACAGCTATCGTCCAAAAATATACTGAAGTAAGGCTGCCAAGAGGACTTGAAAACGGGGCAGAATTGCAGGAAACCGATTGCAAGAGGTAGACTGGAATTGCATTTAAAGCATAGGAAAAGAGGCAGAACGTCCACAATGATGCACTTGGACAAAAAGGGCGTATGCGTTTTTTCCTGAATATATTCAGGAGAAAACGCATACGCCCTTTTTGGCCAACCAAGCAAGCTTGCAAAGGAAATCTGCACTACAATGAAGTCTCACTTCCCCCAGTCAAAAGGGCCATCTGAAAAAAGTGTAAAATCCAGAAAGGCAGGACAGGCCATGGAGAACTGGGAGCCCTGTTATGCTGATGGGTGGGATGTAAATTGCCAACAGCCACTCGGGAGAAGTGTATGGTGTTTCCTGAAACATCTAAAAAACAAAGCAACAGAGCCTAGGGCACTTCCACTTATGGTTCTACAGCTTAGGGAAATTAAAATCAAAAAGACACAGCCACCCCAAAATTTGGGACGGCTCTTTTACAGGAACCTCTTCTTCAGCACAAGTTAAATATGCCAGAGAGCAAATAATGGATAAAGAAGTTGCGGTACTTACGTACAACAGAATACCTCTCAGCAATGAAAACTATGTCACCAGGCCCGTACCAGCATAATGAGTGGATTGAGGCACGGTGATTCTAAGTGAAAAAAGTCACACAGAAAGAGAAACATCATAAGGTATCACTAATACATGGAATGTGAACTTGGTTACACATGAACTGAATTACAAAACAGAACAGGGTCTCATGTTTAGAAAACCAACTTATGCTTGCTTAAGGGGGAACGTGAGTTGGGGTGCTGCATAAAAGGAGAGTTTGAAATTAGCACAGATACCGTTCCATAAGCTAAATATGTAATAGACAAGACCTACCCCTTGCTCAACAAAATGGACTCAACAATGAGGTATCACCTCACACCTGGTAGAATGGGCATCATCAGAAAATCTACAAACAAAAAATGCTGGAAATGTGTGGAGAAAAGGAACCCTCTTCCACTATTGTTGGGAATATAAATTGATACAGTCACTATGGAGAACAATATGGAGTTTCTTAAGAAACTAACAGTAGAATTACCATATGATACAGCAATCCCAGTTCTGGACATATACCCAGACAAAACCATAAATCAAAAAGAGACATTCACCACAATGTTCATTGTATCACTCTTTACAATATCGAGGTAATGGAAGCAACCTAAATGCCCACAGACAGACGAATGCATAAAGCTGTGGTACATATATAAAATGGAATATTACTAAGCCATGAAAAGGAATGAAATTAGGTCATTTGTAGAGACGTCGATGGATCTAGAGACTGTCATACAGAGTGAAGTAAGTCAGAAAGAGAAAAACAAATCTTGTATATTCATGCATATATGTGGAACCTAGAAAAACTGTGCAGGTTAACCATTTTGCAAGGCATAAATAGAGCAACAGATGTAGACAACAAACGTATGGACAACAAGGGGGGAAAGCTGTTGGGGGGGGTGGTGGTGGGAGGAGTTGAGAGACTGGGATTGGCATGTATACATTTATATGTATAAAATAGATAACCAATAAGAACCTGCTGTATAAAAATATAAAATAAAATTCAAAATTAAAAAGAAATAAAATTTAAAAAATAAAACAGAAAAAACAATTATTCCCTTCACATACATGTATTTATATGAATAAATTATTTCCATGCTTATATCTGTAAATACAGAAAAGAGGAATAAAATCTACCTTGAACCAAAAACGAAAAAGAGAAAAAAAACACAGAACCCACCAGTTCCACAGAGGAAAACCGTATCAGGGCACTTGCTCCAGTTGTAAACAATTCTGAAGTTGGTCAGTGGTGGGGAATCGTCTCCCATTCAGCCAGCAGCCCCCACGCAACAAGCGTCCTCATTGCAAAGCTGGGGCACCGTGCCGAGGCATCTGTGAGTAAACGTGAGCTGAGCCCCAGGCCAGTTGCTGCTGAACTATTCCCACCCGTCCCAGGTAAAACACCTGAATATATACAAGGACTTGAAAGCCTAGAGGAAGGGCCATAGAGCCACACGAGTGACAGCATACCGGCCGACTTGGTGCCTGCAGGCCAGCCAGGATGGTCCTGGCCCTGGGTGCTCTTCTGGAAGATTTCCATTTCCCTGCCTGAGATACCCGTCCTGTCCCTACCCCCACTGCTTTTTTCCTTCCTCACCTCTGCCCAGGGAGAAATTCCAGCAGCAGGTATGGGTGACACATCCTCTTCTTTAGCAGGTGGCAGCCTGGCAACTGCTGCAGAAAGTCCAGCAGAGCCCCACTCACACTGGGCCACCCACAAAGCCGTGGCCTCTCACTCCCTCCCACCAGCCCAGCCCCGAGACTGCTGACAGGGCAGAGAAAATGGTGTCAGGCACGGCTGCAGGGCCTCTTGCTGCCTGGAGTGGTATTTATATTGATCTCAACCCAGGCACACCTGGGGAGGGCTGGCCGGCACGGTAAGGCTGCCCAGGTCAGCCAATCATCATCCCTCAGGGGCTCACAGTTGCAGAAAATGGAACTTGCTGAACCTGCCAGGTCCAAGGAACAGGTGTGGGCTCCTGAGAGTCAGGATAGACAAGGGGCTGCAGCTTTGGCTTGTTTTCTAATGATTTTATCTGGCCCATGAGTGGGAGACAACTTCAAGAAAACCCTCTCCTAATGAGAGGAACCCAGGAGTCAGGGAGAGGAGGGGTGGGTGGTGGTTGGAGACAGAGGCCTGGTGCCCCGGGTGCAGTGGAAGTCTCTGGAAGACCAGGTGGAGGGAGGCCGCACAGAGTGATGCCCAGGGTCACAGACCTGTCGCAGCTGCTGTTTGTTAGTTCAAGTCCTGCTCTGAGGTGCTCTGTGTCAGCTCTGAGCGACAGGTGAGCTGGGGGTGCTCTGCAATGAGGGCTATGTGCACGGTTCCTGTGTGCCCAGCCCTGCCACGGTACCTGCAAGGGTAGCTCTGTATCCTGGGAGGGGCCTGACCACGAGAGCCCCGTGGGCTGGGGTGGGGGTGGGGTACCTGCCCAGGTGAGCTCCATATTCTGGGATTGGTCTGACCACGAGAGCCCCATGGGCTGCTGGGGACCTGGTAAAGGATGTCAGGACAGTCAGTGAAGCCACCGAGGATATACCTCCAGCTGCTCCTAATTCCTACACCCTGCTGGTCATTCTACCAACCACCAGGACATGGTATTCTGTATTAGTCTTCAATGATGCCTTCTTTTGTATTCCATTAGTCCCAGAGTCACAAGAAATTTTGGCTTGTGAGTGGCAGGACTCAACATACAACTAAAACAATACTTCCGGGCCGTCTTGCCCCAAGGGTGCAAAAATTCCCACACCATCTTTGGGGAAAGCTTAGCTAAAGACCTAAAAGTTATACCTCTGGAAAAGGAAACCCTCCTTCAGTACGCAGATGACATTCTGATCACCAGCCCTACTAAGGAGGCCTCTGAACTACCAAGCCAATAAAGGATAGAAGTTGTCCAAGAAAAAGCTCAAATATCACAGACTGTGGTGACCTGCCTGGGCTTTGTTCTCACAGAAGGTCGGAGAAGCCCATCCCAGGAAAGGGAAGAAACCATTTTCAGCCTTACCCCTTTCTAAAACTAGAAGACAGCTTAGGGGTTCCTGGGGAGGCCAGGGTTTGCTGCTTCTGGATCCCTAACTACAGTCTACTAGCTGGGCCTCTATATGAAACACTGAAAGGAAAAGATGATGATCCTTTTGAATAGAATCCAGAAGTGGCCTTTCAAGAATGGAAAGAGCAGTCAATTCAGACCCTTGCCCTGGAACTCCCTAATTTAGCTAAACCCTTTGACCTTTACATTCCCGGTGAAAGGTGAATCGCCATTGGAGAATTAGTGCAAAAACTGGGACCACTTGAAATGGAACAATGCAAGAATGCCATCCAGGTAGGATAAACTACGGGCACCAAGGGGCTTGGCCCACTGCCACATCTGGCCAAGATACTGGCGGTATCTAAAAACCTGGAAATCAGCAGCCCAAAAGGCCACCTCCCTCCTAAGGGAAAAGGACCCTACGTGGTGATCCTAACCACCAACCATGCCCTGAAGTTGCAGGGTTCACTCCATGGGCACACCAACCTCGAGTGAGGAGGCCCTCCAACTCCAACATCCAGAGAGATAACCGGGGGCAACAGGGCACCATGACGACTCGTGTGAACATCACTTGACCTGGAGTTTCTCTCATAAAACAACAAGAGTGTGTCCCAAAAGAGTAGACTACTGCTTGCAGGACTTACTGCACCCAGAGGGGAGCTAATAATCTTGGCGGGGGAACCGTATATCACACTGTCACCATAGAAAAGCCTACAGACACCATGATGATGGTGGCCAATAAGACCAGCTGGACTCCTGTTTACTTCAAAAGGCTGTTGACTCAGTGGCCATCATGGTCCTTGATCACCACTGACCCTGGACTGTCTGGGAGTTGAGCAGGCAGGGCTCTGACACCTGGTGCTGTTTGTACATTAATTCAGGGGCTTAATTGAAGAAAGCGCAGACTACTGGTCAGAGCATCTAGGCTGGCAGAAACGGTCAGCCTAAGGTGGCCGAACAAATGTGGGGCGGGGTGAAACCGGCCCCCACAGCGTCTCTGCACATCTCTTTCCTGGACCCTTAAAGGTCATTAGAATCTATAACACTTCCAATGCTGGTGCTCAGGTGGACGAGCAGGGAGGCAGGGGGCCTGGGGACAATCAACGTCACCTGGAGGCTGCTGGGGAGAAGCTCTGACCCTCGCCCCCGGGTATGAGGGCTCCCAACTCAGCACTCAGCAGTTACAGAAGAAGGGTCTGCACCCTCAGCACTCCAAGAATGAGGAACGGGACAAAAGGCAGAGGAGGGGTTTGTCCCCAGCAAAGCCCATTAAAAATCCCTGGGAGATAAAAATAGAATCTGGGCAAAAAAGTCAAGTCTAACCGTTTTTATCCTTTGTGCTTTGTCTAATTTCATGTGCTCCTAGGGTCCCGCATGCAGAGGTTCCACACCCGGCACTTCAGACCAGATTTCCTAGTGCAGAATGGCTGGGACGACACCTCAGCTCCTGGGGCCCAGTGCAGACTCCGCGATATAGAGCCTGAGCTGCAGCCAACCCAGACCTCGAGAGCTCCGCCCCCTCCCTCCCACTGACTCTGACAGGATCTCTACACAACAGCCCAGCCCACAGCCCACGGGGTAGTGCATGCTCTCACCTCTCCATTCTCTGATCAAAATATAAAGTTTCCTTTGCTTGTGAACCAAACTCAGTCTCGATCTGTTGGCCCCAATGACACTGGGCAGGGGGACACTTGTTGGGGTCCACTCTGGAGGATCAGTAACAGAAATTGAGACTATTGTAACCTCAATGAACAGATGTGTGAGCCAAACTGTAGTTAACATAGAACAGTGTATAAGGCTCGGGTAAAATAAGATGTTTCTAACACTTCCATTTGATATTTCCATCACTTTACTATAAGCAAGTTCAGTGAAAAGGTTTGTCTTATTTGTCAGGTCAATATTAGAGAAACGAAGTGATTTCTTTCCAAGGATGTACATCTAATAATCTTGGTTAAAGCTTCAATCTTGTTTTAAATGCTTTTCCATTGAAAATGATACCTCTCTTTCAGCTCCCCCATTTCTGAGAAGTATAAAATCTTATAATTTATTATTACCAAAGGGGAAAGGTGGGAGGAGGGATAAATTAACAGTTTGGGATTAACACATACACACTGCTATGTATAAAATAGATCATCAACAAGGAACTACTGTATAGCACAGGGAACTACACTCAACATTTTGCAATAAGCTATAAGGGGAAATAATCTGGAAAAGAATAGATATTTTTATTGTCATTGTCATCTATCAATGACAGTTAAAGTGTAACCTAAGGGAAACTGGTGGTGAGTGCTTCTGACCCTGAAGACTTCAGTCATCTAAAGTTTGGACTCTGCCTACTTCCCCAGGCCCTTAATGAACATATGTGTAGCCGTAGCTTAAAAAATTCCCCAGTTTGGGTTTTGGGCAGACACTGATTTTGAAAAAGCCCTGGTGTTCTCCTTACATGAATGGGACTCTTCCTACTGCTAAAACATGTCTGTCACACCCAGAGGATGGTATACCGTCTGATCGGGAAGAGTTTGGAAAAGGCATCTCATCTCCTCATCTCCTGGTGCTCGGGTTCACCCCTCCAGCGTCTTTACTAACAGTCTCCCCACTTGGAGATGTCAGCACTGTCAACATCCTGTTGCGTACAGTTTGGAATTTGTCCAGAGGATGAAGCGGAAGGATGAGGAACAATGAGAGACAAGTCCTAGGTGTTCAGACAGGCACATGTCACTCTAATTTCCAATCAGGAAGACGAATTGACCAAAGGCTAGGGTTGCCCATGGAAACAGTATAGGGCTTGAGGAAATCCCGCTGCTTTGTGGTCAGTTCCCATAAACGCAAGTTGAACAATGGAACTCAGGGGCAGTAAAATTCACGAAACTGCAGAGTTGAAAATATCCATCACTGAAAAATGTCTTGAGGAAAGTCAGAGAAAAGGACTTGTAAGCAAGGGAGAATGGCAGGAAAGGGATCTGAGGAGGTAGAAAGGACTCGCCATTAAGCACGAGAAAAGGAGCTGAACATTGCCAACATTGCAGTTGGCCAAAAAGGGTGTATGCGTTTTTTTCTGTATATATTCAAGAAAAGGGCATACACTTTTTTAGCCAAGCAAACAGGTGGGCACTGGAAGTCAATACTACAAAAGATATCACTTCGCATCAGTCAGAAGAGCCATCCTCATAAAGCGTAAACAACAGAAATGCAGGACAGGGCAAGGAGAAGAGGGAGCCCTGTGAGACTTATAGTGGAAATGTATATTGCCAACGGCCATTCTGGAGAAGTGTATTGTGTTTACTAAAGCATCTAAAAAATGAGCTACAGAGCATAGGGCACTTGCACTCATGGGCGTATATCTTGGGAAAAACAAAAATCGAGAGGACACAGGCACCCCAATGTTTACCCCCTCTCTGTTTAAAAGATCCTCGACTAGGATATAACTTAAATGTCTCTGGAGGGAAAAAATGGATAGAGATGTGGTACTTAGGTAGAGTGGAATATTATTCAGCCTGGAAATCAATGAACTATGGCCAGTTGTAACAACTGCGGAGGAGTTACGTATGATCATTCTAAGTGACATAATTCAAAAAGAAAAAGACACATATCATAAGATATCACTTAAAGGTGGAATCCAAAATGGCTACACATGAAATAAATTACAAAACAAAAACATAGTCAAATATGTAGAAAACACGCATAAGGCTGCTAAACGGGAAAGGTGGGGAGGGGTGAGGCATCATCCAGGAGGTTGAAATTAGCAAAGATACCATTCCAAATACCAAACTGATAATCAACAAGGCTTACACGGTAGCTAAAAGAACTGCACTCAGCACACTCAAGTCACCGGAAAAGAATATATACGACTGGTAAGAATCTGAAAAAGAATTTACTGATGTCTCTCTGTACGTGAATCAAGTGGATGTACAGCAGCAAGAAACAGAGCTTTGAAAATCAGCTGTAACCAATATAGTAACAAATTGAAAAAAATAAATGACAGAGAGACAGAGAAAACCTCTTACAACTTTTCCTCAGGGACGGTGATGCAACATGGATTGAACACATCTAGACCCACAGCAGGATGAGACATAAGGCTGGAAACTGTTTGCACTAAGAGAAATGTGAGGTTGGGTGAGGAAATGCACACCCTTTAAAGTAATACTACCTGGTACCCATTCAATGGGTCCCAAATCTGCAGGTTCAAGGGATCTTCCTACAGCTAAAACATGCATGGAAAACCCAGAGGACTGTACACCATGTGATCGGGAGATGTGTCTAAAATGCAGCTCATTTATCCTCTCCTGGTGCTCCTGTTCACCATTCCAGCCACGTTACTTAGAATCTCCCCACTTGGAGAATCAGCACATTTAAACTTCTGTTTCACACATTTTGCAAATTGTGAGGAGGATGAACAGGAAGAGGGGGAACCAATGAGAGAATAGTTGTAGGGGTTTGGACGGGCACATATCACTCTAATTTCCCATTAAGAATAAGAATTGAAAAAAGGCTCAGCCCGCCTCGCCAGAGCCAAAATAGGGCCTGAAGCAATCCTGCGGGTTTGAGGCCAGCTCACAAAATAGCAACATAAAAAATGGAGCTCAGGGTCACTGCAATTCACAAACCTGCAGAGTTATAAATGAAAACTAACGTCCAAAACTATGTTGAGGTAAGGCAAAGAAGAGGAGCTGAATGCAAGACAGAATTGCAAGAAACAGATTTCAAGAGATAGATTGGACTCATCTTTAAAGCACATGAAAAGCGGCAGAATTTCGACAATGATGCAGTTGGCCCAAAAGGGCGTATGCGTTTTTTCCTGATTATATCCAGGAAAAAACGCATACGCACTTTATGGGCAACGAAGCAAGCAAGCAATGCAAATGTGCACAACAAAGAAGTCTCATTTCCCACCGGTCAAAAGGGCCATCCTAAAAAATTGTAAAAACCAGAAATGCAGGACAGGCCATGGAGAACAGGGAGCCTTTATACGCTGATGGGCAGTGTGTGAACTGCCGAGAGCCACTCTGGAGAAGTGTATGGTGGTTCCTAAATCATCTAAAAAACAGAGCTACAGAGCATAGGACACTTCCAATCATGGGAGTATATCTAGGGAAGTCTAAAAATCAACAAGACACAAGCACACCACAGTTTAGGGCTACTCTGTTTACAAGAACCTCAACTTCAGTACACCTTAAATATCCCAGGAAAGAGAACAATGGATAAAGAAGATGTGGTACTTATGTACACTGGAATATCTCTTCACCATGAAATCAATGTAATAAGGCTAGTAGAAGGATAAAGAGTGGATTTAGTCCGATAATACTACTTGAAATAAGTCAAACAGAAAAAGAAACATATCATAAGATATCACTTATAGAGGGAGGGTAAATATGGCTGCACAAGAAATGAATTACAGAACAGAACAGTGTCTCACATGTAGAAAACACACTTATGTCAGCTTAAGGGGAAAGGAGAGGTGGGGTGATGCATAAAACCAGAGTTTGAAATTAGCACAGATACCGTTCAATAAACCAAATAGATATTAGACAAGATCTACACCTTGCTCAATGAACTGGCCTCAACACACCCTATACACCGCAGAGAAATATATCTGAGTAATAAGAATCTTAAAACCCATGTATTGATATATCTCCATAAGGGAATCAAGTGTGTGCAGAGCGGCACAAACACAGCAGTGAAAATGAGCTAAACCCCATTATAGAAATAAATTTTAAAAACAAAACGCAGAAACAATGAAAGAGAGAAAAATTCTTACAAAATTTGCTCAGGGGCTGTGATGCAACCTGGATTGACCACATATAAACCCACAGCTGGATAAGACATAAGGCTGGACGCTTGGGGCTGAGAGGATTGGTGAGTTTTGGTGAGCAACTGCCAAAAGTTTAATGCAATACTTCATGCTACTCATTCCAAGGGTCCCAACAATCCAGGTTGAAGGGAATCTTCCTACAGCTAAACCATGCTTGGGAAACCCAGCGACTGGTATACCATATGATCGGGAAAGGTTTCTAAAACGCACCTCATTTTTCCTCTCCTGGGGCTCCGGATCGACATTCCAGCCGCTTTACTAACAACATCCCCACATGGAGAGTCAATGCCTTTAAGTTCTGGTATCGCACAGTCTGCAGTAAGTGTGGAGGATGAATGGGAATAGGGGGAACCAGTGAGAAACTAACTGTAGCGGTTTCAATGGGCACATGTCACTCTAATTTCACATCAGTAAGAAGAATAAACCAAAGGCACAGCAAGGTGCCCCAGAAGAAGAATAGGGCCTGAAGGAATCCTGTGGTTATGAGGCAAGATCACAAAAATATGAGCTGAAAAATGGAGCTAAGGGCCACTGCAACTCAAAAACGTGCAGAGTTATAAAGGCCAACTATTTTCAAAAAATATATTGAGGTAAGGCTATGAAGAGGCATCGAAAGCAAGGCAGAATTGCAGGAAACCGATTTCAGGAGGTAGACAGGAATTGAATTTAAAGCATAGGAAAAGAGGCAGAACGTCGACAATGATGCACTTGGCCAAAAAAGGCGTATGCGATTTTTCCTGAATATATTCAGGAAAAAACGCATACGCCCTTTTTGGCCAACCAAACAAGCTTGCAAAGGAAATCTGCACTACAATGAAGTCTCACTTCCCCCCGGTCAAAAGGGCCATCTGAAAAAAGTGTAAAATCCAGAAAGGCAGGACAGGCCATGGAGAACTGGGAGCCTTGTTATGCTGATGGGCAGGTTGTAATTTGCCAACAGCCACTCGGGAGAAGTGTATGTTGTTTCCTGAATCATCTAAAAAACAAAGCAACAGAGCCTAGGGCACTTCGACTTATGGTCCTATAGCTTAGGGAAATTAAAATCAAAAAGACACAGCCACCCCAAAATTTGGTACGGCTCTTATTACAAGAACCTCGTTTACGGTACAAGTTCAATATCACAGAAAGTGAAAAATGGATAAAGAAGTTGTGGTACTTACGTACAATGCAATATCACTCAGCAATGAAATCTATGTCATCAGGCACGTAGCAGCATATTGAGTGGATTCAGGTAGAATGATTCTAACTGAAATAAGTCACACAGAAAAAGAAACATCATAAGATATCACTAATACACGGAATGTAAACTTGGCTACACAGGAACTGAATTACAAAACAGAACAGGGTCTCAAATTTAGAAAACCAACTTATGCTTGCTTAAGGGGAAAGGTGAGTTGGGGTGTTGTATAAAACCAGAGATTGAAATGAGCACAGATAAAGTTCCTTAAGCCAAATATGTAACAGACAAGAGCTACTCCTTGCTCAACGAAATGGACTCAAAACCCCATGTTAAACACCTTATAATGTACCTGACTAGTAAGTATCTTAAAACCTAAAGATTGCTATGTCTCTGAAAGAGAATCGAGCGTGAGTACAGGGGCATAAATGCAGCAGTGATAGGATTGGAGAGGTTAGGTGAGCAAATGAAGACCCTTTGAAGTCATATTGCATGGTACCCATTCCACGGGTATCAACTCTCCAGGTTTAAGGGATTCTTCCTTCAGCTAAAACATGCATGTGGAACCCAGAGTATGATCAACCGTGTGATCAGGAGACGTGTTCAAATATGTCTCAGTTCTCGTCCCCTGGTACTCGGGTGCAACATTCCAGACGCTTTACTAACACTCTCCCGACTTGGAGAGTCAGTGCCTTTAACCTCCTGTTTGGCCCAGTTTGCAATTTCTGCGGAAGATGAACAGGAATAGGGAGGACCAATGAGAGACTAGCTGGAGGTGCCTGGACGGGCAAATTTAACTCTCAATTCCCACCAGGAAGAGGAATTAACCAAAGGCTCAGCGTGCCGTGCCGGAACCAGATTAGGGCCTGAAGCAATCCTGCGGTGTTGTGGCCAGCTCACAAGAAAGCGAGTTGAAGAAAGGAGCTCAGGGGCACTGTAATTAACAAACCTGCAGAGATATAAATGACAGCTATCGTCCAAAAATATACTGAAGTAAGCCTGCCAAGAGGACTTGAAAGTGGGGCAGAATTGCAGGAAACTGCTATCGGGAGGTAGACTGGAATTCCATTTAAAGCATAGGAAAAGAGGCAGAACGTCCACAATGATGCACTTGGCCAAAAAGTGCATATGCGTTTTTTCCTGAATATATTCAGGAAAAAACGCATACGCCCTTTTTGGCCAACCAAGCAAGCTTGTAAAGGAAATCTGCACTACAATGAAGTCTCACTTCTCCCCGGTCAAAAGGGCCATCTGAAAAAAGTGTAAAATCCAGAAAGGCAGGACAGGCCATGGAGAACTGGGAGCCTTGTTATGCTGATGGGCGGGATGTAAATTGCCAACAGCCACTCGGGAGAAGTGTATGGTGTTTCCTGAAACATCTAAAAAACAAAGCAACAGAGCCTACGTCAATTCCACTTATGGTCCTATAGCTTAGGGAAATTAAAATCAAAAAGACACAGCCACCCCAAAGTTTGGGACGGCTCTGTTTTCTAGAACCTCGTTTACGGTACAAGTTCAATATCGCAGAAAGCAAAAAATGGATAAAGAAGTTGTGGTACTTATGTACAATGCAATATCACTCAGCAATGAAATCTATGTCAACAGGCCTGTAGCAGAAAATGAGTGGGTTCAGGTATGATGATTCTAACTGAAATAAGTCACACAGAAAAAGAAACATCATAAGATATCACTAATACACAGAATGTAAACTTGGCTACAGAGGAACTGAATTACAAAACAGAACAGGGTCTCAAATTTAGAAAACCAACTTATGCTTGCTTAAGAGGAAAGGTGAGTTGGGGTGCTGCATAAAACCAGAGATTGAAATGAGCACAGATAAAGTTCCTTAAGCCAAATATGTAATAGACAAGAGCTACACCTTGCTCAACGAAATGGACTCAACACCCCATATTAAAAGACTAAGAATGTACTTGACTAGTAAGTATCTTAAAACCTATGGATGGCTATGTCTCCAAAAGAGAATCAAGCATGTGTACAGGGGCATAAACGCAGCAGTGATAGGATTGGAGAGGTTTGGTGAGCAAACGAAGACCCTTTGAAGTCATATTGCATGGTACCCATTCCACGGGTCTCAACTCTCCAGGTTTAAGGGATTCTTCCTTCAGCTAAAACATGCATGTGGAACCCAGAGTATGATCAACCGTGTGATCGAAGATGTGTGCCAATATATCTCAGTTCTCATCCCCTGGTACTCGGGTGCAACATTCCAGACACTTTACTAACACTCTCCCGACTTGGAGAGTCAGTGCCTTTAAATTCCTGTTTGGCCCAGTTTGCAATTTCTGCAGAAGATGAAAAGGAATAGGGAGAACCAATGAGAGACTAGCTGGAGGTGTCTGGACGGGCAAATTTAACTCTCATTTCCCACCAGGAAGAGGAATTAACCAAAGGCTCAGCATGCCGTGCCGGAACCAGATTAGGGCCTGAAGCAATCCTGCGGTGTTGCGGCCAGCTCACAAGTAAGCGAGTTGAAGAAAGGAGCTCAGGGGCACTGTAATTCACAAACCTGCAGAGTTATAAATGACAGCTATCGTCCAAAAATATACTGAAGTAAGGCTGCCAAGAGGACTTGAAAGCGGGGCAGAATTGCAGGAAACCGATTTCAGGAGGTAGACTGGAATTGCATTTAAAGCATAGGAAAAGAGGCAGAACGTCGACAATGATGCACTTGGCCAAAAAGGGCGTATGCATTCTTTCCTGAATATATTCAGGAAAAAACGCATACGCACTTTTTGGCCAACCAAGCAAGCTTGCAAAGGAAATCTGCACTACAATGAAGTCTCACTTCCCCCCGGTCAAAAGGGCCATCTGAAAAATGTGTAAAATTCAGAAAGGCAGGACAGGCCATGGAGAACTGAGAGCCTTGTTATGCTGATGGGCCGGATGTAAATTGCCAACAGCCACTCGGGAGAAGTGTATGGTGTTTCCTGAAACATCTAAAAAACAAAGCAACAGAGCCTAGGGCACTTCCACTTATGGTCCTATAGCTTAGGGAAATTAAAATGAAAAAGACACAGCCACCCCAAAATTTGGGACGGCTCTGTTTACAAGAACCTCGTTTACGGTACAAGTTCAATATCGCAGAAAGTGAAAAATGGATAAAGAAGTTGTGGTACTTACGTACAATGCAATATCACTCAGCAATGAAATCTATGTCATCAGGCCCGTAGCAGCATAATGAGTGGATTCAGGTATGATGATTCTAACTAAGTCACACAGAAAAAGAAACATCATAAGATATCACTAATACACGGAATGTAAACTTGGCTACACAGGAACTGGATTACAAAACAGAAGAGGGTCTCAAATTTAGAAAACCAACATGCTTGCTTAAGCGGAAAGGTGAGTTGGGGTGCTGCATAAAACCAGAGATTGAAATGAGCACAGATAAAGTTCCTTAAGCCAAATATGGAATAGACAAGAGCTACTCCTTGCTCAACGAAATGGACTCAACACCCCATATTAAACGCCTAGGAATGTACCTGACTAGTAAGTATCTTAAAACCTATAGATTGGTATGTCTCTGAAAGAGAATCAAGCGTGTGTACAGGGGCATAAAAGCAGCAGTGATAGGATTGGAGAGGTTCGGTGAGCAAATGAAGACCCTTTGAAGTCATATTGCATGGTACCCATTCCAAAGGTCTCAACTCTCCAGGTTTAAGGGATTCTTCCTTCAGCTAAAACATGCATGTGGAACCCAGAGTATGATCAACCATGTGATCGGGAGACATGTTCAAATATGTCTCAGTTTTCGACCCCTGGTACTCGGGTGCAACATTCCAGACGCTTTAATAACGCTCTCCCGACTTGGTCAGTGCCTTTAACCTCCTGTTTGGCCCAGTTTGCAATTTCTGCGGAAGATGAACAGGAATAGGGAGAACCAATGAGAGACTAGCTGGAGGTGTGTGGACGGGCAAATTTAACTCTCATTCCCACCAGGAAGAGGAATTAACCAAAGGCTCAGTGTGCCGTGCCGGAACCAGATTAGGGCCTGAAGCAATCCTGCGGTGTTGCGGCCAGCTCACAAGAAAGCGAGTTGAAGAAAGGAGCTCAGGGGCACTGTAATTCACAACCCTGCACAGTTATAAATGACAGCTATCGTCCAAAAATATACGAAGTAAGGCTTCCAAGAGTCCTTGAATGCAGGGCAGAAATGCAGGAAACCAATTTCAGGAGGTAGACTGGAATTGCATTTAAAGAGGCAGAACGTCGACAATGATGCACTTGGCCAAAAAGGGCATATGCGTTTTTTCCTGAATATATTCACGAAAAAACGCATATGCACTTTTAGGCCATCAAGCAAGCTTGCAAAGGAAATCTGCACTACAATGAAGTCTCACTTCCCCCTGGTCAAAAGGGCGATCTGCAAAAAGTGTAAAATCCAGAAAGGCAGGACAGGCCATGGAGAACTGGGAGCCTTGTTATGCTGATGGGTGGGATGTAAATTGCCAACAGCCACTGGGGAGAAGTATATGGTGTTTCCTGAAACATCTATAAACAAAGCAACAGAGCCTAGGGCACTTCCACTTATGGTCCTATAGCTTAGGGAAATTAAAATCAAAAAGACACAGCCACCCCAAAGTTTGGGATGGCTCTGTTTACAAGAACCTCGTTTACGGTACAAGTTCAATATCGCAGAAAGTGAAAAATGGATAAAGAAGTTGTGGTACTTACGTACAATGCAATATCACTCAGCAATGAAATCTATGTCATCAGGCCAATAGCAGCATAATGAGTGGATTCAGCTATGATGATCCTAACTGAAACAAGTCACACAGAAAAGGAAATATCATAAGATATCACTAATACACGGAATGTAAACTTGGCTACACAGGAACTGGATTACAAAGAAGAACAGTGTCTCAAATGTAGAAAACCAACATATGCTTGCTTAAGGGGAAAGGTGAGTTGGGGTGCTGCATAAAACGGGAGATTGAAATGAGCACAGATAAAGTTCCTTAAGCCAAATATGGAATAGACAAGAGCTACTCCTTGCTCAACAAAATGGACTCAACACCCCATATTAAACGCCTAAGAATGTACCTGACTAGTAAGTATCTTTAAACCTATGGATTGCTATGTCTCCGAAAGAGAACCAAGCGTGTGTACAGGGGCATAAACACAGCAGTGATAGGATTGGAGAGGTTCGGTGAGCAAATGAAGACCCTTTGAAGTCATATTGCATGGTACCCATTCCACGGGTCTCAACTCTCCAGGTTTAAGGGATTCTTCCTTCATCTAAAACATGCATGTGGAACCCAGAGTATGATCAACCGTGTGATCTGGAGACGTGTGCCAATATGTCAGTTCTCCTCCCCTGGTACTCGGGTGCAACATTCCAGACACTTTACTAACACTCTCCTGACTTGGAGAGTCAGTGCCTTTAACTTCCTGTTTGGCCCAGTTTGCAATTTCTGCAGAAGATGAACAGGAATAGGGAGAACCAATGAGAGACTAGCTGGAGGTGTCTGGATGGGCAATTTTAACTCTCATTTCCCACCAGGAAGAGGAATTAACCAAAGGCTGAGCGTGCCGTGCCGGAACCAGATTAGGGCCTGAAGCAATCCTGCGGTGTTGCGGCCAGCTCACAAGAAAGCGAGTTGAAGAAAGGAGCTCAGGGGCACTGTAATTCACAAACCTGCAGAGTTATAAATGACAGCTATCGTCCAAAAATATACTGAAGTAAGGCTGGCAAGAGGACTTGAAAGCGGGGCAGAATTGCAGGAACCCGATTTCAGGAGGTAGACTGGAATTGCATTTAAAGCATAGGAAAAGAGGCAGAACGTCGACAATGATGCACTTGGCCAAAAAGGGCGTATGCGTGTTTTCCTGAATATATTCAGGAAAACACGCATACGCCCTTTTTGGCCAACCAAGCAAGCTTGCAAAGGAAATCTGCACTACAATGAAGTCTCACTTCCCCCCGGTCAAAAGGGCCATCTGAAAAAAGTGTAAAATCCAGAAAGGCAGGACAGGCCATGGAGAACTGGGAGCCTTGTTATGCTGATGGGCGGGATGTAAATTGCCAACAGCCACTCAGGAGAAGTGTATGGTGTTTCCTGAAACATCTAAAAAACAAAGCAACAGAGCCTAGGGCACTTCCACTTATGGTCCTATAGCTTAGGGAAATTAAAATCAAAAAGACACAGCCACCCCAAAATTTGGGACGGCTCTGTTTACAAGAACCTCGTTTACGGTACAAGTTCAATATCGCAGAAAGTGAAAAATGGATAAAGAAGTTGTGGTACTTACGTACAATGCAATATCACTCAGCAATGAAATCTATGTCATCAGGCCCGTAGCAGCATAATGAGTGGATTCAGGTATGATGATTCTAACTAAGTCACACAGAAAAAGAAACATCATAAGATATCACTAATACACGGAATGTAAACTTGGCTACACAGGAACTGGATTACAAAACAGAAGAGGGTCTCAAATTTAGAAAACCAACATGCTCGCTTAAGCGGAAAGGTGAGTTGGGGTGCTGCATAAAACCAGAGATTGAAATGAGCACAGATAAAGTTCCTTAAGCCAAATATGGAATAGACAAGAGCTACTCCTTGCTCAACGAAATGGACTCAACACCCCATATTAAACGCCTAAGAATGTACCTGACTAGTAAGTATCTTAAAACCTATAGATTGGTATGTCTCTGAAAGAGAATCAAGCGTGTGTACAGGGGCATAAAAGCAGCAGTGATAGGATTGGAGAGGTTCGGTGAGCAAATGAAGACCCTTTGAAGTCATATTGCATGGTACCCATTCCACGGGTCTCAACTCTCCAGGTTTAAGGGATTCTTCCTTCAGCTAAAACATGCATGTGGAACCCAGAGTATGATCAACCGTGTGATCGGGAGACATGTTCAAATATGTCTCAGTTTTCGACCCCTGGTACTCGGGTGCAACATTCCAGACGCTTTAATAACGCTCTCCCGACTTGGTCAGTGCCTTTAACCTCCTGTTTGGCCCAGTTTGCAATTTCTGCGGAAGATGAACAGGAATAGGGAGAACCAATGAGAGACTAGCTGGAGGTGTGTGGACGGGCAAATTTAACTCTCATTTCCCACCAGGAAGAGGAATTAACCAAAGGATCAGCGTGCCGTGCCGGAACCAGATTAGGGCCTGAAGCAATCCTGCGGTGTTGCGGCCAGCTCACAAGAAAGCGAGTTGAAGAAAGGAGCTCAGGGGCACTGTAATTCACAACCCTGCACAGTTATAAATGACAGCTATCGCCCAAAAATATACGAAGTAAGGCTGCCAAGAGTCCTTGAATGCAGGGCAGAAATGCAGGAAACCAATTTCAGGAGGTAGACTGGAATTGCATTTAAAGAGGCAGAACGTTGACAATGATGCACTTGGCCAAAAAGGGCATATGCGTTTTTTCCTGAATATATTCAGGAAAAAACGCATATGCACTTTTAGGCCATCAAGCAAGCTTGCAAAGGAAATCTGCACTACAATGAAGTCTCACTGCCCCCCGGTCAAAAGGGCCATCTGAAAAAAGTGTAAAATCCAGAAAGGCAGGACAGGCCATGGAGAACTGGGATCCTTCTTATGCTGAAGGGCGGGATGTAAATTGCCAACAGCCACTCGGGAGAAGTGTATGATGTTTCCTGAAACATATAAAAAACAAAGCAACAGAGCCTAGGGCACTTCCACTTATGGTCCTATAGCTTAGGGAAATTAAAATCAAAAAGACACAGCCACCCCAAAGTTTGGGATGGCTCTGTTTACAAGAACCTCGTTTACGGTACAAGTTCAATTTCGCAGAAAGTGAAAAATGGATAAAGAAGTTGTGGTACTTACGTACAATGCAATATCACTCAGCAATGAAATCTATGTCATCAGGCCCGTAGCAGCATAATGAGTGGATTCAGGTATGATGATTCTAACTGAAATAAGTCAGACAGAAAAAGAAACATCATAAGATATCACTAATACACGGAATGTAAACTTGGCTACACAGGAACTGGATTACAAAAGAGAACAGTGTCTCAAATTTAGAAAACCAACTTATGCTTGCTTAAGGGGAAAGATGAGTTGGGGTGCTGCATAAAACCAGAGATTGAAATGAGCACAGATGAAGTTCCTTAAGCCAAATATGGAATAGACAAGAGCTACTCCTTGCTCAACGAAATGGACTCAACACCCCATATTAAACGCCTAAGAATGTCCCTGACTAGTAAGTATCTTAAAACCTATGGATCGCTCTGTCTCCGAAAGAGAATCAAGCGTGTGTACAGGGGCATAAACGCAGCAGTGATAGGATTGGAGAGGTTCGGTGAGCAAATGAAGACCCTTTGAAGTCATATTGCATGGTACCCATTCCACGGGTCTCAACTCTCCAGGTTTAAGGGATTCTTCCTTCAGCTAAATCATGCATGTGGAACCCAGAGTATGATCAACCGTGTGATCGGGAGACGTGTTCCAATATGTCTCAGTTCTCGTCCCCTGGTACTCGGGTGCAACATTCCAGACGCTTTACTAACACTCTCCCGACTTGGAGAGTCAGTGCCTTTAACCTCCTGTTTGGCCCAGTTTGCAATTTCTGCGGAAGATGAACAGGAATAGGGAGAACCAATGAGAGACTAGCTGGAGGTGTCTGGACAGGCAAATTTAACTCTCATTTCCCACCAGGAAGAGGAATTAACCAAAGGCTCAGCGTGCCGTGCCAGAACAAGATTAGGGCCTGAAGCAATCCTGTGGTGTCGCGGCCGGCTCACAAGAAAGCGAGTTGAAGAAAGGAGCTCAGGGGCACTGTAATTCACAAACCTGCAGAGTTATAAATGACAGCTATCGTCCAAAAATATACTGAAGTAAGGCTGCAAAGAGGACTTGAAAGCGGGGCAGAATTGCAGGAAACCGATTTCAGGAGGTGGACTGGAATTGCATTTAAAGCATAGGAAAAGAGGCAGAACGTCGACAATGATGCACTTGGCCAAAAAGGGCGTATGCGTTTTTTCCTGAATATATTCAGGACAAAACGCATACGCCCTTTCTGGCCAACCAAGCAAGCTTGCAAAGGAAATCTGCACTACAATGAAGTCTTACTTTCCCCCGGTCAAAAGGGCCATCCGGAAAAAGTGTAAAATCCAGAAAGGCAGGACAGGCCATGGAGAACTGGGAGCCTTGTTATGCTGATGGGCGGCATGTAAATTGCCAACAGCCACTCGGGAGAAGTGTATGGTGTTTCCTGAATCATCTAAAAAACAAACCAACACAGCCTAGGGCACTTCCACTTATGGTCCTATAGCTTAGGGAAATTAAAATCAAAAAGACACAGCCACCCCAAAGTTTGGGACGGCTCTGTTTACAAGAAACTCGTTTAAGGGACTAGTTGAATATCGCAGAAAGTGAAAAATGGATAAAGAAGTTGTGGTACTTACGTACAATGCAATATCACTCAGCAATGAAATCTATGTCATCAGGCCCGTAGCAGCATAATGAGTGGATTCAGGTATGATGATTCTAACTGAAATATGTCACACAGAAAAAGAAACATCATAAGATATCACTAATACATGGAATGTAAACTTGGCTACACAGGAACTGGATTACAAAAGAGAACAGGGTCTCAAATTTAGAAAATCAACTTATGCTTGCTTAAGGGGAAAGGTGAGTTGGGGTGCTGCATAAAACCAGAGATTGAAATGAGCACAGATAAAGTTCCTTAAGCCAAATATGGAATAGACAAGAGCTACTCCTTGCTCAATGAAATGGACTCAACACCCCATATTAAACGCCTAAGTATGTACCTGACTAGTAAGTATCTTAAAACCTATGGATCGCTCTGTCTCCGAAAGAGAATCAAGCATGTGTACAGGGGCATAAACGCAGCAGTGATAGGATTGGAGAGGTTCGGTGAGCAAATGAAGACCCTTTGAAGTCATATTGCATGGTACCCATTCCACGGGTCTCAACTCTCCAGGTTTAAGGGATTCTTCCTTCAGCTAAATCATGCATGTGGAACCCAGAGTATGATCAACCATGTGATCGGGAGACGTGTTCCAATATGTCTCAGTTCTCGTACACTGGTACTCGGGTGCAACATTCCAGACGCTTTACTAACACTCTCCCGACTTGGAGAGTCAGTGCCTTTAACCTCCTGTTTGGCCCAGTTTGCAATTTCTGCGGAAGATGAACAGGAATAGGGAGAACCAATGAGAGACTAGCTGGAGGTGTCTGGACAGGCAAATTTAACTCTCATTTCCCACCAGGAAGAGGAATTAACCAAAGGCTCAGCGTGCTGTTCCAGAACAAGATTAGGGCCTGAAGCAATCCTGCGGTGTTGCGGCCAGCTCACAAGAAAGCGAGTTGAAGAAAGGAGCTCAGGGGCACTGTAATTCACAAACCTGCAGAGTTATAAATGACAGCAATCGTCCAAAAATATACTGAAGTAAGGCTGCCAAGAGGACTTGAAAGCGGGGCAGAATTGCAGGAAACCGGTTTCAGGAGGTAGACTGGAATTGCATTTAAAGCATAGGAAAAGAGGCAGAACGTCGACAATGATGCACTTGGCCAAAAAGGGCGTATGAATTTTTTCCTGAATATATTCAGGACAAAACGCATATGTCCTTTTTGGCCAACCAAGCAAGCTTGCAAAGGAAATCTGCACTACAATGAAGTCTCCCTTCCCCCCGGTCAAAAGGGCCATCTGAATAAAGTGTAAAATCCAGAAAGGCAGGACAGTCCATGGAGAACTGAGAGCCCTGTTATGCTGATGGGTGGGATGTAAATTGCCAACAGCCCCTCGGGAGAAGTGTATGGTGTTTCCTGAAACATATAAAAAACAAAGCAACACAGCCTAGGGCACTTCCACTTATGGTCCTAGACCTTAGGGAAATTAAAATCAAAAAGACACAGCCAACCCAAAGTTTGGGACGGCTCTGTTTACAACAACCTCATTTAGGGTACAAGTTCAATATCGCAGAAAGTGAAAAATGGATAAAGGAGTTGTGGTACTTACGTACAATGCAATATCACTCAGCAATTAAATCTATGTCATGAGGCCCGTAGTAGCATAATGAGTGGATTCAGGTATGATGATTCTAACTGAAATAAGTCACACAGAAAAATAAACATCATAAGATATCACAAATACACGGAATGTAATCATGGCTACACAGGAACTGGATTACAAAACAGAACAGGGTCTCAAATTTAGAAATCCAACTTATGCTTGCTTAAGGGGAAAGGTGAGTTGGGGTGCTGCATAAAACCAGAGACTGAAATGAGCACAGATAAAGTTCCTTAAGCCAAATATGTAATAGACAAGAGCTACTCCTTGCTCAATGAAATGGACTCAACACCCCATATTAAACGCCTAAGAATGTACCTGAATAGTAAGTATCTTAAAACCTATGGATCACTATGTCTCCGAAAGAGAATCAAGCGTGTGTACAGGGGCATAAACGCAGCAGTGATAGGATTGGAGAGGTTCGGTGAGCAAATGAAGACCCTTTGAAGTCATATTGCATGGTACCCATTCCACGGGTCTCAACTCTCCAGGTTTAAGGGATTCTTCCTTCAGCTAAAACAGGCATGTGGAACCCAGAGTATGATCAACCATGTGATCGGGAGACGTGTTCCAATATGTCTCAGTTCTCGTACACTGGTACTCGGGTGCAACATTCCAGACGCTTTACTAACACTCTCCCGACTTGGAGAGTCAGTGCCTTTAACCTCCTGTTTGGCCCAGTTTGCAATTTCTGCGGAAGATGAACAGGAATAGGGTGGACCAATGAGAGATTAGCTGGAGGTGTCTGGACAGGCAAATTTAACTCTCATTTCCCACCAGGAAGAGGAATTAACCAAAGGCTCAGCGTGCCGTGCCGGAACCAGATTAGGGCCTGAAGCAATCCTGCGGTGTTGCGGCCAGCTCACAAGAAAGCGAGTTGAAGAAAGGAGCTCAGGGGCACTGTAATTCACAAACCTGCAGAGTTATAAATGACAGCTATCGTACAAAAATATACTGAAGTAAGGCTGCCAAGAGGACTTGAAAGCGGGGCAGAATTGCAGGAAACCGGTTTCAGGAGGTAGACTGGAATTGCATTTAAAGCATAGGAAAAGAGGCAGAACGTCGACAATGATGCACTTGGCCAAAAAGGGCATATGCGTTTTTTCCTGAATATATTCAGGAAAAAACGCATATGCACTTTTAGGCAATCAAGCAAGCTTGCAAAGGAAATCTGCACTACAATGAAGTCTCACTTCCCCCTGGTCAAAAGGGCGATCTGCAAAAAGTGTAAAATCCAGAAAGGCAGGACAGGCCATGGAGAACTGGGAGCCTTGTTATGCTGATGGGTGGGATGGAAATTGCCAACAGCCACTGGGGAGAAGTATATGGTGTTTCCTGAAACATCTATAAACAAAGCAACAGAGCCTAGGGCACTTCCACTTATGGTCCTATAGCTTAGGGAAATTAAAATCAAAAAGACACAGCCACCCCAAAGTTTGGGATGGCTCTGTTTACAAGAACCTCGTTTACGGTACAAGTTCAATATCGCAGAAAGTGAAAAATGGATAAAGAAGTTGTGGTACTTACGTACAATGCAATATCACTCAGCAATGAAATCTATGTCATCAGGCCAATAGCAGCATAATGAGTGGATTCAGCTATGATGATCCTAACTGAAACAAGTCACACAGAAAAGGAAACATCATAAGATATCACTAATACACGGAATGTAAACTTGGCTACACAGGAACTGGATTACAAAGAAGAACAGTGTCTCAAATGTAGAAAACCAACATATGCTTGCTTAAGGGGAAAGGTGAGTTGGGGTGCTGCATAAAACGGGAGATTGAAATGAGCACAGATAAAGTTCCTTAAGCCAAATATTGAATAGACAAGAGCTACTCCTTGCTCAACAAAATGGACTCAACACCCCATATTAAACGCCTAAGAATGTACCTGACTAGTAAGTATCTTAAAACCTATGGATTGCTATGTCTCCGAAAGAGAATCAAGCGTGTGTACAAGGGCATAAACACAGCAGTGATAGGATTGGAGAGGTTTGGTGAGCAAATGAAGACCCTTTGAAGTCATATTGCATGGTACCCATTCCACGGGTCTCAACTCTCCAGGTTTAAGGGATTCTTCCTTCATCTAAAACATGCATGTGCAACCCAGAGTATGATATACCGTGTGATCGGGAGACGTGTTCAAATATGTCTCAGTTTTCCTCCCCTGGTACTCGGGTGCAACATTCCAGATGCTTTACTAACACTCTCCCAACTTGGAGACTCAGTGCCTTAAACCTCTTGATTGGCCCAGTTTGCAATTTCTGTGGAAGATGAACAGGAACAGGGAGAACCAGTTAGAGACTAGCTGGAGGTGTCTGGACGGGCAAATTTAACTCTCATTTCCCACCAGGAAGAGGAATTAACCAAAGGCTCAGCGTGCCGTGCCGGAACCAGATTAGGGCCTGAAGCAATCCTGCGGTGTTGCGGCCAGCTCACAAGAAAGCGAGTTGAAGAAAGGAGCTCAGGGGCACTGTAATTCACAAACCTGCAGAGTTATAAATGACAGCTATCGTCCATGAATATACTGAAGTAAGGCTGCCAAGAGGACTTGAGAGCGGGGCAGAATTACAGGAAACTGATTTCAGGAGGTAGACTGGAATTGCATTTAAAGCATAGGAAAAGAGGCAGAACGTCGACAATGATGCACTTGGCCAAAAAGGGCGTATGCGTTTTTTCCTGAATATATTCAGGAAAAAACGCATACGCCCTTTTTGGCCAACCAAGCAAGCTTGCAAAGGAAATCTGCACTACAATGAAGTCTCACTGCCCCCCGGTCAAAAGGGCCATCTGAAAAAAGTGTAAAATCCAGAAAGGCAGGACAGGCCATGGAGAACTGGGATCCTTGTTATGCTGAAGGGCGGGATGTAAATTGCCAACAGCCACTCGGGAGAAGTGTATGATGTTTCCTGAAACATATAAAAAACAAAGCAACAGAGCCTAGGGCACTTCCACTTATGGTCCTATAGCTTAGGGAAATTAAAATCAAAAAGACACAGCCACCCCAAAGTTTGGGACGGCTCTGTTTACAAGAACCTCGTTTACGGTACAAGTTCAATTTCGCAGAAAGTGAAAAATGGATAAAGAAGTTGTGGTACTTACGTACAATGCAATATCACTCAGCAATGAAATCTATGTCATCAGGCCCGTAGCAGCATAATGAGTGGATTCAGGTATGATGATTCTAACTGAAATAAGTCAGACAGAAAAAGAAACATCATAAGATATCACTAATACACGGAATGTAAACTTGGCTACACAGGAACTGGATTACAAAAGAGAACAGTGTCTCAAATTTAGAAAACCAACTTATGCTTGCTTAAGGGGAAAGATGAGTTGGGGTGCTGCATAAAACCAGAGATTGAAATGAGCACAGATGAAGTTCCTTAAGCCAAATATGGAATAGACAAGAGCTACTCCTTGCTCAACGAAATGGACTCAACACCCCATATTAAACGCATAAGAATGTCCCTGACTAGTAAGTATCTTAAAACCTATGGATAGCTCTGTCTCCGAAAGAGAATCAAGCGTGTGTACAGGGGCATAAACGCAGCAGTGATAGGATTGGAGAGGTTCGGTGAGCAAATGAAGACCCTTTGAAGTCATATTGCATGGTACCCATTCCACGGGTCTCAACTCTCCAGCTTTAAGGGATTCTTCCTTCAGCTAAATCATGCATGTGGAACCCAGAGTATGATCAACCGTGTGATCGGGAGACGTGTTCCAATATGTCTCAGTTCTCGTCCCCTGGTACTCGGGTGCAACATTCCAGACGCTTTACTAACACTCTCCTGACTTGGAGAGTCAGTGCCTTTAACCTCCTGTTTGGCCCAGTTTGCAATTTCTGCGGAAGATGAACAGGAATAGGGAGAACCAATGAGAGACTAGCTGGAGGTGTCTGGACAGGCAAATTTAACTCTCATTTCCCACCAGGAAGAGGAATTAACCAAAGGCTCAGCGTGCCGTGCCAGAACAAGATTAGGGCCTGAAGCAATCCTGTGGTGTCGCGGCCGGCTCACAAGAAAGCGAGTTGAAGAAAGGAGCTCAGGGGCACTGTAATTCACAAACCTGCAGAGTTATAAATGACAGCTATCGTCCAAAAATATACTGAAGTAAGGCTGCAAAGAGGACTTGAAAGCGGGGCAGAATTGCAGGAAACTGATTTCAGGAGGTGGACTGGAATTGCATTTAAAGCATAGGAAAAGAGGCAGAACGTCGACAATGATGCACTTGGCCAAAAAGGGCGTATGCGTTTTTTCCTGAATATATTCAGGACAAAACGCATACGCACTTTCTGGCCAACCAAGCAAGCTTGCAAAGGAAATCTGCACTACAATGAAGTCTTACTTTCCCCCGGTCAAAAGGGCCATCCGGAAAAAGTGTAAAATCCAGAAAGGCAGGACAGGCCATGGAGAACTGGGAGCCTTGTTATGCTGATGGGCGGCATGTAAATTGCCAACAGCCACTCGGGAGAAGTGTATGGTGTTTCCTGAATCATCTAAAAAACAAACCAACACAGCCTAGGGCACTTCCACTTATGGTCCTATAGCTTAGGGAAATTAAAATCAAAAAGACACAGCCACCCCAAAGTTTGGGACGGCTCTGTTTACAAGAAACTCGTTTAAGGGACTAGTTGAATATCGCAGAAAGTGAAAAATGGATAAAGAAGTTGTGGTACTTACGTACAATGCAATATCACTCAGCAATGAAATCTATGTCATCAGGCCCGTAGCAGCATAATGAGTGGATTCAGGTATGATGATTCTAACTGAAATATGTCACACAGAAAAAGAAACATCATAAGATATCACTAATACACGGAATGTAAACTTGGCTACACAGGAACTGGATTACAAAAGAGAACAGGGTCTCAAATTTAGAAAATCAACTTATGCTTGCTTAAGGGGAAAGGTGAGTTGGGGTGCTGCATAAAACCAGAGATTGAAATGAGCACAGATAAAGTTCCTTAAGCCAAATATGGAATAGACAAGAGCTACTCCTTGCTCAATGAAATGGACTCAACACCCCATATTAAACGCCTAAGTATGTACCTGACTAGTAAGTATCTTAAAACCTATGGATCGCTCTGTCTCCGAAAGAGAATCAAGCATGTGTACAGGGGCATAAACGCAGCAGTGATAGGATTGGAGAGGTTCGGTGAGCAAATGAAGACCCTTTGAAGTCATATTGCATGGTACCCATTCCACGGGTCTCAACTCTCCAGGTTTAAGGGATTCTTCCTTCAGCTAAATCATGCATGTGGAACCCAGAGTATAATCAACCATGTGATCGGGAGACGTGTTCCAATATGTCTCAGTTCTCGTACACTGGTACTCGGGTGCAACATTCCAGACGCTTTACTAACACTCTCCCAACTTGGAGAGTCAGTGACTTTAACCTCCTGTTTGGCCCAGTTTGCAATTTCTGCGGAAGATGAACAGGAATAGGGAGAACCAATGAGAGACTAGCTGGAGGTGTCTGGACAGGCAAATTTAACTCTCATTTCCCACCAGGAAGAGGAATTAACCAAAGGCTCAGCGTGCTGCTCCAGAACAAGATTAGGGCCTGAAGCAATCCTGCGGTGTTGCGGCCAGCTCACAAGAAAGCGAGTTGAAGAAAGGAGCTCAGGGGCACTGTAATTCACAAACCTGCAGAGTTATAAATGACAGCAATCGTCCAAAAATATACTGAAGTAAGGCTGCCAAGAGGACTTGAAAGCGGGGCAGAATTGCAGGAAACCGGTTTCAGGAGGTAGACTGGAATTGCATTTAAAGCATAGGAAAAGAGGCAGAACGTCGACAATGATGCACTTGGCCAAAAAGGGCGTATGAATTTTTTCCTGAATATATTCAGGACAAAACGCATATGTCCTTTTTGGCCAACCAAGCAAGCTTGCAAAGGAAATCTGCACTACAATGAAGTCTCCCTTCCCCCCGGTCAAAAGGGCCATCTGAATAAAGTGTAAAATCCAGAAAGGCAGGACAGTCCATGGAGAACTGGGAGCACTGTTATGCTGATGGGCCGGATGTAAATTGCCAACAGCCACTGGGGAGAAGTGTATGGTGTTTCCTGAAACATCTAAAACACAAAGCAACAGAGCCTAGGGCACTTCCACTTATGGTCGTATAGCTTAGGGAAATTAAAATCAAAAAGACACAGCCACCTAAAAATTTGGGACGGCTCTGTTTACAAGAACCTCGTTTACGGTACAAGTTCAACATCGCAGAAAGCGAAAAATGGATAAAGAAGTTGTGGTACTTACGTACAATGCAATATCACTCAACAATGAAATCTATGTCATGAGGCCCGTAGCAGCATATTGAGTGGGTTCAGGTATGATGATTCTAACTGAAATAAGTCACACAGAAAAAGAAACATCATAAGATATCACTAATACACGGAATGTAAACTTGGCTACACAGGAACTGAATTACAAAACAGAACAGGGTCTCAAATTTAGAAAACCAACTTATGCTTGCTTAAGGGGAAAGGTGAGTTGGGGTGCTGCATAAAACCAGAGATTGAAATGAGCACAGATAAAGTTCCTTAAGCCAAATATGGAATAGACAAGAGCTACTCCTTGCTCAACGAAATGGACTCAACACCCCATCTTAAACGCCTAAGAATGTACCTGACTAGTAAGTATCTTAAAACCTATGGATTGCTATGTCTCCAAAAGAGAATCAAGCGTGTGTAGAGGGGCATAAACGCAGCAGTGATAGGATTGGAGAGGTTCGGTGAGCAAATGAAGACCCTTTGAAGTCATATTGCATGGTACCCATTCCACGGGTCTCAACTCTCCAGGTTTAAGGGATTCTTACTTCAGCTGAAACATGCATGTGGAACCCAGAGTATGATCAACCGTGTGATCAGGAGACGTGTTCAAATATGTCTCAGTTCTCGTCCCCTGGTACTCGGGTGCAACATTCCAGACGCTTTACTAACACTCTCCCGACTTGGAGAGTCAGTGCCTTTAACCTCCTGTTTGGCCCAGTTTGCAATTTCTGCGGAAGATGAACAGGAATAGGGAGGACCAATGAGAGACTAGCTGGAGGTGCCTGGACGGGCAAATTTAACTCTCATTTCCCACCAGGAAGAGGAATTAACCAAAGGCTCAGCATGCCGTGCCGGAACCAGATTAGGGCCTGAAGCAATCCTGCGGTGTTGCGGCCAGCTCACAAGAAAGCGAGTTGAAGAAAGGAGCTCAGGGGCACTGTAATTAAAAAACCTGCAGAGTTATAAATCACAGCTATCGTCCAAAAATATACTGAAGTAAGCCTGCCAAGAGGACTTGAAAGTGGGTCAGAATTGCAGGAAACTGCTATCGGGAGGTAGACTGGAATTCCATTTAAAGCATAGGAAAAGAGGCAGAACGTCCACAATGATGCACTTGGCCAAAAAGTGCATATGCGTTTTTTCCTGAATATATTCAGGAAAAAACGCATACGCCCTTTTTGGCCAACCAAGCAAGCTTGTAAAGGAAATCTGCACTACAATGAAGTCTCACTTCTCCCCGGTCAAAAGGGCCATGTGAAAAAAGTGTAAAATCCAGAAAGGCAGGACAGGCCATGGAGAACTGGGAGCCTTGTTATGCTGATGGGTGGGATGTAAATTGCCAACAGCCACTCGGGAGAAGTGTATGGTGTTTCCTGAAACATCTAAAAAACAAAGCAACAGAGCCTAGGTCAAATCCACTTATGGTCCTATAGCTTAGGGAAATTAAAATAAAAAAGACACAGCCACCCCAAAGTTTGGGACGGCTCTGTTTTCTAGAACGTCGTTTACGGTACAAGTTCAATATCGCAGAAAGCAAAAAATGGATAAAGAAGTTGTGGTACTTATGTACAATGCAATATCACTCAGCAATGAAATTTATGTCAACAGGCCTGTAGCAGAAAATGAGTGGGTTCAGGTATGATGATTCTAACTGAAATAAGTCACACAGAAAAAGAAACATCATAAGATATCACAAATACACGGAATGTAAACATGGCTACACAGGAACTGGATTACAAAACAGAACAGGGTCTCAAATTTAGAAATCCAACTTATGCTTGCTTAAGGGGAAAGGTGAGTTGGGGTGCTGCATAAAATCAGAGATTGAAATGAGCACAGATAAAGTTCCTTAAGCCAAATATGTAATAGACAAGAGCTACTCCTTGCTCAATGAAATGGACTCAACACCCCATATTAAACACCTAAGAATGTACCTGAATAGTAAGTATCTTAAAACCTATGGATCACTATGTCTCTGAAAGAGAATCAAGCGTGTGTACAGGGGCATAAACGCAGCAGTGATAGGATTGGAGAGGTTCGGTGAGCAAATGAAGACCCTTTGAAGTCATATTGCATGGTACCCCTTCCACGGGTCTGAACTCTCCAGGTTTAAGGGATTCTTCCTTCAGCTAAAGCATGCATGTGGAACCCAGAGTATGATCAACTGTGTGATTGGGAGACGTGTTCCAGTATGTCTCAGTTCTTGTCCCCTGCTATTCGGGTGCAACATTCCAGACACTTTACTAACACTCTCCCGACTTGGAGAGTCAGTGCCTTTAACCTCCTGTTTGGCCCAGTTTGCAATTTCTGCGGAAGATGAACAGGAATAGGGAGAACCAATGAGAGACTAGCTGGAGGTGTCTGGACGGGTAAATTTAACTCTCATTTCCCACCAGGAAGAGGAATTAACCAAAGGCTCAGCGTGCTGTGCTGGAACCAGATTAGGGCCTGAAGCAATCCTGCAGTGTTGCGGCCAGCTCACAAGAAAGCGAGTTGAAGAAAGGAGCTCAGGGGCACTGTAATTCACAAACCTGCAGAGTTATAAATGACAGCTATCGTCCAAAAATATACTGAAGTAAGGCTGCCAAGAGGACTTGAAAGCGGGGCAGAATTGCAGGAAACCGATTTCAGGAGGTACACTGGAATTGCATTTAAAGCATAGGAAAAGAGGCAGAACGTCGACAATGATGCACTTGGCCAGAAAGGACGTATGCGTTTTTTCCTGAATATATTCAGGAAAAAACGCATACGTCCTTTTTGGCCAAGCAAGCAAGCTTGCAAAGGAAATCTGCACTACAATGAAGTCTCACTTCCCCCTGGTCCAAAGGGCCATCTGAAAAAAGTGTAAAATCCAGAAAGACAGGACAGGCCATGGAGAACTGGGAGCCTTGTTATGCTGATGGGCGGGATGTAAATTGCCAACAGCCACTCGGGAGAAGTGTATGGTGTTTCCTGAAACATCTAAAAAACAAAGCAACAGAGACTAGGGCACTTCCACTTATGGTCCTATAGCTTAGGGAAATTAAAATCAAAAAGACACAGCCACCCAAAAATTTGGGACGGCTCTGTTTACAAGAACCTCGTTTACGGTACAAGTTCAATATCGCAGAAAGTGAACACTGGATAAAGAATTTGTGGTACTTATGTACAATGCAATATCATTCAGCATTGACATCTGTGTCATCAGGCCTGTAGCAGCATAATGAGTGGATTCAGGTATGATGATTCTAACTGAAATAAGTCACACAGAAAAAGAAACATCATAAGATATCACTAATACACGGAATGTAAACTTGGCTACACAGAACTGGATTACAAAACAGAACAGGGTCTCAAATTTAGAAAACCAACTTATGCTTTCTTAAGGGGAAAGGTGAGTTGGGGTGCTGCATAAAACCAGAGATTGAAATGAGCACAGATAAAGTTCCTTAAGCCAAATATGGAATAGACAAGAGCTACTCCTTGCTCAACGAGATGGACTCAACACCCCATATTAAACGCCTAAGAATGTACCTGACTAGTAAGTATCTTAAAACCTATGGATCGCTATGTCTCCGAAAGAGAATCCAGCGTGTGTACAGGGGCATAAACGCAGCAGTGATAGGATTGGAGAGGTTCGGTGAGCAAATGAAGACCCTTTGAAGTCATATTGCATGGTACCCATTCCACGGGTCTCAACTCTCCAGGTTTAAGGGATTCTTCCTTCAGCTAAAGCATGCATGTGGAACCCAGAGTATGATCAACTGTGTGATTGGGAGACGTGTTCCAGTATGTCTCAGTTCTTGTCCCCTGGTATTCGGGTGCAACATTCCAGACACTTTACTAACACTCTCCCGACTTGGAGAGTCACTGCCTTTAACCTCCTGTTTGGCCCAGTTTGCAATTTCTGCGGAAGATGAACAGGAATAGGGAGAACCAATGAGAGACTAGCTGGAGGTGTCTGGACGGGTAAATTTAACTCTCATTTCCCACCAGGAAGAGGAATTAACCAAAGGCTCAGCGTGCTGTGCTGGAACCAGATTAGGGCCTGAAGCAATCCTGCAGTGTTGCGGCCAGCTCACAAGAAAGCGAGTTGAAGAAAGGAGCTCACGGGCACTGTAATTCACAAACCTGCAGAGTTATAAATGACAGCTATCGTCCAAAAATATACTGAAGTAAGGCTGCCAAGAGGACTTGAAAGCGGGGCAGAATTGCAGGAAACCGATTTCAGGAGGTACACTGGAATTGCATTTAAAGCATAGGAAAAGAGGCAGAACGTCGACAATGATGCACTTGGCCAGAAAGGACGTATGCGTTTTTTCCTGAATATATTCAGGAAAAAACGCATACGTCCTTTTTGGCCAAGCAAGCAAGCTTGCAAAGGAAATCTGCACTACAATGAAGTCTCACTTCCCCCTGGTCCAAAGGGCCATCTGAAAAAAGTGTAAAATCCAGAAAGACAGGACAGGCCATGGAGAACTGGGAGCCTTGTTATGCTGATGGGCGGGATGTAAATTGCCAACAGCCACTCGGGAGAAGTGTATGGTGTTTCCTGAAACATCTAAAAAACAAAGCAACAGAGACTAGGGCACTTCCACTTATGGTCCTATAGCTTAGGGAAATTAAAATCAAAAAGACACAGCCACCCAAAAATTTGGGACGGCTCTGTTTACAAGAACCTCGTTTACGGTACAAGTTCAATATCGCAGAAAGTGAACACTGGATAAAGAATTTGTGGTACTTATGTACAATGCAATATCATTCAGCATTGACATCTGTGTCATCAGGCCTGTAGCAGCATAATGAGTGGATTCAGGTATGATGATTCTAACTGAAATAAGTCACACAGAAAAAGAAACATCATAAGATATCACTAATACACGGAATGTAAACTTGGCTACACAGAACTGGATTACAAAACAGAACAGGGTCTCAAATTTAGAAAACCAACTTATGCTTTCTTAAGGGGAAAGGTGAGTTGGGGTGCTGCATAAAACCAGAGATTGAAATGAGCACAGATAAAGTTCCTTAAGCCAAATATGGAATAGACAAGAGCTACTCCTTGCTCAACGAGATGGACTCAACACCCCATATTAAACGCCTAAGAATGTACCTGACTAGTAAGTATCTTAAAACCTATGGATTGCTATGTCTCCGAAAGAGAATCCAGCGTGTGTACAGGGGCATAAACGCAGCAGTGATAGGATTGGAGAGGTTCGGTGAGCAAATGAAGACCCTTTGAAGTCATATTGCATGGTACCCATTCCACGGGTCTCAACTCTCCAGGTTTAAGGGATTCTTCCTTCAGCTAAAACAGGCATGTGGAACCCAGAGTATGATCAACCATGTGATCGGGAGACGTGTTCCAATATGTCTCAGTTCTCGTTCCCTGGTACTCGGGGCAACATTCCAGACGCTTTACTAACACTCTCCCGACTTGGAGAGTCAGTGCCTTTAACCTCCTGTTTGGCCCAGTTTGCAATTTCTGCGGAAGATGAACAGGAATAGGGTGGACCAATGAGAGATTAGCTGGAGGTGTCTGGACAGGCAAATTTAACTCTCATTTCCCACCAGGAAGAGGAATTAACCAAAGGCTCAGCGTGCCGTGCCGGAACCAGATTAGGGCCTGAAGCAATCCTGCGGTGTTGCGGCCAGCTCACAAGAAAGCGAGTTGAAGAAAGGAGCTCAGGGGCACTGTAATTCACAAACCTGCAGAGTTATAAATGACAGCTATCGTACAAAAATATACTGAAGTAAGGCTGCCAAGAGGACTTGAAAGCGGGGCAGAATTGCAGGAAACCGGTTTCAGGAGGTAGACTGGAATTGCATTTAAAGCATAGGAAAAGAGGCAGAACGTCGACAATGATGCACTTGGCCAAAAAGGGCGTATGCGTTTTTTCCTGAATATATTCAGGAAAATCGCATACGCACTTTTTGGCCAACCAAGCAAGCTTGCAAAGGAAATCTGCACTACAATGAAGTCTCACTTCCCCCCGGTCAAAAGGGCCATCTGAAAAAAGTGTAAAATCCAGAAAGGCAGGACAGGCCATGGAGAACTGGGAGCCTTGTTATGCTGATGGGCCGGAGGTAAATTGCCAACAGCCACTGGGGAGAAGTGTATGGTGTTTCCTGAAACATCTAAAAAACAAAGCAACAGAGCCTAGGGCACTTCCACTTATGGTCCTATAGCTTAGGGAAATTAAAATCAAAAAGACACAGCCACCCAAAAATTTGGGACGGCTCTGTTTACAAGAACCTCGTTTACGGTACAAGTTCAACATCGCAGAAAGCGAAAAATGGATAAAGAAGTTGTGGTACTTACGTACAATGCAATATCACTCAGCAATGAAATCTATGTCATGAGGCCCGTAGCAGCATATTGAGTGGGTTCAGGTATGATGATTCTAACTGAAATAAGTCACACAGAAAAAGAAACATCATAAGATATCACTAATACACGGAATGTAAACTTGGCTACACAGGAACTGAATTACAAAACAGAACAGGGTCTCAAATTTAGAAAACCAACTTATGCTTGCTTAAGGGGAAAGGTGAGTTGGGGTGCTGCATAAAACCAGAGATTGAAATGAGCACAGATAAAGTTCCTTAAGCCAAATATGGAATAGACAAGAGCTACTCCTTGCTCAACGAAATGGACTCAACACCCCATCTTAAACGCCTAAGAATGTACCTGACTAGTAAGTATCTTAAAACCTATGGATTGCTATGTCTCCAAAAGAGAATCAAGCGTGTGTAGAGGGGCATAAACGCAGCAGTGATAGGATTGGAGAGGTTCGGTGAGCAAATGAAGACCCTTTGAAGTCATATTGCATGGTACCCATTCCACGGGTCTCAACTCTCCAGGTTTAAGGGATTCTTCCTTCAGCTGAAACATGCATGTGGAACCCAGAGTATGATCAACCGTGTGATCAGGAGACGTGTTCCAATATGTCTCAGTTCTCGTCCCCTGGTACTCGGGTGCAACATTCCAGACGCTTTACTAACACTCTCCCGACTTGGAGAGTCAGTGCCTTTAACCTCCTGTTTGGCCCAGTTTGCAATTTCTGCGGAAGATGAACAGGAATAGGGAGGACCAATGAGAGACTAGCTGGAGGTGCCTGGACGGGCAAATTTAACTCTCATTTCCCACCAGGAAGAGGAATTAACCAAAGGCTCAGCGTGCCATGCCGGAACCAGATTAGGGCCTGAAGCAATCCTGCGGTGTTGCGGCCAGCTCACAAGAAAGCGAGTTGAAGAAAGGAGCTCAGGGGCACTGTAATTAAAAAACCTGCAGAGTTATAAATCACAGCTATCGTCCAAAAATATACTGAAGTAAGCCTGCCAAGAGGACTTGAAAGTGGGTCAGAATTGCAGGAAACTGCTATCGGGAGGTAGACTGGAATTCCATTTAAAGCATAGGAAAAGAGGCAGAACGTCCACAATGATGCACTTGGCCAAAAAGTGCATATGCGTTTTTTCCTGAATATATTCAGGAAAAAACGCATACGCCCTTTTTGGCCAACCAAGCAAGCTTGTAAAGGAAATCTGCACTACAATGAAGTCTCACTTCTCCCCGGTCAAAAGGGCCATGTGAAAAAAGTGTAAAATCCAGAAAGGCAGGACAGGCCATGGAGAACTGGGAGCCTTGTTATGCTGATGGGCGGGATGTAAATTGCCAACAGCCACTCGGGAGAAGTGTATGGTGTTTCCTGAAACATCTAAAAAACAAAGCAACAGAGCCTAGGTCAATTCCACTTATGGTCCTATAGCTTAGGGAAATTAAAATCAAAAAGACACAGCCACCCCAAAGTTTGGGACGGCTCTGTTTTCTAGAACGTCGTTTACGGTACAAGTTCAATATCGCAGAAAGCAAAAAATGGATAAAGAAGTTGTGGTACTTATGTACAATGCAATATCACTCAGCAATGAAATTTATGTCAACAGGCCTGTAGCAGAAAATGAGTGGGTTCAGGTATGATGATTCTAACTGAAATAAGTCACACAGAAAAAGAAACATCATAAGATATCACTAATACACAGAATGTAAACTTGGCTACAGAGGAACTGAATTACAAAACAGAACAGGGTCTCAAATTTAGAAAACCAACTTATGCTTTCTTAAGAGGAAAGGTGAGTTGGGGTGCTGCATAAAACCAGAGATTGAAATGAGCACAGATAAAGTTCCTTAAGCCAAATATGTAATAGACAAGAGCTACACCTTGCTCAACGAAATGGACTCAACACCCCATATTAAAAGACTAAGAATGTACTTGACTAGTAAGTATCTTAAAACCTATGGATGGCTATGTCTCCAAAAGAGAATCAAGCATGTGTACAGGGGCATAAACGCAGCAGTGATAGGATTGGAGAGGATTGGTGAGCAAACGAAGACCCTTTGAAGTCATATTGCATGGTACCCATTCCACGGGTCTCAACTCTCCAGGATTAAGGGATTCTTCCTTCAGCTAAAACATGCATGTGGAACCCAGAGTATGATCAACCGTGTGATCGAAGATGTGTGCCAATATATCTCAGTTCTCATCCCCTGGTACTCGGGTGCAACATTCCAGACACTTTACTAACACTCTCCCGACTTGGAGAGTCAGTGCCTTTAACTTCCTGTTTGGCCCAGTTTGCAATTTCTGCAGAATATGAAAAGGAATAGGGAGAACCAATGAGAGACTAGCTGGAGGTGTCTGGACGGGCAAATTTAACTCTCATTTCCCACCAGGAAGAGGAATTAACCAAAGGCTCAGCATGCCGTGCCGGAACCAGATTAGGGCCTGAAGCAATCCTGCGGTGTTGCGGCCAGCTCACAAGTAAGCGAGTTGAAGAAAGGAGCTCAGGGGCACTGTAATTCACAAAGCTGCAGAGTTATAAATGACAGCTATCGTCCAAAAATATACTGAAGTAAGGCTGCCAAGAGGACTTGAAAGCGGGGCAGAATTGCAGGAAACCAATTTCAGGAGGTAGACTGGAATTGCATTTAAAGCATAGGAAAAGAGGCAGAACGTCGACAATGATGCACTTGGCCAAAAAGTGTGTATGAGTTTTTTCCTGAATATATTCAGGAAAAAATGCATACACACATTTTGGCCAACCAAGCAAGCTTGCAAAGGAAATCTGCACTACAATGAAGTCTCACTTCCCCCCGGTCAAAAGGGCCATCTCAAAAAAGTGTAAAATCCAGAAAGGCAGGACAGGCCATGGAGAACTGGGAGCCTTGTTATGCTGATGGGCGGGATGTACATTGCCAAGAGCCACTTGGGAGAAGTGTATGGTGATTCCTGAAACATCTAAAAAACAAAGCAACAGAGCCTAGGGTACTTCCACTTATGGTCCTATAGCTTAGGGAAATTAAAATCAAAAAGACACAGCCACCCCAAAGTTTCGGACGGCTCTGTTTACAAGAACCTCGTTTACGGTACAAGTTCAATATCGCAGAAAGCGAAAAATGGATAAAGAAGTTGTGGTACTTACGTACAATGCAATATCACTCAGCAATGAAATCTATGTCATGAGGCCCGTAGCAGCATATTGAGTGGGTTCAGGTATGATGATTCTAACTGAAATAAGTCACACAGAAAAAGAAACATCATAAGATATCACTAATACACGGAATGTAAACTTGGCTACACAGGAACTGAATTACAAAACAGAACAGGGTCTCAAATTTAGAAAACCAACTTATGCTTGCTTAAGGGGAAAGGTGAGTTGGGGTGCTGCATAAAACCAGAGATTGAAATGAGCACAGATAAATTTCCTTAAGCCAAATATGGAATAGACAAGAGCTACTCCTTGCTCAACGAAATGGACTCAACACCCCATCTTAAACGCCTAAGAATGTACCTGACTAGTAAGTATCTTAAAACCTATGGATTGCTATGTCTCCAAAAGAGAATCAAGCGTGTGTAGAGGGGCATAAACGCAGCAGTGATAGGATTGGAGAGGTTCGGTGAGCAAATGAAGACCCTTTGAAGTCATATTGCATGGTACCCATTCCACGGGTCTCAACTCTCCAGGTTTAAGGGATTCTTCCTTCAGCTGAAACATGCATGTGGAACCCAGAGTATGATCAACCGTGTGATCAGGAGACGTGTTCAAATATGTCTCAGTTCTCGTCCCCTGGTACTCGGGTGCAACATTCCAGACGCTTTACTAACACTCTCCCGACTTGGAGAGTCAGTGCCTTTAACCTCCTGTTTGGCCCAGTTTGCAATTTCTGCGGAAGATGAACAGGAATAGGGAGGACCAATGAGAGACTAGCTGGAGGTGCCTGGACGGGCAAATTTAACTCTCATTTCCCACCAGGAAGAGGAATTAACCAAAGGCTCAGCGTGCCGTGCCGGAACCAGATTAGGGCCTGAAGCAATCCTGCGGTGTTGCGGCCAGCTCACAAGAAAGCGAGTTGAAGAAAGGAGCTCAGGGGCACTGTAATTAACAAACCTGCAGAGTTATAAATCACAGCTATCGTCCAAAAATATACTGAAGTAAGCCTGCCAAGAGGACTTGAAAGTGGGTCAGAATTGCAGGAAACTGCTATCGGGAGGTAGACTGGAATTCCATTTAAAGCATAGGAAAAGAGGCAGAACGTCCACAATGATGCACTTGGCCAAAAAGTGCATATGCGTTTTTTCCTGAATATATTCAGGAAAAAACGCATACGCCCTTTTTGGCCAACCAAGCAAGCTTGTAAAGGAAATCTGCACTACAATGAAGTCTCACTTCTCCCCGGTCAAATGGGCCATCTGAAAAAAGTGTAAAATCCAGAAAGGCAGGACAGGCCATGGAGAACTGGGAGCCTTGTTATGCTGATGGGCGGGATGTAAATTGCCAACAGCCACTCGGGAGAAGTGTATGGTGTTTCCTGAAACATCTAAAAAACAAAGCAACAGAGCCTAGGTCAATTCCACTTATGGTCCTATAGCTTAGGGAAATTAAAATCAAAAAGACACAGCCACCCCAAAGTTTGGGACGGCTCTGTTTTCTAGAACCTCGTTTACGGTACAAGTTCAATATCGCAGAAAGCAAAAAATGGATAAAGAAGTTGTGGTACTTATGTACAATGCAATATCACTCAGCAATGAAATCTATGTCAACAGGCCTGTAGCAGAAAATGAGTGGGTTCAGGTATGATGATTCTAACTGAAATAAGTCACACAGAAAAAGAAACATCATAAGATATCTCTAATACACAAAATGTAAACTTGGCTACAGAGGAAGTGAATTACAAAACAGAACAAGGTCTCAAATTTAGAAAACCAACTTATATTTGCTTAAGAGGAAAGGTGAGTTGGGGTGCTGCATAAAACCAGAGATTGAAATGAGCACAGATAAAGTTCCTTAAGCCAAATATGTAATAGACAAGAGCTACTCCTTGCTCAACGAAATGGACTCAACACCCCATATTAAAAGAATAAGAATGTACCTGACTAGTAAGTATCTTAAAAGCTATGGATTGCTATGTCTCCGAAAGAGAATCAAGCATGTGTACAGGGGCATAAACGCAGCAGTGATAGGATTGGAGAGGTTCGGTGAGCAAACGAAGACCCTTTGAAGTCATATTGCATGGTACCCATTCCACGGGTCTCAACTCTCCAGGTTTAAGGGATTCTTCCTTCAGCTAAAACATGCATGTGGAACCCAGAGTATGATCAACCGTGTGATCGGAAGATGTGTGCCAATGTATCTCAGTTCTCATCCCCTGGTACTCGGGTGCAACATTACAGACACTTTACTAACACTCTCCCGACTTGGAGAGTCAGTCCCTTTAACTTCCTGTTTGGCCCAGTTTGCAATTTCTGCAGAAGATGAACAGGAATAGGGAGAACCAATGAGAGACTAGCTGGAGGTGTCTGGACCGGCAAACTTAACTCTCATTTCCCACCAGGAAGAGGAATTAACCAAAGGCTCAGCGTGCCGTGCCGGAACCAGATTAGGGCCTGAAGCAATCCTGCGGTGTTGCGGCCAGCTCACAAGAAAGCGAGTTGAAGAAAAGAGCTCAGGGGCACTGTAATTCACAAACCTGCAGAGTTATAAATGACAGCTATCGTCCAAAAATATACTGAAGTAAGGCTGCCAAGAGGACTTGAAAGCGGGGCAGAATTGCAGGAAACCGATTTCAGGAGGTAGACTGGAATTGCATTTAAAGCATAGGAAAAGAGGCAGAACGTCGATAATGATGCACTTGGCCAAAAAGGGCGTATGCGTTCTTTCCTGAATATATTCAGGAAAAAACGCATACGCACTTTTTGGCCAACCAAGCAAGCTTGCAAAGGAAATCTGCACTACAATGAAGTGTCACTTCCCCCCGGTCAAAAGGGCCATCTGAAAAAAGTGTAAAATCCAGAAAGGCAGGACAGGCCATGGAGAACTGGGAGCCTTGTTATGCTGATGGGCCGGATGTAAATTGCCAACAGCCACTCGGGAGAAGTGTATGGTGTTTCCTGAAACATCTAAAAAACAAAGCAACAGAGCCTAGGGCACTTCCACTTATGGTCCTATAGCTTAGGGAAATTAAAATCAAAAAGACACAGCCACCCCAAAGTTTGGGATGGCTCTGTTTACAAGAACCTCGTTTACGGTACAAGTTCAATATCACAGAAAGCGAAAAATGGATAAAGATGTTGTGGTATTTACGTACAATGCAATATCCCTCAGCAATGACATCTATGTCATCAGGCCCGTAGCAGCATAATGAGTGGATTCAGGTATGATGATTCTAAGTGAAATAAGTCACACAGAAAAAGAAACATCATAAGATATCACTAATACACGGAATGTAAACTTGGCTACACAGGAACTGGATTACAAAACAGAACAGGGTCTCAAATGTAGAAAACCAACTTATGCTTGCTTAAGGGAAAACGTGAGTTGGGGTGCTGCATAAAACCAGAGATTGAAATGAGCACAGATAAAGTTCCTTAAGCCAAATATGGAATAGACAAGAGCTACTACTTGCTCAACGAAATGGACTCAACACCCCATATTAAACGCCTAAGAATGTACCTGACTAGTAAGTATCTTAAAACCTATGGATTGCTATGTCTCCAAAAGAGAATCAAGCGTGTGTACAGGGGCATAAACGCAGCAGTGATAGGATTGGAGAGGTTCGGTGAGCAAATCAAGACCCTTTGAAGTCATATTGCATGGTACCCATTCCACGGGTCTCAACTCTCCTGGTTTAAGGGATTCTTCCTTCAGCTAAAACATGCATGTGGAACCCAGAGTATGATCAACCGTGTGATCGGGAGACGTGTTCCAATATGTCTCAGTTTTCGACCCCTGGTACTCGGGTGCAACATTGCAGACGCTTTACTAACACTCTCCCGAATTGGAGAGTCAGTGCCTTTAACCTCCTGTTTGGCCCAGCTTGCAATTTCTGCGGAAGATGAACAGGAATAGGGAGAACCAATGAGAGACTAGCTGGAGGTGTCTGGACGGACAAATTTAACTCTCATTTCCCACCAGGAAGAGGAATTAACCAAAGGCTCAGCGTGCCATGCCAGAACAAGATTAGGGCCTGAAGCAATCTTGCGGTGTTGCGGCCAGCTCACAAGAAAGCGAGTTGAAGAAAGGAGCTCAGGGGCACTGTAATTCACAACCCTGCAGAGTTATAAATGACAGCTATCGTCCAAAAATATACTGAAGTAAGGCTGCCAAGAGGACTTGAAATCGGGGCAGAATTGCAGGAAACCGATTTCAGGAGGTGAACTGGAATTACATTTAAAGCATAGGAAAAGAGGCAGAACGTCCACAATGATGAACTTGGACAAAAAGGGCGTATGCGTTTTTTCCTGAATATATTCAGGAAAAAACGGATACACACTTTTTGGCCAACCAAGCAAGCTTGCAAAGGAAATCTGCACTACAACGAAGTCTCACTTCCCTCCGGTCAAAAGGGACATCTGAATAAGTGTAAAATCCAGAAAGGCAGGACAGGCCATGGAGAACTGGGAGCCTTTTTATGGTGATAGGCGGGATGTAAATTGCCAACAGCCACTCGGGAGAAGTGTATGGTGTTTCCTGAAACATCTAAAAAACAAAGCAACAGAGCCTAGGGCACTTCCACTTATGGTCCTATAGCTTAGGGAAATTAAAATCAAAAAGACACAGCCACCCGAAAGTTTGGGACGGCTCTGTTTACAAGAACCTCATCTACGCTACAAGTTCAATATGGCAGAAAGTGAAAAATGGATAAAGAAGTTGTGGTACTTACGTACAATGCAATACCACTCAGCAATGAAATCTATGTCATCAGGCCCGTAGCAGCATAATGAGTGGATTCAGGTATGATGATTCTAACTGAAATAAGTCACAAGAAAAAGAAACATCATAAGATATCACTAATACACAGAATGTAAACTTGGCTACACAGGAACTGGATTACAAAACAGAACAGGGTCTCAAATTTAGAAAACCTACTTATGCTTGCTTAAGGGGAAAGGTGAGTTGGGGTGCTGCATAAAACCAGAGATTGAAATGAGCACAGATAAAGTTCCTTAAGCCAAATATGTAATAGACAAGAGCTACTCCTTGTTCAACGAAATGGACTCAACACCCCATATTAAACGCCTAAAAATGTACCTGACTAGTAAGTATCTTAAAACCTATGGATTGCTCTGTGTCTCCGAAAGAGAATCAAGCATGTGTACAGGGGCATAAACGCAACAGTGATAGGATTGGAGAGGTTCGGTGAGCAAATGAAGACCCTTTGAAGTCATATTGCATGTTACCATTCCACGGGTCTCAACTCTCCAGGTTTAAGGGATTCTTCCTTCAGCTAAAACACGCATGTGGTACCCAGAGTATGATCAAGCGTGTGATCGGGAGATGTGTTCAAATATGTCTCAGTTCCCGTCCCCTGGTACTCGGGTGCAACATTCCAGATGCTTTACTAACACTCTCCCGACTTGGAGAGTCAGTGCCTTTAACCTCCTGTTTGGCCCATTTTGCAATTTCTGCGGAAGATGAACAGGAATAGGGAGAACCAATGAGAGACTAGCTGGAGGTGTCTGGACGGGCAAATTTAACTCTCATTTCCCACCAGAAAGAGGAATTAACCAAAGGCTCAGCGTGCCGTGCCGGAACCAGATTAGGGCCTGAAGCAATCTTGCGGTGTTCCGGGCAGCTCACAAGAAAGCGAGTTGAAGAAAGGAGCTCAGGGGCACTGTAATTCACAAACCTGCAGAGTTATAAATGACAGCTATCGTCCAAAAATATACTGAAGTAAGGCTGCCAAGAGGACTTGAAAGCGGGACAGAATTGCAGGAACCCGATTTCAGGAGGTAGACTGGAATTGCATTTAAAGCATAGGAAAATAGGCAGAACGTCCAGAATGATGCACTTGCACAAAAAGGGCGTATGCGTTTTTTCCTGAATATATTCAGAAGAAAACGCATACGCCCTTTTTGGCCAACCAAGCTAGCTTGCAAAGGAAATCTGCACTACAATGTAGTCTCACTTCCCCCCGGTCAAAAGGGCCATCTGAAAAAAGTGTAAAATCCAGAAAGGCAGGACAGGCCATGGAGAACTGGGAGCCTTGTTATGCTGATGGGTGGGATGTAAATTGCCAACAGCCACTCGGGAGAAGTGTATGGTGTTTCCTGAAACATCTAAAAAACAAAGCAACAGAGCCTAGGGCACTTCCACTTATGGTCCTATAGCTTAGGGAAATTAAAATCAAAAAGACACAGCCACCCCAAAATTTGGGATGGCTCTTTTACAGGAACCTCTTCTTCAGCACAAGTTAAATATGCCAGAGAGCAAATAATGGATAAAGAAGTTGCGGTACTTACGTACAACAGAATACCTCTCTGCAATGAAAACTATGTCACCAGGCCCATACCAGCATAATGAGTGGATTGAGGCACGGTGATTCTAAGTGAAAAAAGTCACACAGAAAGAGAAACATCATAAGGTATCACTAATACATGGAATGTGAACTTGATTACACATGAACTGAATTACAAAACAGAACAGGGTCTCATGTTTAGAAAACCAACTTATGCTTGCTTAAGGGGGAAGGTGAGTTGTGGTGCTGCATAAAAGCAGAGTTTGAAATTAGCACAGATACCGTTCCATAAGCTAAATATGTAATAGACAAGACCTACCCCTTGCTCAACAAAATGGACTCAACAATGAGGTATCACCTCACACCTGGTAGAATGGGCATCATCAGAAAATCTACAAACAAAAAATGCTGGAAATGTGTGGAGAAAAGGAACCCTCTTCCACTATTGTTGGGAATATAAATTGATACAGTCACTATGGAGAACAATATGGAGTTTCTTAAGAAACTAACAGTAGAATTACCATATGATACAGCAATCCCAGTTCTGGACATATACCCAGACAAAACCATAAATCAAAAAGAGACATTCACCACAATGTCCATTGTATCACTCTTTACAATATCGAGGTAATGGAAGCAACCTAAATGCCCACAGACAGACGAATGCATAAAGCAGTGGTACATATATAAAATGGAATATTACTAAGCCATGAAAAGGAATGAAATTAGGTCATTTGTAGAGACGTCGATGGATCTAGAGACTGTCATACAGAGTGAAGTAAGTCAGAAAGAGAAAAACAAATCTTGTATATTCATGCATATATGTGGAACCTAGAAAAACTGTACAGGTTAACCATTTTGCAAGGCATAAATAGAGCAACAGATGTAGACAACAAACGTATGGACAACAAGGGGGGAAAGCTGTTGGGGGGTTGGTGGTGGGAGGAGTTGAGAGACTGGGATTGGCATGTATACATTTATATGTATAAAATAGATAACCAATAAGAACCTGCTGTATAAAAATATAAAATAAAATTAAAAATTAAAAAGAAATAAAATTTAAAAAATAAAACAGAAAAAACAATTATTCCCTTCACATACATGTATTTATATGAATAAATTATTTCCATGCTTATATCTGTAAATACAGAAAAGAGGAATAAAATCTACCTTGAACCAAAAACGAAAAAGAGAAAAAAAACACAGAACCCACCAGTTCCACAGAGGAAAACCGTATCAGGGCACTTGCTCCAGTTGTAAACAATTCTGAAGTTGGTCAGTGGTGGGGAATCGTCTCCCATTCAGCCAGCAGCCCCCACGCAACAAGCGTCCTCATTGCAAAGCTGGGGCACCGTGCCGAGGCATCTGTGAGTAAACGTGAGCTGAGCCCCAGGCCAGTTGCTGCTGAACTATTCCCACCCGTCCCAGGTAAAACACCTGAATATATACAAGGACTTGAAAGCCTAGAGGAAGGGCCATAGAGCCACACGAGTGACAGCATGCCGGCCGACTTGGTGCCTGCAGGCCAGCCAGGATGGTCCTGGCCCTGGGTGCTCTTCTGGAAGATTTCCATTTCCCTGCCTGAGATACCCGTCCTGTCCCTGCCCCCACTGCTTTTTTCCTTCCTCACCTCTGCCCAGGGAGAAATTCCAGCAGCAGGTATGGGTGACACATCCTCTTCTTTAGCAGGTGGCAGCCTGGCAACTGCTGCAGAAAGTCCAGCAGAGCCCCACTCACACTGGGCCACCCACAAAGCCGTGGCCTCTCACTCCCTCCCACCAGCCCAGCCCCGAGACTGCTGACAGGGCAGAGAAAATGGTGTCAGGCACGGCTGCAGGGCCTCTTGCTGCCTGGAGTGGTATTTATATTGATCTCAACCCAGGCACACCTGGGGAGGGCTGGCCGGCACGGTAAGGCTGCCCAGGTCAGCCAATCATCACCCCTCAGGGGCCCACAGTTGCAGAAAATGGAACTTGCTGAACCGGCCAGGTCCAAGGAACAGGTGTGGGCTCCTGAGAGTCAGGATAGACAAGGGGCTGCAGCTTTGGCTTGTTTTCTAATCATTTTATCTGGCCCATGAGTGGGAGACAACTTCAAGAAAACCCTCTCCTAATGAGAGGAACCCAGGAGTCAGGGAGAGGAGGGGTGGGTGGTGGTTGGAGACAGAGGCCTGGTGCCCCGGGTGCAGTGGAAGTCTCTGGAAGACCAGGTGGAGGGAGGCCACACAGAGTGATGCCCAGGGTCACAGACCTGTCGCAGCTGCTGTTTGTTAGTTCAAGTCCTGCTCTGAGGTGCTCTGTGTCAGCTCTGAGCGACAGGTGAGCTGGGGGTGCTCTGCAATGAGGGCTATGTGCACGGTTCCTGTGTGCCCAGCCCTGCCACGGTACCTGCAAGGGTAGCTCTGTATCCTGGGAGGGGCCTGACCACGAGAGCCCCGTGGGCTGGGGTGGGGGTGGGGTACCTGCCCAGGTGAGCTCCATATTCTGGGATTGGTCTGACCACGAGAGCCCCATGGGCTGCTGGGGACCTGGTAAAGGATGTCAGGACAGTCAGTGAAGCCACCGAGGATATACCTCCAGCTGCTCCTAATTCCTACACCCTGCTGGTCATTCTACCAACCACCAGGACATGGTATTCTGTATTAGTCTTCAATGATGCCTTCTTTTGTATTCCATTAGTCCCAGAGTCACAAGAAATTTTGGCTTGTGAGTGGCAGGACTCAACATACAACTAAAACAATACTTCCGGGCCGTCTTGCCCCAAGGGTGCAAAAATTCCCACACCATCTTTGGGGAAAGCTTAGCTAAAGACCTAAAAGTTCTACCTCTGGGAAAGGAAACCCTCCTTCAGTACGCAGACGACATTCTGATCGCCAGCCCTACTAAGGAGGCCTCTGAACTACCAAGCCAATAAAGGATAGAAGTTGTCCAAGAAAAAGCTCAAATATCACAGACTGCGGTGACCTGCCTGGGCTTCGTTCTCACAGAAGGTCGGAGAAGCCCATCCCAGGAAAGGGAAGAAACCATTTTCAGCCTTACCCCTTTCTAAAACTAGAAGACAGCTTAGGGGTTCCTGGGGAGGCCAGGGTTTGCTGCTTCTGGATCCCTAACTACAGTCTACTAGCTGGGCCTCTATATGAAACACTGAAAGGAAAAGATGATGATCCTTTTGAATAGAATCCAGAAGTGGCCTTTCAAGAATGGAAAGAGCAGTCAATTCAGACCCTTGCCCTGGAACTCCCTAATTTAGCTAAACCCTTTGACCTTTACATTCCCAGTGAAAGGTGAATCGCCATTGGAGAATTAGTGCAAAAACTGGGACCACTTGAAATGGAACAATGCAAGAATGCCATCCAGGTAGGATAAACTACGGGCACCAAGGGGCTTGGCCCACTGCCACATCTGGCCAAGATACTGGCGGTATCTAAAAACCTGGAAATCAGCAGCCCCAAAGGCCACCTCCCTCCTAAGGGAAAAGGACCCCAAGTGGTGATCCTAACCACCAACCATGCCCTGAAGTTGCAGGGTTCGCTCCGTGGGCACACCAACCTCGAGTGAGGAGGCCCTCCAACTCCAACATCCAGAGAGATAACCGGGGGCAACAGGGCACCATGACGACTCGTGTGAACATCACTTGACCTGGAGTTTCTCTCATAAAACAACAAGAGTGTGTCCCAAAAGAGTAGACTACTGCTTGCAGGACTTACTGCACCCAGAGGGGAGCTAATAATCTTGGCGGGGGAACCGTATATCACACTGTCACCATAGAAAAGCCTACAGACACCGTGATGATGGTGGCCAATAAGACCAGCTGGACTCCTGTTTACTTCAAAAGGCTGTTGACTCAGTGGCCATCATGGTCCTTGATCACCACTGACCCTGGACTGTCTGGGAGTTGAGCAGGCAGGGCTCTGACACCTGGTGCTGTTTGTACATTAATTCAGGGGCCTAATTGAAGAAAGTGCAGACTACTGGTCAGAGCATCTAGGCTGGCAGAAACGGTCAGCCTAAGGTGGCCGAACAAATGTGGGGCGGGGTGAAACCGGCCCCCACAGCGTCTCTGCACATCTCTTTCCTGGACCCTTAAAGGTCATTAGAATCTATAACACTTCCAATGCTGGTGCTCAGGTGGACGAGCAGGGAGGCAGGGGGCCTGGGGACAATCAACGTCACCTGGAGGCTGCTGGGGAGAAGCCCTGACCCTCGCCCCCGGGTATGAGGGCTCCCAACTCAGCACTCAGCAGTTTCAGAAGAAGGGTCTGCACCCTCAGCACTCCAAGAATGAGGAACGGGACAAAAGGCAGAGGAGGGGTTTGTCCCCAGCAAAGCCCATTAAAAATCCCTGGGAGATAAAAATAGAATCTGGGCAATAAAGTCAAGTCTAACCGTTTTTATCCTTTGTGCTTTGTCTAATTTCATGTGCTCCTAGGGTCCCGCATGCAGAGGTTCCACACCCGGCACTTCAGACCAGATTTCCTAGTGCAGAATGGCTGGGACGACACCTCAGCTCCTGGGGCCCAGTGCAGACTCCGCGATATAGAGCCTGAGCTGCAGCCAACCCAGACCTCGAGAGCTCCGCCCCCTCCCTCCCACTGACTCTGACAGGATCTCTACACAACAGCCCAGCCCACAGCCCACGGGGTAGTGCATGCTCTCACCTCTCCATTCTCTGATCAAAATATAAAGTTTCCTTTGCTTGTGAACCAAACTCAGTCTCGATCTGTTGGCCCCAATGACACTGGGCAGGGGGACACTTGTTGGGGTCCACTCTGGAGGATCAGTAACAGAAATTGAGACTATTGTAACCTCAATGAACAGATGTGTGAGCCAAACTGTAGTTAACATAGAACAGTGTATAAGGCTCGGGTAAAATAAGATGTTTCTAACACTTCCATTTGATATTTCCATCACTTTATTATAAGCAAGTTCAGTGAAAAGGTTTGTCTTATTTGTCAGGTCAATATTAGAGAAACGAAGTGATTTCTTTCCAAGGATGTACATCTAATAATCTTGGTTAAAGCTTCAATCTTGTTTTAAATGCTTTTCCATTGAAAATGATACCTCTCTTTCAGCTCCCCCATTTCTGAGAAGTATAAAATCTTATAATTTATTATTACCAAAGGGGAAAGGTGGGAGGAGGGATAAATTAACAGTTTGGGATTAACACATACACACTGCTATGTATAAAATAGATCATCAACAAGGAACTACTGTATAGCACAGGGAACTACACTCAACATTTTGCAATAAGCTATAAGGGGAAATAATCTGGAAAAGAATAGATATTTTTATTGTCATTGTCATCTATCAATGACAGTTAAAGTGTAACCTAAGGGAAGCTGGTGGTGAGTGCTTCTGACCCTGAAGACTTCAATCATCTAAAGTTTGGACTCTGCCTACTTCCCCAGGCCCTTAATGAACATATGTGTAGCCGTAGCTTAAAAAATTCCCCAGTTTGGGTTTCGGGCAGACACTGATTTTGAAAAAGCCCTGGTGTTCTCCTTACATGAATGGGACTCTTCCTACTGCTAAAACATGTCTGTCACACCCAGAGGATGGTATACCGTCTGATCGGGAAGAGTTTGGAAAAGGCATCTCATCTCCTCATCTCCTGGTGCTCAGGTTCACCCCTCCAGCGTCTTTACTAACAGTCTCCCCACTTGGAGATGTCAGCACTGTCAACATCCTGTTGCGTACAGTTTGGAATTTGTCCAGAGGATGAAGCGGAAGGATGAGGAACAATGAGAGACAAGTCCTAGGTGTTCAGACAGGCACATGTCACTCTAATTTCCAATCAGGAAGACGAATTGACCAAAGGCTAGGGTTGCCCATGGAAACAGTATAGGGCTTGAGGAAATCCCACTGCTTTGTGGCCAGTTCCCATAAACACAAGTTGAACAATGGAACTCAGGGGCAGTAAAATTCACGAAACTGCAGAGTTGAAAATATCCATCACTGAAAAATGTCTTGACGAAAGTCAGAGAAAAGGACTTGTAAGCAAGGGAGAATGGCAGGAGAGGGATCTGAGGAGGTAGAAAGGACTCGCCATTAAGCACGAGAAAAGGAGCTGAACATTGCCAACATTGCAGTTGGCCAAAAAGGGTGTATGCGTTTTTTTCTGTATATATTCAAGAAAAGGGCATACACTTTTTTAGCCAAGCAAACAGGTGGGCACTGGAAGTCAATACTACAAAAGATATCACTTCGCATCAGTCAGAAGAGCCATCCTCATAAAGCGTAAACAACAGAAATGCAGGACAGGGCAAGGAGAAGAGGGAACCCTGTGAGACTTATAGTGGAAATGTACATTGCCAACGGCCATTCTGGAGAAGTGTATTGTGTTTACTAAAGCATCTAAAAAATGAGCTACAGAGCATAGGGCACTTGCACTCATGGGCGTATATCTTGGGAAAAACAAAAATCGAGAGGACACAGGCACCCCAATGTTTACCCCCTCTCTGTTTAAAAGATCCTCGACTAGGATATAACTTAAATGTCTCTGGAGAGAAAAAATGGATAGAGATGTGGTACTTAGGTAGAGTGGAATATTATTCAGCCTGGAAGTCAATGAAACATGGCCAGTTGTAACAACTCCGGAGGAGTTACGTATGATCATTCTAAGTGACATAATTCAAAAAGAAAAAGACACATATCATAAGATATCACTTAAAGGTGGAATCCAAAATGGCTACACATGAAATAAATTACAAAACAAAAACATAGTCAAATATGTAGAAAACACGCATAAGGCTGCTAAACGGGAAAGGTGGGGAGGGGTGAGGCATCATCCAGGAGGTTGAAATTAGCAAAGATACCATTTCAAATACCAAACTGATAATCAACAAGGCCTACACGATAGCTACAAGAACTGCACTCAGCACACTCAAGTCACCGGAAAAGAATATATACGACTGGTAAGAATCTGAAAAAGAATTTACTGATGTCTCTCTGTACGTGAATCAAGTGGATGTACAGCAGCAAGAAACAGAGCTTTGAAAATCAGCTGTAACCAATATAGTAATAAATTGAAAAAAATAAACGACAGAGAGACAGAGAAAACCTCTTACAACTTTTCCTCAGGGACGGTGATGCAACATGGATTGAACACATCTAGACCCACAGCAGGATGAGACATAAGGCTGGAAACTGTTTGCACTAAGAGAAATGTGAGGTTGGGTGAGGAAATGCACACCCTTTAAAGTAACACTACCTGGTACCCATTCAATGGGTCCCAAATCTGCAGGTTCAAGGGATCTTCCTACAGCTAAAACATGCATGGAAAACCCAGAGGACTGTACACCATGTGATTGGGAGATGTGTCTAAAATGCAGCTCATTTATCCTCTCCTGGTGCTCCTGTTCACCATTCCAGCCACGTTACTTAGAATCTCCCCACTTGGAGAATCAGCACATTTAAACTTGTTTCACACATTTTGCAAATTGTGAGGAGGATGAACGGGAAGAGGGGGAACCAATGAGAGAATAGTTGTAGGGGTTTGGACGGGCACATATCACTCTAATTTCCCATTAAGAATAAGAATTGAAAAAAGGCTCAGCCCGCCTCGCCAGAGCCAAAATAGGGCCTGAAGCAATCCTGCGGGTTTGAGGCCAGCTCACAAAAGAGCAACTTAAAAAATGGAGCTCAGGGTCACTGCAATTCACAAACCTGCAGAGTTATAAATGAAAACTAACGTCCAAAACTATGTTGAGGTAAGGGAAAGAAGAGGATCTGAATGCAAGACAGAATTGCAAGAAACAGATTTCAAGAGATAGATTGGACTCGTCTTTAAAGCACATGAAAAGCGGCAGAATTTCGACAATGATGCAGTTGGCCCAAAAGGGCGTATGCGTTTTTCCTGATTATATCCAGGAAAAAACGCATACGCACTTTATGGGCAACGAAGCAAGCAAGCAATGCAAATGTGCACAACAAAGAAGTCTCATTTCCCACCGGTCAAAAGGGCCATCCTAAAAAATTGTAAAAACCAGAAATGCAGGACAGGCCATGGAGAACAGGGAGCCTTTATACGCTGATGGGCAGTGTGTGAACTGCCGAGAGCCACTCTGGAGAAGTGTATGGTGGTTCCTAAATCATCTAAAAAACAGAGCTACAGAGCATAGGACACTTCCAATCATGGGAGTATATCTAGGGAAGTCTAAAAATCAACAAGACACAAGCACACCACAGTTTAGGGCTACTCTGTTTACAAGAACCTCAACTTCAGTACACCTTAAATATCCCAGGAAAGAGAACAATGGATAAAGAAGATGTGGTACTTATGTACAATGGAATATCTCTTCACCATGAAATCAATGTAATAAGGCTAGTAGAAGGATAAAGAGTGGATTTAGGTCCGATAATACTACTTGAAATAAGTCAAACAGAAAAAGAAACATATCATAAGATATCACTTATAGAGGGAGGGTAAATATGGCTGCACAAGAAATGAATTACAGAACAGAACAGTGTCTCACATTTAGAAAACACACTTATGTCAGCTTAAGGGGAAAGGAGAGGTGGGGTGATGCATAAAACCAGAGTTTGAAATTAGCACAGATACCGTTCAATAAACCAAATAGATATTAGACAAGATCTACACTTGCTCAATGAACTGGCCTCAACACACCTTATAAACCACAGAGAAATATATCTGAGTAATAAGAATCTTAAAATCCATGTATTGGGCTTCCCTGGTGGCACAGTGGTTGAGAGTCCGCCTGCCGATGCAGGGGACGCGGGTTCATGCCCCGGTCCAGGAGGATCCCATGTGCCGCGGAGTGGCTGGGCCCGTGAGCCATGGCCGCTGAGCCTGCGCATCCGGAGCCTGTGCTCCACGGCAGGAGAGGCCACAACAGTGAGAGGCCCACGTATCGCAAAAGAAAAAAAAAAATCCATGTATTGATATATCTCCATAAGGGAATCAAGTGTGTGCAGAGCGGCACCAACACAGCAGTGAAAATGAGCTAAACCCCATTATAGAAATAAATTTTAAAAACAAAACGCAGAAACAATGAAAGAGAGAAAAATTCTTACAAAATTTGCTCAGGGGCTGTGATGCAACCTGGATTGACCACATATAAACCCACAGCTGGATAACACATAAGGCTGGACACTTGGGGCTGAGAGGATTGGTGAGTTTTGGTGAGCAACTGCCAAAAGTTTAATGCAATACTTCATGCTACTCATTCCAAGGGTCCCAACAATCCAGGTTGAAGGGAATCTTCCTACAGCTAAACCATGCTTGGGAAACCCAGCGACTGGTATACCATATGATCGGGAAAGGTTTCTAAAACGCACCTCATTTTTCCTCTCCTGGGGCTCCGGATCGACATTCCAGCCGCTTTACTAACAACATCCTCACATGGAGAGTCAATGCCTTTAAGTTCTGGTATCGCACAGTCTGCAGTTAGTGCGGAGGATGAATGGGAATAGGGGGAACCAGTGAGAAACAAGCTGTAGCGGTTTCAATGGGCACATGTCACTCTAATTTCACATCAGTAAGAAGAATAAACCAAAGGCACAGCAAGGTGCCCCAGAAGAAGAATAGGGCCTGAAGGAATCCTGTGGTTATGAGGCAAGATCACAAAAATATGAGTTGAAAAATGGAGCTAAGGGCCACTGCAATTCAAAAACATGCAGAGTTATAAAGGCCAACTATTTTCAAAAACTATATTGAGGTAAGGTTATGAAGAGGCATTGAAAGGAAGGCAGAATTGAAGGAAACCTATTTCAGGAGGTAGACAGGAATTGCATTTAAAGCATAGGAAAAGAGGCAGAACGTCGACAAAGATGCACTTGGCCAAAAAGGGCGTATGCGTTTTTTCCTGAATATATTCAGGAAAAAACGCATACGCCCTTTTTGGCCAACCAAGCAAGCTTGCAAAGGAAATCTGCACTACAATGAAGTCTCACTTCCCCCCAGTCAAAAGTGCCATCTGAAAAAAGTGTAAAATCCAGAAAGGCAGGACAGGCAATGGAGAACTGGGAGCCTTGTTATGCTGATGGGTGGGATGTAAATTGCCAACAGCCACTCCGGAGAAGTGTATGGTGTTTCCTGAAACATCTAAAAAACAAAGCAACAGAGCCTAGGGCACTTCCACTTATGGTCCTATAGCTTAGGGAAATTAAAATCAAAAAGACAGAGCCACCCCAAAGTTTGGGACGGCTCTGTTTACAAGAACCTCGTTTACGGTACAAGTTCAATATTGCAGAAAGCGAAAAATGGATAAAGAAGTTGTGGTACTTACGTACAATGCAATATCACTCAGCAATGACATCTATGTCATCAGGGCCGTAGCAGCATAATGAGTGGATTCAGGTATGATGATTCTAACTGAAATAAGTCACAAGAAAAAGACACATCATAAGATATCACTAATACAAGGAATGTAAACTTGCTACAAAGGAACTGAATTACAAAACAGAATAAGTTCTCAAATTTAGAAAACCAACTTATGCTTGCTTAAGGGGAAAGGTGAGTTGGGGTGCTGCATAAAACCAGAGATTGAAATGAGCACAGATAATGTTCCTTAAGCCAAATATGGAATAGACAAGAGATACTCCTTGCTCAACGAAATGGACTCAACACCCCATATTAAACGCCTAGGAATGTACCTGACTAGTAAGTATATTAAAACCTATGGATTGTTATGTCTCCGAAAGAGTATCAAGCATGTGTACAGGGGCATAAAAGCAGCACTGATAGGATTGGAGAGGTTCAGTGAGCAAATGAAGACCCTTTGAAGTCATATTGCATGGTACCCATTCCACGGGTCTCAACTCTCCAGGTTTAAGGGATTCTTCCTTCAGCTAAAACACACATGTGGAACCCAGAGTATGATCAACCGTGTGATCGGGAGACGTGTTCCAATATGTCTCAGTGTTCGTCCCCTGGTACTCGGATGCAACATTCCAGACGCTTTACTAATACTCTCCCGACTTGGAAAGTCAGGGCCTTTAACCTCCTGTTTGGCCCACTTTGCAATTTCTGCGGAAGATGAACAGGAATAGGGAGAACCAATGAGAGACAAGATGGAGGTGTCTGGACGGGCAAATTTAACTCTCATTTCCCACCAGGAAGAGGAATTAACCAAAGGCTCAGCGTGCCGTGCCAGAACCAGATTAGGGCCTGAAGCAATCCTGCGGTGTTGCGGCCAGCTCACAAGAAAGCGAGTTGAAGAAAGGAGCTCAGGGGCACTTTAATTCACAAACCTGCAGAGTTATAAATGACAGCTATCGTCCAAAAATATACTGAAGTAAGGTTGCCAAGAAGACTTGAAAGAGAGGCAGAATTGCAGGACACCGATTTCTGGAGGTAGACTGGAATTGCATTTAAAGCATAGGAAAAGAGGCAGAACGTCGACAATCATGCACTTGGCCAAAAAGGGCGTATGCGGTTTTTCCTGAATATATTCAGGAAAAAACGCATACGCCCTTTTTGGCGAACCAAGCAAGCTTGCAAAGGAAATCTGCACTACAGTGAAGTCTCACTTCCCCCCAGTCAAAAGGGCCATCTGAAAAAAGTGTAAAATCCAGAAAGGCAGGACAGGCCATGGAGAACTGGGAGCCTTGTTATGCTGATGGGCCGGATGTAAATTGCCAACAGCCACTGGGGAGAAGTGTATGGTGTTTCCTGAAAGTTCTAAGAAACAATGCAACAGAGCCTAGGGCACTTCCACTTATAGTCCTATAGCTTAGGGAAATTAAAATCAAAAAGACACAGCCACCCCAAAGTTTTGGACGGCTCTGTTTACAAGAACCTCGTTTACGGTACAAGTTCAATATCGCAGAAAGTGAAAAATGTATAAAGAAGTTGTGGTACTTACGTACAATGCAATATCACTCAGCAATGACATCTATGTCATCAGGCCCATAGCAGCATAATGAGTGGATTCAGGTATGATGATTCTAACTGAAATAAGTCACACAGAATAAGAAACATCATAAGATATCACTAATACACGGAATGTAAACTTGGCTACACAGGAACTGGATTAAAAAACAGAACAGGGTCTCAAATTTAGAAAACCAACTTATGCTTGCTTAAGGGGAAAGGTGAGTTGGGGTGCTGCATAAAACCAGAGATTGAAATGAGCACAGATAAAGTTCCTTAGCCAAATATGGAATAAACAAGAAGTACTCCTTGCTCAACGAAATGGACTCAACACCCCATATTAAACGCCTAAGAATGTACCTGACTTGTAAGTATCTTAAAACCTATGGATCGGTATGTCTCCGAAAGAGAATCAAGCGTGTGTACAGGGGCATAAACGCAGCAGTGATAGGATTGGAGAGGTTCGGTGAGCAAATGAAGACCCTTTGAAGTCATATTGCATGGTACCCATTCCACGGGTCTCAACTCTCCCCGTTTAAGGGATTCTTCCTTCAGCTAAAGCATGCATGTGGAACCCAGAGTATGATCAACCATGTGATCGGGAGACGTGTTCCAATATGTCTCAGTTCTCATCCCCTGGTACTCGGGTGCAACATTCCAGACGCTTTACTAACACTCTCCCAACTTGGAGAGTCAGTGCCTTTAACCTCCTGTTTGGCCCAGTTTGCAATTTCCGCGGAAGATGAACAGGAATAGGGAGAACCAATGAGAGACAAGCTGGAGGTGTCTGGACGTGCAAATTTAACTCTCATTTCCCACCAGGAAGAGGAATTAACCAAAGGCTCAGCGTGCCGTGCCGGAACCAGATTAGGGCCTGAAGCAATCCTGCGGTGTTGCGGCCAGCTCACAAGAAAGCGAGTTGAAGAAAGGAGCTCAGGGGCACTGTAATTCACAAACCTGCAGAGTTATAAATGACAGCTATCGTCCAAAAATATACTGAAGTAAGGCTGCCAAGAGGACTTGAAAGCGGGGCAGAATTGCAGGAAACCGATTTCAGGAGGTAGACTGGAATTGCATTTAAAGCATAGGAAAAGAGGTAGAACATCCACAATGATGCACTTGGCCAAAAAGGGCGTATGCGTTTTTTCCTGAATATATTCAGGAAAAAACGCATACGCCCTTTTTGACCAACCAAGCAAGCTTGCAAAGGAAATCTGCACTACAATGAAGTCTCACTTCCCCCCGGTCAAAAGTGCCATCTGAAAAAAGTGTAAAATCCAGAAAGGCAGGACAGGCCATGGAGAACTGGGAGCCTTGTTATGCTGATGGGCGGGATGTAAATTGCCAACAGCCACTCAGGAGAAGTGTATGGTGTTTCCTGAAACATCTAAAAAACAAAGCAACAGAGCCTAGGTCAATTCCACTTACGGTCCTATAGCTTAGGGAAATTAAAATCAAAAAGACACAGCCACCCCAAAGTTTGGGACGGCTCTGTTTACAAGAACCGCATTTATGGTACAAGTTCAATATCACAGAAAGTGGAAAATGGATAAAGAAGTTGTGGTACTTACGTACAATGCAATATCACTCAGCAATGAAATCTATGTCATCAGGCCCGTAGCAGCATAATGAGTGGATTCAGGTATGATGATTCTAACTGAAATAAGTCACACAGAAAAAGAAACATCATAAGATATCACTAATACACGGAATGTAAACTTGGCTACACAGGAACTGGATTACAAAACAGAACAGGGTCTCAAATTTAGAAAACCAACTTATGTTTGCTAAAGGGGAAAGGTGAGTTGGGGTGCTGCATAAAACCAGAGATTGAAATGAGCACAGATAAAGTTCCTTAAGCCAAATATGTAATACACAAGAGCTATACCTTGCTCAACGAAATGGACTCAACACCCCATCTTAAACGCCTAAGAATGTACCTGCCTTGTAAGTATTTTAAACCTATGGATTGCTATGTCTCCGAAAGAGAATCAAGCATGTGTACAGGGGCATAAATGCAGCAATGATAGGATTAGAGAGGTTCGGTGAGCAAATGAAGACCCTTTGAAGTCATATTGCATGGTACCCATTCCACGGGTCTCAACTCTCCAGGTTTAAGGGATTCTTCCTTCAGCTAAATCATGCATGTGGAACCCAGAGTATGATCAACCGTGTGATCGGGAGACTTGTTCCAATATGTCTCACTTCTCGTCCCCTGGTACTCGGGTGCAACATTCCAGACGCTTTACTAACACTCTCCCGACTTGGAGAGTCAGTGCCTTTAACCTCCTGTTTGGCCCAGTTTGCAATTTCCGCGGAAGATGAACAGGAATAGGGAGAACCAATGAGAGACTAGCTGGAGGTGTCTGGACGGGCAAATTTAACTCTCATTTCCCACCAGGAAGAGGAATTAACCAAAGGCTCAGCGTGCCGTGCCAGAACCAGATTAGGGCCTGAAGCAATCCTGCGGTGTTGCGGCCAGCTCCCAAGAAAGCGAGTTGAAGAAAGGAGCTCAGGGGCACTGTAATTCACCAACCTGCAGAGTTATAAATGACAGCTATCATTAAAAATATACTGAAGTAAGCCTGCCAAGAGGACTTGAAAGCGGGGCAGAATTGCAGGAAACCGATTTTAGGAGGTACACTGGAATTGCATTTAAAGCATAGGAAAAGATGCAAAGCGTCGACAATGATGCACTTGGACAAAAAGGGCGTATGCGTTCTTTCCTGAGTATATTCAGGAAAAAACGCATACGCCCTTTTTGGCCAACCAACCAAGCTTGCAAAGGAAATCTGCACTACAATGAAGTCTCACTTCCCCCGGTCAAAAGGGCCAACTGAAAAAAGTGTAAAATCCAGAAAGGCAGGACAGGCCATGGAGAACTGGGAGCCTTGTTATGCTGATGGGCGGGATGTATATTGCCAACAGCCACTCGGGAGAAGTGTATGGTGTTTCCTGAAACATCTAAAAAACAAAGCAACAGAGCCTAGGGCACTGCCACTTATGGCCCTATAGCTTAGGGAAATTAAAATCAAAAAGACACAGCCACCCCAAAGTTTGGGACGGCTCTGTTTACAAGAAACTCATTTACGGGACAAGTTCAATATCACAGAAAGTGAAAAATGGATAAAGAAGTTGTGTTACTTACGTACAATGCAATATCACTCAGCAATGAAATCTATGTCATCAGGCCCGTAGCAGCATAATGAGTGGATTCAGGTATGATGATTGTAACTGAAATAAGTCACACAGAAAAAGAAACATCATAAGATATCACTAATACACGGAATGTAAACTTGGCTACACAGGAACTGGATTACAAAACAGAACAGGGTCTCAAATTTAGAAAACCAACTTATGCTTGCTTAAGGGGAAACGTGGGTTGGGGTGTTGCATAAAACCAGAGATTGAAATGAGCACAGATAAAGTTCCTTAAGCCAAATATGTAATAGACAAGAGCTACTCCTTGCTAAACGAAATGGACTCAACACCCCATATTAAACGCCTAAGAATGTATCTGACTAGTAAGTATCTTAAAACCTATGGATCGCTATGTCTCCGAAAGAGAATCAAGCGTGTGTACAGGGACATAAACGCAGCAGTGATAGGATTGGAGAGGTTCAGTGAGCAAATGAAGACCCTTTGAAATCATATTGCATGGTACCCATTCCACGGGTCTCAACTCTCCAGGTTTAAGGGATTCTTCCTTCAGCTAAATCATGCATGTGGAACCCAGAGTATGATCAACCGTGTGATCGGGAGACGTGTTCCAATATGTCTCAGTTCTCGTCCCCTGGTACTCGGGTGCAACATTCCAGACGCTTTACTAACACTCTCCCGACTTGGAGAGTCAGTGCCTTTAACCTCCTGTTTGGCCCAGTTTGCAATTTCTGCGGAAGATGAACAGGAATAGGGAGAACCAATGAGAGATTAGCTGGAGGTGTCTAGACGGGCAAATTTAACTCTCATTTCCCACCAGGAAGAGGAATTAACCGAAGGCTCAGCGGGCCATGCCAGAACAAGATTAGGGCCTGAAGCAATCCTGCGGTGTTGCGGCCAGCTCACAAGAAGGCGAGTTGAAGAATGTAGCTCAGGGGCACTGTAATTCAAAAACCTGCAGAGTTATAAATGACAGCTATCGTCCAAAAATATACTGAAGTAAGGCTGCCAAGAGGACTTGAAAGTGGGGCAAAATTGCAGGAAAACGATTTCAGGAGGTAGACTGGAATTGCACTTAAAGCATAGGAAAAGAGGCAGAACGTCGACAATGATGCACTTGGCCCAAAAGGGCGAATGCGTTTTTTCCTGAATATATTCAGGAAAAAACGCATACGCCCTTTCTGGCCAACCAAGCAAGCTTGCAAAGGAAATCTGCACTACAATGAAGTCTCACTTCCCCCTGGTCAAAAGGGCCATCTGAAAAAAGTGTAAAATCCAGAAAGGCAGGACAGGCCATGGAGAACTGGGAGTCTTGTTATGCTGATGGGCGGGATGTAAATTGCCAACAGCCACTGGGGAGAAGTGTATGGTGTTTCCTGAAACATCTAAAAAACAAAGCAACAGAGCCTAGGGCACTTCCACTTATGGTCCTATACCTTAGGGAAATTAAAATCAAAAAGACACAGCCACCGCTAAGTTTGGGACGGCTCTGTTTACAAGAAACTCGTTTAAGGGACAAGTTCAATATCGCAGAATGTGAAAAATGCATAAAGCAGTTGGGGTAATTACATACAATGCAATATCACTCAGCAATGAAGTCTATGTCATCAGGCCCGTAGCAGCATAATGAGTGGATTCAGGTATGATGATTCTAACTGAAATAAGTCACACAGAAAAAGAAACATCATAAGATATCACTAATACACGGAATGTAAACTTGGCTACACAGGAACTGGATTACAAAACACAACAGGGTCTCAAATTTAGAAAACCAACTTATGCTTGCTTAAGGGGAAAGGTGAGTTGGGGTGCTGCATAAAACCAGAGATTGAAATGAGCACAGATAAAGTTCCTTAAGCCAAATATGTAATAGACAAGAGCTACTCCTTGCTCAACGAAATGGACTCAACACCCCATATTAAACGCCTAAGAATGTACCTGACTAGTAAGTATCTTAAAACCTATGGATTGCTATGTCTCCGAAAGAGAATCAAGCGTGTGTACAGGGGCATAAACGCAGCAGTGATAGGATTGGAGAGGTTCGGTGAGCAAATGAAGACCCTTTGAAGTCATATTGCATGGTACCCATTCCACGGGTCTCAACTCTCCAGGTTTAAGGGATTCTTCCTTCAGCTAAAACATGCATGTGGAACCCAGAGTATGATCAACCGTGTTATCGGGAGACATGTTCCAATATGTCTCAGTTCTCGTCCCCTGGTACTCGGGTGCAACATTCCAGACGCTTTACTAAGTCTCTCCCAACTTGGAGAGTCAGTGCCTTTAACCTCCTGTTTGGCCCAGTTTGCAATTTCCGCGGAAGATGAACAGGAATAGGGAGAACCAATGAGAGACAAGCTGGAGGTGTCTGGACGTGCAAATTTAACTCTCATTTCCCACCAGGAAGAGGAATTAACCAAAGGCTCAGCGTGCCGTGCCGGAACCAGATTAGGGCCTGAAGCAATCCTGCGGTGTTGCGGCCAGCTCACAAGAAAGCGAGTTGAAGAAAGGAGCTCAGGGGCACTGTAATTCACAAACCTGCAGAGTTATAAATGACAGCTATCGTCCAAAAATATACTGAAGTAAGGCTGCCAAGAGGACTTGAAAGCGGGGCAGAATTGCAGGAAACCGATTTCAGGAGGTAGACTGGAATTGCATTTAAAGAATAGGAAAAGAGGCAGAACGTCGACAATGATGCACTTGGCCAAAAAGGGCGTATGCGTTCTTTCCTGAGTATATTCAGGAAAAAACGCATACGCCCTTTTTGGCCAACCAAGCAAGCTTGCAAAGGAAATCTGCACTACAATGAAGTCTCACTTCCCCCCGGTCAAAAGGACCAACTGAAAAAAGTGTAAAATCCAGAAAGGCAGGACAGGCCATGGAGAACTGGGAGCCTTGTTATGCTGATGGGCGGGATGTATATTGCCAACAGCCACTCTGGAGAAGTGTATGGTGTTTCCTGAAACATCTAAAAAACAAAGCAACAGAGCCTGGGGCACTGCCACTTATGGCCCTATAGCTTATGGAAATTAAAATAAAAAAGACACAGCCACCCCAAAGTTTAGGACGGCTCTGTTTACAAGAAACTCGTTTACGGGACAAGTTCAATATCACAGAAAGTGAAAAATGGATAAAGAAGTTGTGGTACTTACGTACAATGCAATATCACTCAGCAATGAAATCTATGTCATCAGGCCAGTAGCAGCATAATGAGTGGATTCAGGTATGATGATTCTAACGGAAATAAGTCACACAGAAAAAGAAACATCATAAGATATCACTAATACACGGAATGTAAACTTGGCTACACAGGAACTGAATTACAAAACAGAACAGGGTCTCAAATTTAGAAAACCAACTTATGCTTGCTTAAGGGGAAAGGTGAGTTGGGGTGCTGCATAAAACCAGAGATTGAAATAAGCACAGATAAAGTTCCTTAAGCCAAATATGTAACAGACAAGAGCTACTCCTTGCTAAACGAAATGGACTGAACACCCCATATTAAATGCCTAAGAATGTACCTGACTAGTAAGTATCTTAAAACCTATGTTTCGCTATGTCTCCGAAAGAGAATCAAGCGTGTGTACAGGGGCATAAACGCAGCAGTGATAGGATTGGAGAGGTTCGGTGAGCAAATGAAGACCCTTTGAAGTCATATTGCATGGTACCCATTCCACGGGTCTCAACGCTCCAGGTTTAAGGGATTCTTCCTTCAGCTAAATCATGCATGTGGAACCCAGAGTATGATCAACCGTGTGATCGGGAGACGTGTTCAAATATGTCTCAGTTCTCGTCCCCTGGTACTCGGGTGCAACATTCCAGACGCTTTACTAACACTCTCCCGACTTGGAGAGTCAGTGCCTTTAACCTCCTGTTTGGCCCAGTTTGCAATTTCTGCGGAAGATGAACAGGAATAGGGAGAACCAATGAGAGACTAGCTGGAGGTGTCTGGACGGGCAAATTTAACTCTCATTTCCCACCAGGTAGAGGAATTAACCAAAGGCTCAGCGTGCCGTGCCGGAACCAGATTAGGGCCTGAAGCAATCCTGCGGTGTTGCGGCCAGCTCACAAGAAAGCGAGTTGAAGAAAGGAACTCATTGGCACTGAATTCACAAACCTGCAGAGTTATAAATGACAGCTATCGTCCAAAAATATACTGAAGTAAGGCTGCCAAGAGGACTTGAAAACGGGGCAGAATTGCAGGAAACCGATTGCAAGAGGTAGACTGGAATTGCATTTAAAGCATAGGAAAAGAGGCAGAACGTCCACAATGATGCACTTTGACAAAAAGGGCGTATGCGTTTTTTCCTGAATATATTCAGGAGAAAACGCATACGCCCTTTTTGGCCAACCAAGCAAGCTTGCAAAGGAAATCTGCACTACAATGAAGTCTCACTTCCCCCAGTCAAAAGGGCCATCTGAAAAAAGTGTAAAATCCAGAAAGGCAGGACAGGCCATGGAGAACTGGGAGCCCTGTTATGCTGATGGGTGGGATGTAAATTGCCAACAGCCACTCGGGAGAAGTGTATGGTGTTTCCTGAAACATCTAAAAAACAAAGCAACAGAGCCTAGGGCACTTCCACTTATGGTTCTACAGCTTAGGGAAATTAAAATCAAAAAGACACAGCCACCCCAAAATTTGGGACGGCTCTTTTACAGGAACCTCTTCTTCAGCACAAGTTAAATATGCCAGAGAGCAAATAATGGATAAAGAAGTTGCGGTACTTACGTACAACAGAATACCTCTCAGCAATGAAAACTATGTCACCAGGCCCGTACCAGCATAATGAGTGGATTGAGGCACGGTGATTCTAAGTGAAAAAAGTCACACAGAAAGAGAAACATCATAAGGTATCACTAATACATGGAATGTGAACTTGGTTACACATGAACTGAATTACAAAACAGAACAGGGTCTCATGTTTAGAAAACCAACTTATGCTTGCTTAAGGGGGAACGTGAGTTGGGGTGCTGCATAAAAGCAGAGTTTGAAATTAGCACAGATACCGTTCCATAAGCTAAATATGTAATAGACAAGACCTACCCCTTGCTCAACAAAATGGACTCAACAATGAGGTATCACCTCACACCTGGTAGAATGGGCATCATCAGAAAATCTACAAACAAAAAATGCTGGAAATGTGTGGAGAAAAGGAACCCTCTTCCACTATTGTTGGGAATATAAATTGATACAGTCACTATGGAGAACAATATGGAGTTTCTTAAGAAACTAACAGTAGAATTACCATATGATACAGCAATCCCAGTTCTGGACATATACCCAGACAAAACCATAAATCAAAAAGAGACATTCACCGCAATGTTCATTGTATCACTCTTTACAATATCGAGGTAATGGAAGCAACCTAAATGCCCACAGACAGACGAATGCATAAAGCTGTGGTACATATATAAAATGGAATATTACTAAGCCATGAAAAGGAATGAAATTAGGTCATTTGTAGAGACGTCGATGGATCTAGAGACTGTCATACAGAGTGAAGTAAGTCAGAAAGAGAAAAACAAATCTTGTATATTCATGCATATATGTGGAACCTAGAAAAACTGTGCAGGTTAACCATTTTGCAAGGCATAAATAGAGCAACAGATGTAGACAACAAACGTATGGACAACAAGGGGGGAAAGCTGTTGGGGGGGGTGGTGGTGGGAGGAGTTGAGAGACTGGGATTGGCATGTATACATTTATATGTATAAAATAGATAACCAATAAGAACCTGCTGTATAAAAATATAAAATAAAATTCAAAATTAAAAAGAAATAAAATTTAAAAAATAAAACAGAAAAAACAATTATTCCCTTCACATACATGTATTTATATGAATAAATTATTTCCATGCTTATATCTGTAAATACAAAAAAGAGGAATAAAATCTACCTTGAACGAAAAACGAAAAAGAGAAAAAAAACACAGAACCCACCAGTTCCACAGAGGAAAACCGTATCAGGGCACTTGCTCCAGTTGTAAACAATTCTGAAGTTGGTCAGTGGTGGGGAATCGTCTCCCATTCAGCCAGCAGCCCCCACGCAACAAGCGTCCTCATTGCAAAGCTGGGGCACCGTGCCGAGGCATCTGTGAGTAAACGTGAGCTGAGCCCCAGGCCAGTTGCTGCTGAACTATTCCCACCCGTCCCAGGTAAAACACCTGAATATATACAAGGACTTGAAAGCCTAGAGGAAGGGCCATAGAGCCACACGAGTGACAGCATACCGGCCGACTTGGTGCCTGCAGGCCAGCCAGGATGGTCCTGGCCCTGGGTGCTCTTCTGGAAGATTTCCATTTCCCTGCCTGAGATACCCGTCCTGTCCCTACCCCCACTGCTTTTTTCCTTCCTCACCTCTGCCCAGGGAGAAATTCCAGCAGCAGGTATGGGTGACACATCCTCTTCTTTAGCAGGTGGCAGCCTGGCAACTGCTGCAGAAAGTCCAGCAGAGCCCCACTCACACTGGGCCACCCACAAAGCCGTGGCCTCTCACTCCCTCCCACCAGCCCAGCCCCGAGACTGCTGACAGGGCAGAGAAAATGGTGTCAGGCACGGCTGCAGGGCCTCTTGCTGCCTGGAGTGGTATTTATATTGATCTCAACCCAGGCACACCTGGGGAGGGCTGGCCGGCACGGTAAGGCTGCCCAGGTCAGCCAATCATCATCCCTCAGGGGCTCACAGTTGCAGAAAATGGAACTTGCTGAACCTGCCAGGTCCAAGGAACAGGTGTGGGCTCCTGAGAGTCAGGATAGACAAGGGGCTGCAGCTTTGGCTTGTTTTCTAATGATTTTATCTGGCCCATGAGTGGGAGACAACTTCAAGAAAACCCTCTCCTAATGAGAGGAACCCAGGAGTCAGGGAGAGGAGGGGTGGGTGGTGGTTGGAGACAGAGGCCTGGTGCCCCGGGTGCAGTGGAAGTCTCTGGAAGACCAGGTGGAGGGAGGCCGCACAGAGTGATGCCCAGGGTCACAGACCTGTCGCAGCTGCTGTTTGTTAGTTCAAGTCCTGCTCTGAGGTGCTCTGTGTCAGCTCTGAGCGACAGGTGAGCTGGGGGTGCTCTGCAATGAGGGCTATGTGCACGGTTCCTGTGTGCCCAGCCCTGCCACGGTACCTGCAAGGGTAGCTCTGTATCCTGGGAGGGGCCTGACCACGAGAGCCCCGTGGGCTGGGGTGGGGGTGGGGTACCTGCCCAGGTGAGCTCCATATTCTGGGATTGGTCTGACCACGAGAGCCCCATGGGCTGCTGGGGACCTGGTAAAGGATGTCAGGACAGTCAGTGAAGCCACCGAGGATATACCTCCAGCTGCTCCTAATTCCTACACCCTGCTGGTCATTCTACCAACCACCAGGACATGGTATTCTGTATTAGTCTTCAATGATGCCTTCTTTTGTATTCCATTAGTCCCAGAGTCACAAGAAATTTTGGCTTGTGAGTGGCAGGACTCAACATACAACTAAAACAATACTTCCGGGCCGTCTTGCCCCAAGGGTGCAAAAATTCCCACACCATCTTTGGGGAAAGCTTAGCTAAAGACCTAAAAGTTATACCTCTGGAAAAGGAAACCCTCCTTCAGTACGCAGATGACATTCTGATCACCAGCCCTACTAAGGAGGCCTCTGAACTACCAAGCCAATAAAGGATAGAAGTTGTCCAAGAAAAAGCTCAAATATCACAGACTGCGGTGACCTGCCTGGGCTTTGTTCTCACAGAAGGTCGGAGAAGCCCATCCCAGGAAAGGGAAGAAACCATTTTCAGCCTTACCCCTTTCTAAAACTAGAAGACAGCTTAGGGGTTCCTGGGGAGGCCAGGGTTTGCTGCTTCTGGATCCCTAACTACAGTCTACTAGCTGGGCCTCTATATGAAACACTGAAAGGAAAAGATGATGATCCTTTTGAATAGAATCCAGAAGTGGCCTTTCAAGAATGGAAAGAGCAGTCAATTCAGACCCTTGCCCTGGAACTCCCTAATTTAGCTAAACCCTTTGACCTTTACATTCCCGGTGAAAGGTGAATCGCCATTGGAGAATTAGTGCAAAAACTGGGACCACTTGAAATGGAACAATGCAAGAATGCCATCCAGGTAGGATAAACTACGGTCACCAAGGGGCTTGGCCCACTGCCACATCTGGCCAAGATACTGGCGGTATCTAAAAACCTGGAAATCAGCAGCCCAAAAGGCCACCTCCCTCCTAAGGGAAAAGGACCCTACGTGGTGATCCTAACCACCAACCATGCCCTGAAGTTGCAGGGTTCACTCCATGGGCACACCAACCTCGAGTGAGGAGGCCCTCCAACTCCAACATCCAGAGAGATAACCGGGGGCAACAGGGCACCATGACGACTCGTGTGAACATCACTTGACCTGGAGTTTCTCTCATAAAACAACAAGAGTGTGTCCCAAAAGAGTAGACTACTGCTTGCAGGACTTACTGCACCCAGAGGGGAGCTAATAATCTTGGCAGGGGAACCGTATATCACACTGTCACCATAGAAAAGCCTACAGACACCATGATGATGGTGGCCAATAAGACCAGCTGGACTCCTGTTTACTTCAAAAGGCTGTTGACTCAGTGGCCATCATGGTCCTTGATCACCACTGACCCTGGACTGTCTGGGAGTTGAGCAGGCAGGGCTCTGACACCTGGTGCTGTTTGTACGTTAATTCAGGGGCTTAATTGAAGAAAGCGCAGACTACTGGTCAGAGCATCTAGGCTGGCAGAAACGGTCAGCCTAAGGTGGCCGAACAAATGTGGGGCGGGGTGAAACCGGCCCCCACAGCGTCTCTGCACATCTCTTTCCTGGACCCTTAAAGGTCATTAGAATCTATAACACTTCCAATGCTGGTGCTCAGGTGGACGAGCAGGGAGGCAGGGGGCCTGGGGACAATCAACGTCACCTGGAGGCTGCTGGGGAGAAGCTCTGACCCTCGCCCCCGGGTATGAGGGCTCCCAACTCAGCACTCAGCAGTTACAGAAGAAGGGTCTGCACCCTCAGCACTCCAAGAATGAGGAACGGGACAAAAGGCAGAGGAGGGGTTTGTCCCCAGCAAAGCCCATTAAAAATCCCTGGGAGATAAAAATAGAATCTGGGCAAAAAAGTCAAGTCTAACCGTTTTTATCCTTTGTGCTTTGTCTAATTTCATGTGCTCCTAGGGTCCCGCATGCAGAGGTTCCACACCCGGCACTTCAGACCAGATTTCCTAGTGCAGAATGGCTGGGACGACACCTCAGCTCCTGGGGCCCAGTGCAGACTCCGCGATATAGAGCCTGAGCTGCAGCCAACCCAGACCTCGAGAGCTCCGCCCCCTCCCTCCCACTGACTCTGACAGGATCTCTACACAACAGCCCAGCCCACAGCCCACGGGGTAGTGCATGCTCTCACCTCTCCATTCTCTGATCAAAATATAAAGTTTCCTTTGCTTGTGAACCAAACTCAGTCTCGATCTGTTGGCCCCAATGACACTGGGCAGGGGGACACTTGTTGGGGTCCACTCTGGAGGATCAGTAACAGAAATTGAGACTATTGTAACCTCAATGAACAGATGTGTGAGCCAAACTGTAGTTAACATAGAACAGTGTATAAGGCTCGGGTAAAATAAGATGTTTCTAACACTTCCATTTGATATTTCCATCACTTTATTATAAGCAAGTTCAGTGAAAAGGTTTGTCTTATTTGTCAGGTCAATATTAGAGAAACGAAGTGATTTCTTTCCAAGGATGTACATCTAATAATCTTGGTTAAAGCTTCAATCTTGTTTTAAATGCTTTTCCATTGAAAATGATACCTCTCTTTCAGCTCCCCCATTTCTGAGAAGTATAAAATCTTATAATTTATTATTACCAAAGGGGAAAGGTGGGAGGAGGGATAAATTAACAGTTTGGGATTAACACATACACACTGCTATGTATAAAATAGATCATCAACAAGGAACTACTGTATAGCACAGGGAACTACACTCAACATTTTGCAATAAGCTATAAGGGGAAATAATCTGGAAAAGAATAGATATTTTTATTGTCATTGTCATCTATCAATGACAGTTAAAGTGTAACCTAAGGGAAACTGGTGGTGAGTGCTTCTGACCCTGAAGACTTCAGTCATCTAAAGTTTGGACTCTGCCTACTTCCCCAGGCCCTTAATGAACATATGTGTAGCCGTAGCTTAAAAAATTCCCCAGTTTGGGTTTTGGGCAGACACTGATTTTGAAAAAGCCCTGGTGTTCTCCTTACATGAATGGGACTCTTCCTACTGCTAAAACATGTCTGTCACACCCAGAGGATGGTATACCGTCTGATCGGGAAGAGTTTGGAAAAGGCATCTCATCTCCTCATCTCCTGGTGCTCGGGTTCACCCCTCCAGCGTCTTTACTAACAGTCTCCCCACTTGGAGATGTCAGCACTGTCAACATCCTGTTGCGTACAGTTTGGAATTTGTCCAGAGGATGAAGCGGAAGGATGAGGAACAATGAGAGACAAGTCCTAGGTGTTCAGACAGGCACATGTCACTCTAATTTCCAATCAGGAAGACGAATTGACCAAAGGCTAGGGTTGCCCATGGAAACAGTATAGGGCTTGAGGAAATCCCGCTGCTTTGTGGTCAGTTCCCATAAACGCAAGTTGAACAATGGAACTCAGGGGCAGTAAAATTCACGAAACTGCAGAGTTGAAAATATCCATCACTGAAAAATGTCTTGAGGAAAGTCAGAGAAAAGGACTTGTAAGCAAGGGAGAATGGCAGGAAAGGGATCTGAGGAGGTAGAAAGGACTCGCCATTAAGCACGAGAAAAGGAGCTGAACATTGCCAACATTGCAGTTGGCCAAAAAGGGTGTATGCGTTTTTTTCTGTATATATTCAAGAAAAGGGCATACACTTTTTTAGCCAACCAAACAGGTGGGCACTGGAAGTCAATACTACAAAAGATATCACTTCGCATCAGTCAGAAGAGCCATCCTCATAAAGCGTAAACAACAGAAATGCAGGACAGGGCAAGGAGAAGAGGGAGCCCTGTGAGACTTATAGTGGAAATGTATATTGCCAACGGCCATTCTGGAGAAGTGTATTGTGTTTACTAAAGCATCTAAAAAATGAGCTACAGAGCATAGGGCACTTGCACTCATGGGCGTATATCTTGGGAAAAACAAAAATCGAGAGGACACAGGCACCCCAATGTTTACCCCCTCTCTGTTTAAAAGATCCTCGACTAGGATATAACTTAAATGTCTCTGGAGGGAAAAAATGGATAGAGATGTGGTACTTAGGTAGAGTGGAATATTATTCAGCCTGGAAATCAATGAACTATGGCCAGTTGTAACAACTGCGGAGGAGTTACGTATGATCATTCTAAGTGACATAATTCAAAAAGAAAAAGACACATATCATAAGATATCACTTAAAGGTGGAATCCAAAATGGCTACACATGAAATAAATTACAAAACAAAAACATAGTCAAATATGTAGAAAACACGCATAAGGCTGCTAAACGGGAAAGGTGGGGAGGGGTGAGGCATCATCCAGGAGGTTGAAATTAGCAAAGATACCATTCCAAATACCAAACTGATAATCAACAAGGCTTACACGGTAGCTAAAAGAACTGCACTCAGCACACTCAAGTCACCGGAAAAGAATATATACGACTGGTAAGAATCTGAAAAAGAATTTACTGATGTCTCTCTGTACGTGAATCAAGTGGATGTACAGCAGCAAGAAACAGAGCTTTGAAAATCAGCTGTAACCAATATAGTAACAAATTGAAAAAAATAAATGACAGAGAGACAGAGAAAACCTCTTACAACTTTTCCTCAGGGACGGTGATGCAACATGGATTGAACACATCTAGACCCACAGCAGGATGAGACATAAGGCTGGAAACTGTTTGCACTAAGAGAAATGTGAGGTTGGGTGAGGAAATGCACACCCTTTAAAGTAATACTACCTGGTACCCATTCAATGGGTCCCAAATCTGCAGGTTCAAGGGATCTTCCTACAGCTAAAACATGCATGGAAAACCCAGAGGACTGTACACCATGTGATCGGGAGATGTGTCTAAAATGCAGCTCATTTATCCTCTCCTGGTGCTCCTGTTCACCATTCCAGCCACGTTACTTAGAATCTCCCCACTTGGAGAATCAGCACATTTAAACTTCTGTTTCACACATTTTGCAAATTGTGAGGAGGATGAACGGGAAGAGGGGGAACCAATGAGAGAATAGTTGTAGGGGTTTGGACGGGCACATATCACTCTAATTTCCCATTAAGAATAAGAATTGAAAAAAGGCTCAGCCCGCCTCGCCAGAGCCAAAATAGGGCCTGAAGCAATCCTGCGGGTTTGAGGCCAGCTCACAAAATAGCAACATAAAAAATGGAGCTCAGGGTCACTGCAATTCACAAACCTGCAGAGTTATAAATGAAAACTAACGTCCAAAACTATGTTGAGGTAAGGCAAAGAAGAGGAGCTGAATGCAAGACAGAATTGCAAGAAACAGATTTCAAGAGATAGATTGGACTCGTCTTTAAAGCACATGAAAAGCGGCAGAATTTCGACAATGATGCAGTTGGCCCAAAAGGGCGTATGCGTTTTTTCCTGATTATATCCAGGAAAAAACGCATACGCACTTTATGGGCAACGAAGCAAGCAAGCAATGCAAATGTGCACAACATAGAAGTCTCATTTCCCACCGGTCAAAAGGGCCATCCTAAAAAATTGTAAAAACCAGAAATGCAGGACAGGCCATGGAGAACAGGGAGCCTTTATACGCTGATGGGCAGTGTGTGAACTGCCGAGAGCCACTCTGGAGAAGTGTATGGTGGTTCCTAAATCATCTAAAAAACAGAGCTACAGAGCATAGGACACTTCCAATCATGGGAGTATATCTAGGGAAGTCTAAAAATCAACAAGACACAAGCACACCACAGTTTAGGGCTACTCTGTTTACAAGAACCTCAACTTCAGTACACCTTAAATATCCCAGGAAAGAGAACAATGGATAAAGAAGATGTGGTACTTATGTACACTGGAATATCTCTTCACAATGAAATCAATGTAATAAGGCTAGTAGAAGGATAAAGAGTGGATTTAGTCCGATAATACTACTTGAAATAAGTCAAACAGAAAAAGAAACATATCATAAGATATCACTTATAGAGGGAGGGTAAATATGGCTGCACAAGAAATGAATTACAGAACAGAACAGTGTCTCACATGTAGAAAACACACTTATGTCAGCTTAAGGGGAAAGGAGAGGTGGGGTGATGCATAAAACCAGAGTTTGAAATTAGCACAGATACCGTTCAATAAACCAAATAGATATTAGACAAGATCTACACCTTGCTCAATGAACTGGCCTCAACACACCCTATACACCGCAGAGAAATATATCTGAGTAATAAGAATCTTAAAACCCATGTATTGATATATCTCCATAAGGGAATCAAGTGTGTGCAGAGCGGCACAAACACAGCAGTGAAAATGAGCTAAACCCCATTATAGAAATAAATTTTAAAAACAAAACGCAGAAACAATGAAAGAGAGAAAAATTCTTACAAAATTTGCTCAGGGGCTGTGATGCAACCTGGATTGACCACATATAAACCCACAGCTGGATAACACATAAGGCTGGACACTTGGGGCTGAGAGGATTGGTGAGTTTTGGTGAGCAACTGCCAAAAGTTTAATGCAATACTTCATGCTACTCATTCCAAGGGTCCCAACAATCCAGGTTGAAGGGAATCTTCCTACAGCTAAACCATGCTTGGGAAACCCAGCGACTGGTATACCATATGATCGGGAAAGGTTTCTAAAACGCACCTCATTTTTCCTCTCCTGGGGCTCCGGATCGACATTCCAGCCGCTTTACTAACAACATCCTCACATGGAGAGTCAATGCCTTTAAGTTCTGGTATCGCACAGTCTGCAGTTAGTGCGGAGGATGAATGGGAATAGGGGGAACCAGTGAGAAACAAGCTGTAGCGGTTTCAATGGGCACATGTCACTCTAATTTCACATCAGTAAGAAGAATAAACCAAAGGCACAGCAAGGTGCCCCAGAAGAAGAATAGGGCCTGAAGGAATCCTGTGGTTATGAGGCAAGATCACAAAAATATGAGCTGAAAAATGGAGCTAAGGGCCACTGCAATTCAAAAACGTGCAGAGTTATAAAGGCCAACTATTTTCAAAAAATATATTGAGGTAAGGCTATGAAGAGGCATCGAAAGCAAGGCAGAATTGCAGGAAACCGATTTCAGGAGGTAGACAGGAATTGCATTTAAAGCATAGGAAAAGAGGCAGAACGTCGACAATGATGCACTTGGCCAAAAAAGGCGTATGCGATTTTTCCTGAATATATTCAGGAAAAAACGCATACGCCCTTTTTGGCCAACCAAACAAGCTTGCAAAGGAAATCTGCACTACAATGAAGTCTCACTTCCCCCCGGTCAAAAGGGCCATCTGAAAAAAGTGTAAAATCCAGAAAGGCAGGACAGGCCATGGAGAACTGGGAGCCTTGTTATGCTGATGGGCAGGTTGTAATTTGCCAACAGCCACTCGGGAGAAGTGTATGTTGTTTCCTGAATCATCTAAAAAACAAAGCAACAGAGCCTAGGGCACTTCGACTTATGGTCCTATAGCTTAGGGAAATTAAAATCAAAAAGACACAGCCACCCCAAAATTTGGTACGGCTCTTATTACAAGAACCTCGTTTACGGTACAAGTTCAATATCACAGAAAGTGAAAAATGGATAAAGAAGTTGTGGTACTTACGTACAATGCAATATCACTCAGCAATGAAATCTATGTCATCAGGCACGTAGCAGCATATTGAGTGGATTCAGGTATGATGATTCTAACTGAAATAAGTCACACAGAAAAAGAAACATCATAAGATATCACTAATACACGGAATGTAAACTTGGCTACACAGGAACTGAATTACAAAACAGAACAGGGTCTCAAATTTAGAAAACCAACTTATGCTTGCTTAAGGGGAAAGGTGAGTTGGGGTGTTGTATAAAACCAGAGATTGAAATGAGCACAGATAAAGTTCCTTAAGCCAAATATGTAACAGACAAGAGCTACTCCTTGCTCAACGAAATGGACTCAAAACCCCATGTTAAACACCTTATAATGTACCTGACTAGTAAGTATCTTAAAACCTAAAGATTGCTATGTCTCTGAAAGAGAATCGAGCGTGAGTACAGGGGCATAAACGCAGCAGTGATAGGATTGGAGAGGTTAGGTGAGCAAATGAAGACCCTTTGAAGACATATTGCATGGTACCCATTCCACGGGTCTCAACTCTCCAGGTTTAAGGTATTCTTCCTTCAGCTAAAACATGCATGTGGAACCCAGTGTATGATCAGCCGTGTGATCGGGACACGTGTTCAAATATATCTCAGTTTTCCTCCCCTGGTACTCGGGTGCAACATTCCAGATGCTTTACTAACACTCTCCCAACTTGGAGAGTCAGTGCCTTTAACCTCCTGTTTGGCCCAGTTTGCAATTTCTGTGGAAGATGAACAGGAATAGGGAGAACCAATGAGAGACTAGCTGGAGGTGTCTGGACGGGCAAATTTAACTCTCATTTCCCACCAGGAAGAGGAATTAACCAAAGGATCAGCGTGCCATGCCGGAACCAGATTAGGGCCTGAAGCAATCCTGCGGTGTTGCGGCCAGGTCACAAGAAAGCGAGTTGAAGAAAGGAGCTCAGGGGCACTGTAATTCACAAACCTGCAGAGTTATAAATGACAGCTATCGTCCAAAAATATACTGAAGTAAGGCTGCCAAGAGGACTTGAAAGCGGAGCAGAATTGCAGGAAACCAATTTCAGGAGGTAGACTGGAATTGCATTTAAATCATAGGAAAAGAGGCAGAACGTCCACAATGATGTACTTGGCCAAAAAGTGCGTACGCGTTTTTTCTTGAATATATTCAGGAAAAAACGAATACGCCATTTTTGACCAACCAAGCAAGCTTGCAAAGGAAATCTGCACTACAATGAAGTCTCACTTCCCCCCGGTCAAAAGGGCCATCTGAAAAAAGTGTAAAATCCAGAAAGGCAGGACAGGCCATGGAGAACTGGGAGACTTGTTATGCTGATGTGCGGGATGTAAATTGCCAACAGCCACTCGGGAGAAGTGTATGTTGTTTCCTGAATCATCTAAAAAACAAAGCAACAGAGCCTAGGGCACTTCCACTTATGGTCCTATAGCTTAGGGAAATTAAAATCAAAAAGACACAGCCACCCCAAAGTTTGGGACGGCTCTGTTTACAAGAACCTCGTTTACGGTACAAGTTCAATATCGCAGAAAGTGAAAAATGGATAAAGAAGTTGTGGTACTTACGTACAATGCAATATCACTCAGCAATGAAATCTATGTCATCAGGCCCGTAGCAGCATAATGAGTGGATTCAGGTATGATAATTCTAACTGAAATAAGTCACACAGAAAAAGAAACATCATAAGATATCACTAATACACGGAATGTAAACTTGGCTACACAGGAACTGGATTACAAAACACAATAGGTTCTCAAATTTAGAAAACCAACTTATGCTTGCTTAAGGGGAAAGGTGAGTTGGGGTGCTGCATAAAACCAGAGATTGAAATGAGCACAGATAAAGTTCTGTGGAATAGACAAGAGCTACTCCTTGCTCAACGAAATGGACTCAACACCCCATATTAAACGCCTAAGAATGTACCTGACTAGTAAGTATCTTAAAACCTATGGATTGCTATGACTCCGAAAGAGAATCCAGCGTGTGTACACGGGCATAAACGCAGCAGTGATAGGATTGGAGAGGTTCGGTGAGCAAATGAAGACCCTTTGAAGTCATATTGCATGGTACCCATTCCACGGGTCTCAACTCTCCAGGTTTAAGGGATTCTTCCTTCAGCTAAAACAGGCATGTGGAACCCAGAGTATGATCAACCATGTGATCGGGAGACGTGTTCCAATATGTCTCAGTTCTCGTCCCCTGGTACTCGGGTGCAACATTCCAGACGCTTTACTAACACTCTCGTGACTTGGAGAGTCAGTGCCTTTAACCTCCTGTTTGGCCCAGTTTGCAATTTCTGCCGAAGATGAACAGGAATAGGGAGAACCAATGAGAGACTAGCTGGAGGTGTCTGGACGGGCAAATTTAACTCTCATTTCCCACCAGGAAGAGGAATTAACCAAAGGCTCAGCGTGCCGTGCCGGAACCAGATTAGGGCCTGAAGCAATGCAGCAGTGTTGCGGCCAGCTCACAAGAAAGCGAGTTGAAGAAAGGAGCTCAGCGGCACTGTAATTCACAAACCTGCAGAGTTATAAATGACAGCTATCGTCCAAAAATATACTGAAGTAAGGCTGCCAAGAGGACTTGAAAGCGGGGCAGAATTGCAGGAAACCGATTTCAGGAGGTAGACTGGAATTGCATTTAAAGCATAGTAAAAGAGGAAGAACGTCCACAAAGATGCACTTGGCCAAAAAGTGCGTATGCGTTTTTTCCTGAATATATTCAGGAAAAAACGCATACACAATTTTTGGCCAACCAAGCAAGCTTGCAAAGGAAATCTGCACTACAATGAAGTCTCACTTCCCCCCGGTCAAAAGGGCCATCTGAAAAAAGTGTAAAATCCAGAAAGGCAGGACAGTCCATGGAGAACAGGGAGCCTTGATATGCTGATGGGCGGGATGTAAATTGCCAACAGCCACTCGGGACAAGTGTATGGTGTTTCCTGAAACATCTAAAAAACAAAGCAACAGAGCCTAGGGCACTTCCACTTATGGTCCTATAGCTTAGGGAAATTAAAATCAAAAAGACACAGCCACCCCAAAGTTTGGGATGGCTCTGTTTACAAGAACCTCGTTTACGGTACAAGTTCAATATCGCAGAAAGTGAAAAATGGATAAAGAAGTTGTGGTACTTACGTACAATGCAATATCACTCAGCAATGAAATCTACGTCATCAGGCCCGTAACAGCATAGGGTGGATTCAGGTATGATGATTCTAACTGAAATAAGTCACAAGAAAAAGAAACATCATAAGATATCACTAATACACGTAATGTAAAATTGGCTACACAGGAACTGGATTACAAAACAGAACAGGGTCTGAAATTTAGAAAACCAACTTATGCTTGCTTAAGGAGAAAGGTGAGATGGGGTGCTGCATAAAACCAGAGATTGAAATGAGCACAGATAAAGTTCCTTAAGCCAAATATGTAATAGACAAGAGCTACTACTTGCTCAACGAAATGGACTCAACACCGCGTATTAAACGCCTAAGAATGTACCTGACTACTAAGTATCTTAAAACCTATGGATTGCTATGTCTCTGAAAGAGAATCAAGCGTGTGTACAGGGACATAAACGCAGAAGTGTTAGGATTGGAGAGGTTCGGTGAGCAAATGAAGACCCATTGAAGTCATATTGCATGGTACCCATTCCACGGGTCTCAACTCTCCAGCTTTAAGGGAATCTTCCTTCAGCTGAAACATGCATGTGGAACGCAGAGTATGATCAACCATGTGATCGGGAGACGTGTTCAAATATGTCTCAGTTTTCGTCCCCTGGTACTCGGGTGCAACATTCCAGACGCTTTACTAACACTCTCCTGACTTGGAGAGTCAGTGCCTTTAACCTATTGTTTGACCCAGTTTCCAAATTCCGCGGAAGATGTACAGGAATAGGGAGAACCAATGAGAGACTAGCTGGAGGTGTCTGGACGGGCAAATTTAACTCTCATTTCCCACCAGGAAGAGGAATTATCCAAAGGCTCAGCGTGCCATGCCGGAACCAGATTAGGGCCTGAAGCAATCCTGCGGTGTTGCGGGCAGCTCACAAGAAAGCGAGTTGAAGAAAGGAGCTCAGGGGCACTGTAATTCACCAACCTGCAGAGTTATAAATGACAGCTATCATCCAAAAATATACTGAAGTAAGGCTGCCAAGAGGACTTGAAAGCGGGGCAGAATTGCAGGAAACCGATTTCAGGAGGTAGACTGGAATTGCATTTAAAGCATAGGAAAAGAGGCAGAACGTCCACAATGATGCACTTGGCCAAAAAGGGCGTATGCGTTTTTTCTTGAATATATTCAGGAAAAAACGCATACGCCCTTTTTGGCCAACCAAGCAAGCTTGCAAAGGAAATCTGCACTACAATGAAGTCTCAGTTCCCCCCGGTCAAAATGGTCATCTGAAAAAAGTGTAAAATCCAGAAAGGCAGGACAGGCCATGGAGAAATGGGAGCCTTGTTATGCTGATGGGCGGGATGTAAATTGCCAACAGCCACTGGGGAGAAGATTATGGTGTTTCCTGAAACATCTAAGAAACAAAGCAACAGAGCCTATGGCACTTCCACTTATGGTCCTATAGCTAAGGGAAATTAAAATCAAAAAGACACAGCCACCCCAAAGTTTGGAACGGCTCTGTTTACAAGAACCTCGTTTACGGTACAAGTTCAATTTCGCAGAAAGTGAAAAATGGATAAAGAAATTGTGGTACTTACGTACAATGCAATATCCCTCAGCAATGAAATCTATGTCATCAGGCCCGTAGCAGCATAATGAGTGGATTCAGGTATGATGATTCTAACTGAAATACGTCACACAGAAAAAGAAACATCAGAAGATATCACTAATACATGGAATGTAAACTTGGCTACACAGGAACTGAATTACAAAACAGAACAGGGTCTCAAATCTAGAAAAGCAACTTATGCTTGCTTAAGGGGAAAGGTGAGTTGGGATGCTGCATAAAACCAGAGATTGAAATGAGCACAGATAAAGTTCCTTAAGCCAAATATGTAATAGAAAAGAGCTACTCCTTGCTCAACGAAATGGACTCAACACCCCATATTAAACGCCTAAGAATGTACCTGACTAGTAAGTATCTTAAAACCTATGCATTGCTATGTCTCCGAAAGAGAATCATGCGTGAGTACAGGGGCATAAATGCAGCAGTGATAGGATTGGAGAGGTTCGGTGAGAAAATGAAGACCCTTTGAAGTCATATTGCATGGTACCCATTCCACGGGTCTCAACTCTCCAGGTTTAAGGGATTCTTCCTTCAGCTAAAACATGCATGTGGAACCCAGAGTATGATCAACCTTGTGATCAGGAGACGTGTCCAATATGTCTCAGTTCTCATCCCCTGGTACTTGGGTGCAACATTCCAGATGCTTTACTAACACTCTCCCGACTTGGAGAGTCAGTGCCTTTAACCTCCTGTTTGGCCCAGTTTGCAATTTCTGCGGAAGATGAACAGGAATAGGGAGAACCAATGAGAGACTAGCTGGAGGTGTCTGGACGGGCAAATTTAACTCTCATTTCCCACCAGGAAGAGGAATTAACCAAAGGCTCAGCCTGCCATGCCGGAACCAGATTAGGGCCTGAAGCAATCCTGCGGTGTTGCGGCCAGCTCACAAGAAAGCGAGTTGAAGAAAGGAGCTCAGCGGCACTGTAATTCACAAACCTGCAGAGTTATAAATGACAGCTATCGTCCAAAAATATACTGAAGTAAGGCTGCCAAGAGGACTTGAAAGCGGGGCAGAATTGCAGGAAACCGATTTCAGGAGGTAGACTGGAATTGCATTTAAAGCATAGGAAAAGAGGCAGAACGTCGACAATGATGCACTTGGCCAAAAAGGGCGTATGCGTTTTTTCCTGAATATATTCAGGAAAAAACGCATACGCCCTTTTTGGCCAACCAAGCAAGCTTGCAAAGGAAATCTGCACTACAATGAAGTCTCACTTCCCCCTGGTCAAAAGGGCCATCTGAAAAAAGTGTAAAATCCAGAAAGGCAGGACAGGCCATGGAGAACTGGGAGCCTTGTTATGCTGATAGGCGGGATGTATATTGCCAACGGCCACTCGGCAGAAGTGTATGGTGTTTCCTGAAACATCTAAACAACAAAGCAACAGAGCCTAGGGTACTTCCACTTATGGCCCTATAGCTTAGGGAAATTAAAATCAAAAAGACACAGCCACCCCAAAGTTTGGGACGGCTCTGTTTACAAGAACCTCGTTTACGGTACAAGTTCAATATCGCAGAAAGCGAAAAATGGATAAAGAAGTTGTGGTACTTACGTACAATGCAATATCACTCAGCAATGAAATCTATGTCATCAGGCCCGTAGCAGCATAATGAGTGGATTCAGGTATGATGATTCTAGCTGAAATAAGTCACACAGAAAAAGAAACATCATAAGATATCACTAATCCACGGAATGTAAACTTGGCTACACAGGAACTGGATTACAAAAGAGAACAGGGTCTCAAATTTAGAAAACCAACTTATGCTTGCTTAAGGGGAAAGATGAGTTGGGGTGCTGCATAAAACCAGAGATTGAAATAAGCACAGATAAAGTTCCTTAAGCCAAATATGTAACAGACAAGAGCTACTCCTTGCTGAACGAAATGGACTGAACACCCCATATTAAACGCCTAAGAATGTACCTGACTAGTAAGTATCTTAAAACCTATGGATCGCTATGTCTCTGAAAGAGAATCAAGCGTGTGTACAGGGGCATAAACGCAGCAGTGATAGGATTGGAGAGGTTCGGTGAGCAAATGAAGACCCTTTGAAGTCATATTGCATGGTACCCATTCCACGGGTCTCAACTCTCCAGGTTTAAGGGACTCTTCCTTCAGCTAAAGCATGCATGTGGAACCCAGAGTATGATCAACCGTGTGATCGGGAGACGTGTTCCAATATGTCTCAGTTCTCGTCCCCTGGTACTCGGGTGCAACATTCCAGATGCTTTACTAACACTCTCCCGACTTGAAGAGTCAGTCCCTTAACCTCCTGTTTGGGCCAGTTTGCAATTTCTGCGGAAGATGAACAGGAATAGGGAGAACCAATGAGAGACTAGGTGGAGGTGTCTGGACGGGCAAATTTAACTCTCATTTCCCACCAGGAAGAGGAATTAACCAAAGGCTCAGCGTGCCGTGCCGGAACCAGATTAGGGCCTGAAGCAATCCTGCGGTGTTGCGGCCAGCTCACAAGAAAGCGAGTTGAAGAAAGGAACTCAGTGGCACTGAATTCACAAACCTGCAGAGTTATAAATGACAGCTATCGTCCAAAAATATACTGAAGTAAGGCTGCCAAGAGGACTTGAAAGCGGGGCAGAATTGCAGGAAACCGATTGCAAGAGGTAGACTGGAATTGCATTTAAAGCATAGGAAAAGAGGCAGAACGTCCACAATGATGCACTTGGCCAAAAAGGGCGTATGCGTTTTTTCCTGAATATATTCAGGAAAAATCGCATACGCCCTTTTTGGCCAACCAAGCAAGCTTGCAAAGGAAATCTGCACTACAATGAAGTCTCACTTCCCCCGGTCAAAAGGGCCATCTGAAAAAAGTGTAAAATCCAGAAAGGCAGGACAGGCCATGGAGAACTGGGAGCCTTGTTATGCTGATGGGCAGGTTGTAAATTGCCAACAGCCACTCGGGAGAAGTGTATGGTGTTTCCTGAAACATCTAAAAAACAAAGCAACAGAGCCTAGGGCACTTCCACTTATGGTCCTATAGCTTAGGGAAATTAAAATCAAAAAGACACAGCCACCCCAAAATTTGGGACGGCTCTTTTACAGGAACCTCTTCTTCAGCACAAGTTAAATATGCCAGAGAGCAAATAATGGATAAAGAAGTTGCGGTTCTTACGTACAACAGAATACCTCTCAGCAATGAAAACTATGTCACCAGGCCCGTACCAGCATAGTGAGTGGATTGAGGCACGGTGATTCTAAGTGAAAAAAGTCACACAGAAAGAGAAACATCATAAGGTATCACTAATACATGGAATGTGAACTTGGTTACACATGAACTGAATTACAAAACAGAACAGGGTCTCATGTTTAGAAAACCAACTTATGCTTGCTTAAGGGGGAAGGTGAGTTGTGGTGCTGCATAAAAGCAGAGTTTGAAATTAGCACAGATACCGTTCCATAAGCTAAATATGTAATAGACAAGACCTACCCCTTGCTCAACAAAATGGACTCAACAATGAGGTATCACCTCACACCTGGTAGAATGGGCATCATCAGAAAATCTACAAACAAAAAATGCTGGAAATGTGTGGAGAAAAGGAACCCTCTTCCACTATTGTTGGGAATATAAATTGATACAGTCACTATGGAGAACAATATGGAGTTTCTTAAGAAACTAACAGTAGAATTACCATATGATACAGCAATCCCAGTTCTGGACATATACCCAGACAAAACCATAAATCAAAAAGAGACATTCACCACAATGTCCATTGTATCACTCTTTACAATATCGAGGTAATGGAAGCAACCTAAATGCCCACAGACAGACGAATGCATAAAGCAGTGGTACATATATAAAATGGAATATTACTAAGCCATGAAAAGGAATGAAATTAGGTCATTTGTAGAGACGTCGATGGATCTAGAGACTGTCATACAGAGTGAAGTAAGTCAGAAAGAGAAAAACAAATCTTGTATATTCATGCATATATGTGGAACCTAGAAAAACTGTACAGGTTAACCATTTTGCAAGGCATAAATAGAGCAACAGATGTAGACAACAAACGTATGGACAACAAGGGGGGAAAGCTGTTGGGGGGGGTGGTGGTGGGAGGAGTTGAGAGACTGGGATTGGCATGTATACATTTATATGTATAAAATAGATAACCAATAAGAACCTGCTGTATAAAAATATAAAATAAAATTAAAAATTAAAAAGAAATAAAATTTAAAAAATAAAACAGAAAAAACAATTATTCCCTTCACATACATGTATTTATATGAATAAATTATTTCCATGCTTATATCTGTAAATACAAAAAAGAGGAATAAAATCTACCTTGAATCAAAAACGAAAAAGAGAAAAAAAACACAGAACCCACCAGTTCCACAGAGGAAAACCGTATCAGGGCACTTGCTCCAGTTGTAAACAATTCTGAAGTTGGTCAGTGGTGGGGAATCGTCTCCCATTCAGCCAGCAGCCCCCACACAACAAGCGTCCTCATTGCAAAGCTGGGGCACCGTGCTGAGGCATCTGTGAGTAAACGTGAGCTGAGCCCCAGGCCAGTTGCTGCTGAACTATTCCCACCCGTCCCAGGTAAAACACCTGAATATATACAAGGACTTGAAAGCCTAGAGGAAGGGCCATAGAGCCACACGAGTGACAGCATACCGGCCGACTTGGTGCCTGCAGGCCAGCCAGGATGGTCCTGTCCCTGGGTGCTCTTCTGGAAGATTTCCATTTCCCTGCCTGAGATACCCGTCCTGTCCCTGCCCCCACTGCTTTTTTCCTTCCTCACCTCTGCCCAGGGAGAAATTCCAGCAGCAGGTATGGGTGACACATCCTCTTCTTTAGCAGGTGGCAGCCTGGCAACTGCTGCAGAAAGTCCAGCAGAGCCCCACTCACACTGGGCCACCCACAAAGCCGTGGCCTCTCACTCCCTCCCACCAGCCCAGCCCCGAGACTGCTGACAGGGCAGAGAAAATGGTGTCAGGCACGGCTGCAGGGCCTCTTGCTGCCTGGAGTGGTATTTATATTGATCTCAACCCAGGCACACCTGGGGAGGGCTGGCCGGCACGGTAAGGCTGCCCAGGTCAGCCAATCATCACCCCTCAGCGGCCCACAGTTGCAGAAAATGGAACTTGCTGAACCGGCCAGGTCCAAGGAACAGGTGTGGGCTCCTGAGAGTCAGGATAGACAAGGGGCTGCAGCTTTGGCTTGTTTTCTAATCATTTTATCTGGCCCATGAGTGGGAGACAACTTCAAGAAAACCCTCTCCTAATGAGAGGAACCCAGGAGTCAGGGAGAGGAGGGGTGGGTGGTGGTTGGAGACAGAGGCCTGGTGCCCCGGGTGCAGTGGAAGTCTCTGGAAGACCAGGTGGAGGGAGGCCACACAGAGTGATGCCCAGGGTCACAGACCTGTCGCAGCTGCTGTTTGTTAGTTCAAGTCCTGCTCTGAGGTGCTCTGTGTCAGCTCTGAGCGACAGGTGAGCTGGGGGTGCTCTGCAATGAGGGCTATGTGCACGGTTCCTGTGTGCCCAGCCCTGCCACGGTACCTGCAAGGGTAGCTCTGTATCCTGGGAGGGGCCTGACCACGAGAGCCCCGTGGGCTGGGGTGGGGGTGGGGTACCTGCCCAGGTGAGCTCCATATTCTGGGATTGGTCTGACCACGAGAGCCCCATGGGCTGCTGGGGACCTGGTAAAGGATGTCAGGACAGTCAGTGAAGCCACCGAGGATATACCTCCAGCTGCTCCTAATTCCTACACCCTGCTGGTCATTCTACCAACCACCAGGACATGGTATTCTGTATTAGTCTTCAATGATGCCTTCTTTTGTATTCCATTAGTCCCAGAGTCACAAGAAATTTTGGCTTGTGAGTGGCAGGACTCAACATACAACTAAAACAATACTTCCGGGCCGTCTTGCCCCAAGGGTGCAAAAATTCCCACACCATCTTTGGGGAAAGCTTAGCTAAAGACCTAAAAGTTCTACCTCTGGAAAAGGAAACCCTCCTTCAGTACACAGACGACATTCTGATCGCCAGCACCACTAAGGAGACCTCTGAACTACCAAGCCAATAAAGGATAGAAGTTGTCCAAGAAAAAGCTCAAATATCACAGACTGCGGTGACCTGCCTGGGCTTCGTTCTCACAGAAGGTCGGAGAAGCCCATCCCAGGAAAGGGAAGAAACCATTTTCAGCCTTACCCCTTTCTAAAACTAGAAGACAGCTTAGGGGTTCCTGGGGAGGCCAGGGTTTGCTGCTTCTGGATCCCTAACTACAGTCTACTAGCTGGGCCTCTATATGAAACACTGAAAGGAAAAGATGATGATCCTTTTGAATAGAATCCAGAAGTGGCCTTTCAAGAATGGAAAGAGCAGTCAATTCAGACCCTTGCCCTGGAACTCCCTAATTTAGCTAAACCCTTTGACCTTTACATTCCCGGTGAAAGGTGAATCGCCATTGGAGAATTAGTGCAAAAACTGGGACCACTTGAAATGGAACAATGCAAGAATGCCATCCAGGTAGGATAAACTACGGGCACCAAGGGGCTTGGCCCACTGCCACATCTGGCCAAGATACTGGCGGTATCTAAAAACCTGGAAATCAGCAGCCCAAAAGGCCACCTCCCTCCTAAGGGAAAAGGACCCCACGTGGTGATCCTAACCACCAACCATGCCCTGAAGTTGCAGGGTTCGCTCCATGGGCACACCAACCTCGAGTGAGGAGGCCCTCCAACTCCAACATCCAGAGAGATAACCGGGGGCAACAGGGCACCATGACGACTCGTGTGAACATCACTTGACCTGGAGTTTCTCTCATAAAACAACAAGAGTGTGTCCCAAAAGAGTAGACTACTGCTTGCAGGACTTACTGCACCCAGAGGGGAGCTAATAATCTTGGCGGGGGAACCGTATATCACACTGTCACCATAGAAAAGCCTACAGACACCATGATGATGGTGGCCAATAAGACCAGCTGGACTCCTGTTTACTTCAAAAGGCTGTTGACTCAGTGGCCATCATGGTCCTTGATCACCACTGACCCTGGACTGTCTGGGAGTTGAGCAGGCAGGGCTCTGACACCTGGTGCTGTTTGTACGTTAATTCAGGGGCTTAATTGAAGAAAGCGCAGACTACTGGTCAGAGCATCTAGGCTGGCAGAAACGGTCAGCCTAAGGTGGCCGAACAAATGTGGGGCGGGGTGAAACCGGCCCCCACAGCGTCTCTGCACATCTCTTTCCTGGACCCTTAAAGGTCATTAGAATCTATAACACTTCCAATGCTGGTGCTCAGGTGGACGAGCAGGGAGGCAGGGGGCCTGGGGACAATCAATGTCACCTGGAGGCTGCTGGGGAGAAGCTCTGACCCTCGCCCCCGGGTATGAGGGCTCCCAACTCAGCACTCAGCAGTTACAGAAGAAGGGTCTGCACCCTCAGCACTCCAAGAATGAGGAACGGGACAAAAGGCAGAGGAGGGGTTTGTCCCCAGCAAAGCCCATTAAAAATCCCTGGGAGATAAAAATAGAATCTGGGCAATAAAGTCAAGTCTAACCTTTTTTATCCTTTGTGCTTTGTCTAATTTCATGTGCTCCTAGGGTCCCGCATGCAGAGGTTCCACACCCGGCACTTCAGACCAGATTTCCTAGTGCAGAATGGCTGGGACGACACCTCAGCTCCTGGGGCCCAGTGCAGACTCCGCGATATAGAGCCTGAGCTGCAGCCAACCCAGACCTCGAGAGCTCCGCCCCCTCCCTCCCACTGACTCTGACAGGATCTCTACACAACAGCCCAGCCCACAGCCCACGGGGTAGTGCATGCTCTCACCTCTCCATTCTCTGATCAAAATATAAAGTTTCCTTTGCTTGTGAACCAAACTCAGTCTCGATCTGTTGGCCCCAATGACACTGGGCAGGGGGACACTTGTTGGGGTCCACTCTGGAGGATCAGTAACAGAAATTGAGACTATTGTAACCTCAATGAACAGATGTGTGAGCCAAACTGTAGTTAACATAGAACAGTGTATAAGGCTCGGGTAAAATAAGATGTTTCTAACACTTCCATTTGATATTTCCATCACTTTATTATAAGCAAGTTCAGTGAAAAGGTTTGTCTTATTTGTCAGGTCAATATTAGAGAAACGAAGTGATTTCTTTCCAAGGATGTACATCTAATAATCTTGGTTAAAGCTTCAATCTTGTTTTAAATGCTTTTCCATTGAAAATGATACCTCTCTTTCAGCTCCCCCATTTCTGAGAAGTATAAAATCTTATAATTTATTATTACCAAAGGGGAAAGGTGGGAGGAGGGATAAATTAACAGTTTGGGATTAACACATACACACTGCTATGTATAAAATAGATCATCAACAAGGAACTACTGTATAGCACAGGGAACTACACTCAACATTTTGCAATAAGCTATAAGGGGAAATAATCTGGAAAAGAATAGATATTTTTATTGTCATTGTCATCTATCAATGACAGTTAAAGTGTAACCTAAGGGAAGCTGGTGGTGAGTGCTTCTGACCCTGAAGACTTCAATCATCTAAAGTTTGGACTCTGCCTACTTCCCCAGGCCCTTAATGAACATATGTGTAGCCGTAGCTTAAAAAATTCCCCAGTTTGGGTTTCGGGCAGACACTGATTTTGAAAAAGCCCTGGTTTTCTCCTTACATGAATGGGACTCTTCCTACTGCTAAAACATGTCTGTCACACCCAGAGGATGGTATACCGTCTGATCGGGAAGAGTTTGGAAAAGGCATCTCATCTCCTCATCTCCTGGTGCTCGGGTTCACCCCTCCAGCGTCTTTACTAACAGTCTCCCCACTTGGAGATGTCAGCACTGTCAACATCCTGTTGCGTACAGTTTGGAATTTGTCCAGAGGATGAAGCGGAAGGATGAAGAACAATGAGAGACAAGTCCTAGGTGTTCAGACAGGCACATGTCACTCTAATTTCCAATCAGGAAGACGAATTGACCAAAGGCTAGGGTTGCCCATGGAAACAGTATAGGGCTTGAGGAAATCCTGCTGCTTTGTGGCCAGTTCCCATAAACACAAGTTGAAAAATGGAACTCAGGGGCAGTAAAATTCACGAAACTGCAGAGTTGAAAATATCCATCACTGAAAAATGTCTTGAGGAAAGTCAGAGAAAAGGACTTGTAAGCAAGGGAGAATGGCAGGAAAGGGATCTGAGGAGGTAGAAAGGACTCGCCATTAAGCACAAGAAAAGGAGCTGAACATTGCCAACATTGCAGTTGGCCAAAAAGGGTGTATGCGTTTTTTTCTGTATATATTCAAGAAAAGGGCATACACTTTTTTAGCCAACCAAACAGGTGGGCACTGGAAGTCAATACTACAAAAGATATCACTTCGCATCAGTCAGAAGAGCCATCCTCATAAAGCGTAAACAACAGAAATGCAGGACAGGGCAAGGAGAAGAGGGAGCCCTGTGAGACTTATAGTGGAAATGTATATTGCCAACGGCCATTCTGGAGAAGTGTATTGTGTTTACTAAAGCATCTAAAAAATGAGCTACAGAGCATAGGGCACTTGCACTCATGGGCGTATATCTTGGGAAAAACAAAAATCGAGAGGACACAGGCACCCCAATGTTTACCCCCTCTCTGTTTAAAAGATCCTCGACTAGGATATAACTTAAATGCCTCTGGAGGGAAAAAGTGGATAGAGATGTGGTACTTAGGTAGAGTGGAATATTATTCAGCCTGGAAATCAATGAACTATGGCCAGTTGTAACAACTCCGGAGGAGTTACGTATGATCATTCTAAGTGACATAATTCAAAAAGAAAAAGACACATATCATAAGATATCACTTAAAGGTGGAATCCAAAATGGCTACACATGAAATAAATTACAAAACAAAAACATAGTCAAATATGTAGAAAACACGCATAAGGCTGCTAAACGGGAAAGGTGGGGAGGGGTGAGGCATCATCCAGGAGGTTGAAATTAGCAAAGATACCATTCCAAATACCAAACTGATAATCAACAAGGCCTACACGGTAGCTAAAAGAACTGCACTCAGCACACTCAAGTCAACGGAAAAGAATATATACGACTGGTAAGAATCTGAAAAAGAATTTACTGATGTCTCTCTGTACGTGAATCAAGTGGATGTACAGCAGCAAGAAACAGAGCTTTGAAAATCAGCTGTAACCAATATAGTAACAAATTGAAAAAAATAAATGACAGAGAGACAGAGAAAACCTCTTACAACTTTTCCTCAGGGACGGTGATGCAACATGGATTGAACACATCTAGACCCACAGCAGGATGAGACATAAGGCTGGAAACTGTTTGCACTAAGAGAAATGTGAGGTTCGGTGAGGAAATGCACACCCTTTAAAGTAATACTACCTGGTACCCATTCAATGGGTCCCAAATCTGCAGGTTCAAGGGATCTTCCTACAGCTAAAACATGCATGGAAAACCCAGAGGACTGTACACCATGTGATCGGGAGATGTGTCTAAAATGCAGCTCATTTATCCTCTCCTGGTGCTCCTGTTCACCATTCCAGCCACGTTACTTAGAATCTCCCCACTTGGAGAATCAGCACATTTAAACTTCTGTTTCACACATTTTGCAAATTGTGAGGAGGATGAACGGGAAGAGGGGGAACCAATGAGAGAATAGTTGTAGGGGTTTGGACGGGCACATATCACTCTAATTTCCCATTAAGAATAAGAATTGAAAAAAGGCTCAGCCCGCCTCTCCGGAGCCAAAATAGGGCCTGAAGCAATCCTGCGGGTTTGAGGCCAGCTCACAAAAGAGCAACTTAAAAAATGGAGCTCAGGGTCACTGCAATTCACAAACCTGCAGAGTTATAAATGAAAACTAACGTCCAAAACTATGTTGAGGTAAGGGAAAGAAGAGGAGCTGAATGCAAGACAGAATTGCAAGAAACAGATTTCAAGAGATAGATTGGACTCGTCTTTAAAGCACATGAAAAACGGCAGAATTTCGACAATGATGCAGTTGGCCCAAAAGGGCGTATGTGTTTTTCCTGATTATATCCAGGAAAAAACGCATACGCACTTTATGGGCAACGAAGCAAGCAAGCAATGCAAATGTGCACAACAAAGAAGTCTCATTTCCCACCGGTCAAAAGGGCCATCCTAAAAAATTGTAAAAACCAGAAATGCAGGACAGGCCATGGAGAACAGGGAGCCTTTATACGCTGATGGGCAGTGTGTGAACTGCCGAGAGCCACTCTGGAGAAGTGTATGGTGGTTCCTAAATCATCTAAAAAACAGAGCTACAGAGCATAGGACACTTCCAATCATGGGAATATATCTAGGGAAGTCTAAAAATCAACAAGACACAAGCACACCACAGTTTAGGGCTACTCTGTTTACAAGAACCTCAACTTCAGTACACCTTAAATATCCCAGGAAAGAGAACAATGGATAAAGAAGATGTGGTACTTATGTACAATGGAATATCTCTTCACCATGAAATCAATGTAATAAGGCTAGTAGAAGGATAAAGAGTGGATTTAGGTCCGATAATACTACTTGAAATAAGTCAAACAGAAAAAGAAACATATCATAAGATATCACTTATAGAGGGAGGGTAAATATGGCTGCACAAGAAATGAATTACAGAACAGAACAGTGTCTCACATTTAGAAAACACACTTATGTCAGCTTAAGGGGAAAGGAGAGGTGGGGTGATGCATAAAACCAGAGTTTGAAATTAGCACAGATACCGTTCAATAAACCAAATAGATATTAGACAAGATCGACACCTTGCTCAATGAACTGGCCTCAACACACCTTATAAACCACAGAGAAATATATCTGAGTAATAAGAATCTTAAAATCCATGTATTGGGCTTCCCTGGTGGCACAGTGGTTGAGAGTCCGCCTGCCGATGCAGGAGACGCGGGTTCGTGCCCCGGTCCGGGAGGATCCCATGTGCCGCGGAGTGGCTGGGCCCGTGAGCCATGGCCGCTGAGCCTGCGCGTCCGGAGCCTGTGCTCCACGGCGGGAGAGGCCACAACAGTGAGAGGCCCACGTATCGCAAAAGAAAAAAAAAAAGAAAAGAAAATCCATGTATAGATATATCTCCATAAGGGAATCAAGTGTGTGCAGAGCGGCACAAACACAGCAGTGAAAATGAGCTAAACCCCATTATAGAAATAAATTTTAAAAACAAAACGCAGAAACAATGAAAGAGAGAAAAATTCTTACAAAATTTGCTCAGGGGCTGTGATGCAACCTGGATTGACCACATATAAACCCACAGCTGGATAAGACATAAGGCTGGACACTTGGGGCTGAGAGGATTGGTGAGTTTTGGTGAGCAACTGCCAAAAGTTTAATGCAATACTTCATGCTACTCATTCCAAGGGTCCCAACAATCCAGGTTGAAGGGAATCTTCCTACAGCTAAACCATGCTTGGGAAACCCAGCGACTGGTATACCATATGATCGGGAAAGGTTTCTAAAACGCACCTCATTTTTCCTCTCCTGGGGCTCCGGATCGACATTCCAGCCGCTTTACTAACAACATCCTCACATGGAGAGTCAATGCCTTTAAGTTCTGGTATCGCACAGTCTGCAGTTAGTGCGGAGGATGAATGGGAATAGGGGGAACCAGTGAGAAACAAGCTGTAGCGGTTTCAATGGGCACATGTCACTCTAATTTCACATCAGTAAGAAGAATAAACCAAAGGCACAGCAAGGTGCCCCAGAAGAAGAATAGGGCCTGAAGGAATCCTGTGGTTATGAGGCAAGATCACAAAAATATGAGCTGAAAAATGGAGCTAAGGGCCACTGCAATTCAAAAACGTGCAGAGTTATAAAGGCCAACTATTTTCAAAAATTATATTGAGGTAAGGCTATGAAGAGGCATCGAAAGCAAGGCAGAATTGCAGGAAACCTATTTCAGGAGGTAGACAGGAATTGCATTTAAAGCATAGGAAAAGAGGCAGAACGTCCACAATGATGCACTTGGCCAAAAAGGGCGTATGCGTTTTTTCATTCAGGAAAAAACGCATACGCCCTTTTTGGCCAACCAAGCTAGCTTGCAAAGGAAATCTGCACTACAATGAAGTCTCACTTTCCCCCGGTCAAAAGGGCCATCTGAAAAAAGTGTAAAATCCAGAAAGGCAGGACAGGCCATGGAGAACTGGGAGCCTTGTTATGCTGATGGGCAGGTTGTAAATTGCCAACAGGCACTCGAGAGAAGTGTATGGTGTTTTCTGAAACATCTAAAAAACAAAGCAACAGAGCCTAGGTCAATTCCACTTATGGTCCTATAGCTTAGGGAAATTAAAATCAAAAAGACACAGCCACCCCAAAGTTTGGGACGGCTCTGTTTACAAGAAACTCGTTTACGGGACAAGTTCAATATCGCAGAAAGCGCAAAATGGATAAAGAAGTTGTGGTACTTACGTACAATGCAATATCACTCAGCAATGAAATCTATGTCAACAGGCCTGTAGCAGAAAATGAGTGGGTTCAGGTATGATGATTCTAACTGAAATAAGTCACACAGAAAAAGAAACATAAGATATCACTAATACACGGAATGTAAACTTGGCTACACAGGAACTGGATTACAAAACAGAAGAGGGTCTCAAATTTAGAAAACCAACTTATGCTTGCTTAAGGGGAAACGTGAGTTGGGGTGATGCATAAAACCAGAGATTGAAATGAGCACAGATAAGGTTCCTTAAGCCAAATATGGAATAGACAAGAGCTACTCCTTGCTCAACGAAATGGACTCAACACCCCATATTAAACGCCTAAGAATGTACCTGACTAGTAAGTATCTTAAAACCTATGGATTGCTATGTCTCTGAAAGAGAATCAAGCGTGTGTACAGGGGCATAAACGCAGCAGTGATAGGATTGGAGAGGTTCGGTGAGCAAATGAAGACCCTTTGAAGTCATATTGCATGGTACCCATTCCACGGGTCTCAACTCTCCAGGTTTAAGGGATTCTTCCTTCAGCTAAAACATGCATGTGGAACCCAGAGTATGATCAACCGTGTGATCGGGAGACGTGTTCCAATATGTCTCAGTTCTCGTCCCCTGGTACTCGGGTGCAACATTCCAGACGCATTACTAACTCTCTCCCAACTTGGAGAGTCAGTGCCTTTAACCTCCTGTTTGGCCCAGTTTGCAATTTCCGCGGAAGATGAACAGGAATAGGGAGAACCAATGAGAGACTAGCTGGAGGTGTCTGGACGGGAAAATTTAACTCTCATTTCCCACCAGGAAGAGGAATTAACCAAAGGCTCAGCGTGCCGTGCCATAACCAGATTAGGGCCTGAAGCAATCCTGCGGTGTTGCGGCCAGCTCACAAGAAAGAGAGTTGAAGAAAGGAGCTCAGGGGCACTGTAATTCACAAACCTGCAGAGTTATAAATGACAGCTATCGTCCAAAAATATACTGAAGTAAGGCTGCCAAGAGGACTTGAAAGCGGGACAGAATTGCAGGAAACCGATTTCAGGAGGTAGACTGGAATTGCATTTAAAGCATAGGAAAAGAGGCAGAACGTCGACAATGATGCACTTGGCCAAAAAGTGCGTATGCGTTTTTTCCTGAATATATTCAGGAAAAAACGCATACACCCTTTTTGGCCAACCAAGCAAGCTTGCAAAAGAAATCTGCACTACAATGAAGTCTCACTTCCCCCCGGTCAAAAGGGCCATCTGAAAAAAGTGTAAAATCCAGAAAGGCAGGACAGGCCATGGAGAACTGGGAGCCTTGTTATGCTGATGTGCAGGATGTAAATTGCCAACAGCCACTAGGGAAAAGTGTATGGTGTTTCCTGAAACATCTGAAAAACAAAGCAACAGAGCCTATGTCAATTCCACTTATGGTCCTATAGCTTAGGGAAATTAAAATCAAAAAGACACAGCCACCCCAAAGTTTGGGACGGCTCTGTTTACAAGAACCTCGTTTACGGTACAAGTTCAATATCACAGAAAGTGAAAAATGGATAAAGAAGTTGTGGTACTTACGTACAATGCAATATCACTCAGCAATGAAATCTATGACATCAGGCTCATAGCAGCATAATGAGTGGATTCAGGTATGATGATTCTAACTGAAATATGTCACACAGAAAAATAAACATCATAAGATATCACTAATACACGGAATGTAAACTTGGCTACACAGGAACTGGATTACAAAACAGAACAGGGTCTCAAATCTAGAAAACCAACTTATGCTTGCTTAAGGGGAAAGGTGAGTTGGGGTGCTGCATAAAACCAGAGATTGAAATGAGCACAGATAAAGTTCCTTAAGCCAAATATGTAACAGACAAGAGCTACTCCTTGCTCAACGAAATGGACTCAACACCCCATATTAAACAGCTAAGTATGTACGTGACTAGTAAGTATCTTAAAACCCATGGATTGCTATGTCTCCGAAAGACAATCAAGCGTGTGTACAGGGACATAAACGCAGCAGTGATAGGATTGGAGAGGTTCGGTGAGCAAATGAAGACCCTTTGAAGTCATATTGCATGGTACCCATTCCACGGGTCTCAACTCTCCAGGTTTAAGGGATTCTTCCTTCAGCTAAAACATGCATGTGGAACCCAGAGTATGATCAACCGTGTGATCGGGAGACGTGTTCCAATATGTCTCAGTTCTCGTCCCCTGGTACTCGGGTGCAACATTCCAGATGCTTTACTAACACTCTCCCGACTTGAAGAGTCAGTCCCTTAACCTCCTGTTTGGGCCAGTTTGCAATTTCTGCGGAAGATGAACAGGAATAGGGAGAACCAATGAGAGACTAGCTGGAGGTGTCTGGACGGGCAAACTTAACTCTCATTTCCCACCAGAAAGAGGAATTAAGCAAAGGCTCAGCGTGCCGTGCCGGAACCAGATTAGGGCCTGAAGCAATCCTGCGGTGTTGCGGCCAGCTCACAAGAAAGCGAGTTGAAGAAAGGAGCTCAGGGGCACTGTAATTCACAAACCTCCAGAGCTATAAATGACAGCTATCGTCCAAAAATATACTGAAGTAAGGCTGCCAAGAGGACTTGAAAGCGGGGCAGAATTGCAGGAAACCAATTTCAGGAGGTACACTGGAATTGCATTTAAAGCATAGGAAAAGAGGCAAAACGTCGACAATGATGCACTTGGCCAAAAAGGGCGTATGCGTTTTTCCCTGAATATATTCAGGGAAAAACGCATACGCCCTTTTTGGCCAACCAAGCAAGCTTGCAAAGGAAATCTGCACTACAATGAAGTCTCACTTCCCCCCGGTCAAAAGGGCCATCTGAAAAAAGTGTAAAATCCAGAAAGGCAGGACAGGCCATGGAGAACTGGGAGCCTTGTTATGCTGATGGGCAGGTTGTAAATTGCCAACAGCCACTTGGGAGAAGTGTATGGTGTTTCCTGAAACATCTAAAAAACAAAGCAACAGAGCCTAGGTCAATTCCACTTATGGTCCTATAGCTTAGGGAAATTAAAATCAAAAAGACACAGCCACCCCAAAGTTTGGGACGGCTCTGTTTACAAGAACCTCTTTTACGGTACAAGTTCAATATCGCAGAAAGCGCAAAATGGATAAAGAAGTTGTGGTACTTACGTACAATGCAATATCACTCAGCAATGAAATCTATGTCAACAGGCCTGTAGCAGAAAATGAGTGGGTTCAGGTATGATGATTCTAACTGAAATAAGTCACACAGAAAAAGAAACATAAGATATCACTAATACACGGAATGTAAACTTGGCTACACAGGAACTGGATTACAAAACAGAAGTGGGTCTCAAATTTAGAAAACCAACTTATGCTTGCTTAAGGGGAAACGTGAGTTGGGGTGATGCATAAAACCAGAGATTGAAATGAGCACGGATAAAGTTCCTTAAGCCAAATATGGAATAGACAAGAGCTACTCCTTGCTCAACGAAATGGACTCAACACCCCATATTAAACGCCTAAGAATGTACCTGACTAGTAAGTATCTTAAAACCTATGGATTGCTATGTCTCTGAAAGAGAATCAAGCGTGTGTACAGGGGCATAAACGCAGCAGTGATAGGATTGGAGAGGTTCGGTGAGCAAATGAAGACCCTTTGAAGTCATATTGCATGGTACCCATTCCACGGGTCTCAACTCTCCAGGTTTAAGGGATTCTTCCTTCAGCTAAAACATGCATGTGGAACCCAGAGTATGATCAACCGTGTGATCGGGAGACGTGTTCCAATATGTCTCAGTTCTCGTCCCCTGGTACTCGGGTGCAACATTCCAGATGCTTTACTAACACTCTCCCGACTTGGAGAGTCAGTGCCTTTAACCTCCTGTTTGGCCCAGTTTGCATTTCCGCGGAAGATGAACAGGAATAGGGAGAACCAATGAGAGACTAGCTGGAGGTGTCTGGACGGGAAAATTTAACTCTCATTTCCCACTAGGAAGAGGAATTAACCAAAGGCTCAGCGTGCCGTGCCATAACCAGATTAGGGCCTGAAGCAATCCTGTGGTGTTGCGGCCAGCTCACAAGAAAGAGAGTTGAAGAAAGGAGCTCAGGGGCACTGTAATTCACAAACCTGCAGAGTTATAAATGACAGCTATCGTCCAAAAATATACTGAAGTAAGGCTGCCAAGAGGACTTGAAAGCGGGACAGAATTGCAGGAAACCGATTTCAGGAGGTAGACTGGAATTGCATTTAAAGCATAGGAAAAGAGGCAGAACGTCGACAATGATGCACTTGGCCAAAAGTGCGTATGCGTTTTTTCCTGAATATATTCAGGAAAAAACGCATACACCCTTTTTGGCCAACCAAGCAAGCTTGCAAAAGAAATCTGCACTACAATGAAGTCTCACTTTCCCCCGGTCAAAAGGGCCATCTGAAAAAAGTGTAAAATCCAGAAAGGCAGGACAGGCCATGGAGAACTGGGAGCCTTGTTATGCTGATGTGAAGGATGTAAATTGCCAACAGCCACTAGGGAGAAGTGTATGGTGTTTCCTGAAACATCTAAAAAACAAAGCAACAGAGCCTAGGTCAATTCCAGTTATGGTCCTATAGCGTAGGGAAATTAAAATCAAAAAGACACAGCCACCCCAAAGTTTGGGACGGCTCTGTTTACAAGAACCTCGTTTACGGTACAAGTTCAATATCGCAGAAAGCGCAAAATGGATAAAGAAGTTGTGGTACTTACGTACAATGCAATATCACTCAGCAATGAAATCTATGTCAACAGGCCTGTAGCAGAAAATGAGTGGATTCAGGTATGATGATTCTATCTGAAATAAGTAACACAGAAAAAGAAACATCATAAGATATCACTAATACACGGAATGTAAACTTGGCTACACAGGAACTGGATTACAAAACAGAACAGGGTCTCAAATTTAGAAAACCAACTTATGCTTGCTTAAGGGGAAAGGGGAGTTGGGGTGCTGCATAAAACCAGAGATTGAAATGAGCACAGATAAATTTCCTTAAGCCAAATATGTAACAGACAAGAGCTACTCCTTGCTCAACGAAATGGACTCAACACCCCATATTAAACACCTAAGAATGTACCTGACTAGTAAGTATCTTAAAACCTATGTATTGCTATGTCTCCGAAAGAGAATCAAACGTGTGTGCAGGGGCATAAACGCAGCAGTGATAGGATTGGAGAGGTTCGGTGAGCAAATGAAGACCCTTTGAAGTCATATTGCATGGTACCCATTCCACGGGTCTCAACTCTCCAGGTTTAAGGGACTCTTCCTTCAGCTAAAGCATGCATGTGGAACCCAGAGTATGATCAACCGTGTGATCGGGAGACGTGTTCCAATATGTCTCAGTTCTCGTCCCCTGGTACTTGGGTGCAACATTCCAGATGCTTTACTAACACTCTCCCGACTTGGAGAGTCAGTCCCTTAACCTCCTGTTTGGCCCAGTTTTCAATTTCTGCGAAAGATGAACAGGAATAGGGAGAATCAATGAGAGACTAGCTGGAGGTGTCTGGACGGGCAAATTTAACTCTCATTTCCCCCCAGGAGGAAGAATTAACCAAAGGCTCAGCGTGCCATGCCGGAGCCAGATTAGGGCCTGAAGAAATCCTGCGGTGTTGCGGCCAGCTAACAAGAAAGCGAGTTGAGGAAAGGAGCTCAGGGGCACTGTAATCACAAACCTGCAGAGTTATAAATGACAGCTATCGTCCAAAAATATACTGAAGTAAGGCTGCCAAGAGGAGTTGAAAGCGGGGCATAATTGCAGGAATCCGATTTCAGGAGGTAGACTGGAATTGCATTTAAAGCATAGGAAAAGAGGCAGAACGTCGACAATGATGCACTTGGCCAAAATGGGCGTATGCATTTTCTCCTGAATATATTCAGGAAAAGACGCATACGCCCTTTTTGGCCAACCAAGCAAGCTTGCAAAGGAAATCTGCACTACAATGAAGTCTCACTTCCCAGCGGTCAAAAGGGCCATCTGAAAAAAGTGTAACATCCAGAAAGGCAGGACAGGCCATGGAGAACTGGGAGCCTTGTTATGCTGATGGGCGGGATGTAAGTTGCCAACAGCCACTCTGGAGAAGTGTATGGTGTTTCCTGAAACAGGTAAAAACAAACCAACAGAGCCAAGGGCACTTCCACTTATGGTCCTATAGCTTAGGGAAATTAAAATCAAAAAGACACAGCCACCCCAAAATTTGGGACGGCTCTGTTTACAAGAACCTCGTTTACGGTACAACTTCAATATCGCAGAAAGCGAAAAATGGATAAAGAAGTTGTGGTACTTACGTACAATGCAATATCACTCAGCAATGAAATCTATGTCATCAGGCCCGTAGCAGCATAATGAGTGGATTCAGGTATGATGATTCTAACTGAATTAAGTCACACAGAAAAAGAAACATAAGATATCACTAATACACGGAATGTAAACTTGGCTACAGAGGAACTGGATTACAAAACAGAAGAGGGTCTCAAATTTAGAAAACCAACTTACGTTTGCTTAAGGGGAAAGTTGACTTGGGGTGCTGCATAAAACCAGAGATTGAAATGAGCACAGATAAAGTTCCTTAAGCCAAATATGGAATAGACAAGAGCTACTCCTTGCTCAACGAAATGGACTCAACACCCCATATTAAACGCCTAAGAATGTACTTGACTAGTAAGTATCTGAAAACCTATGGATTTCTATGTCTCCGAAAGAGAATCAAGTGTGTGTACAGGGACATAAACGCAGCAGTGATAGGATTGGAGAGGTTCGCTGAGCAAATGAAGACCCTTGGAGTTCATATTGCATTGTACCCATTCCACAAGTCTCAACTCTCCAGGTTTAAGGGATTCTTCCTTCAGCTAAAACATGCATGAGGAGCCCAGAGTATGATCAACCGTGTGATCGGGAGACGTGTTCCAATATGTCTCAGTTCTCATCCCCTGGTACTCGGGTGCAACATTCCAGACGCTTTACTAACACTCTCCCGACTTGGAGAGTCAGTGCCTTTAACCTCTTGTTTTGCGCAGTTTGCAATTTCAGCGGAAGATGAACGGGAATAGGGAGAACCAATGAGAGACTAGCTGGAGGTGTCTGGATGGGCAAATTTAACTCTCATTTCCCACCAGGAAGAGGAATTAACCAAAGGCTCAGCTTGCCGTGCCAGAACAAGATTAGGGCCTGAAGCAATCCTGTGGTGTTGCGGCCAGCTTACAAGCAAGTGAGTTGAAGAAAGGAGCTCAGGGGCACTGTAATTCACAAACCTGCAGAGTTATAAATGACAGCAATCATCCAAAAATATACTGAAGAATGGCTGCCAAGAGGATTTCAAAGCGGGGCAGAATTGCAGGAAACCGATTTCAGGAGGTAGACTGCAATTGCATTTAAAGCATAGGAAAAGAGGCAGAACGTCGACAATGATACACTTGGCAAAAAAGGGCGTATGTGTTTTTTCCTGAATATATTCAGGAAAAAACACATACGCCCTTTTAGGCCAACCAAGGAAGCTTGAAAAGGAAATCTACACTATAATGAAGTCTCACTTCCCCCCGGTCAAAAGGGCCATCTGAAAAAAGTGTAAAATCCAGAAAGGCAGGACAGGCCATGGAGAACTGGGAGCGTTGTTATGCTGATCGGCGGGATGTAAATTGCCAACAGCCAATCGGGAGATATGTATGGTGTTTCCTGAAACATCTAAAAAACAAAGCAACAGAGCCTAGGGCACTTCCAATTATGGTCCTATAGCTTAGGGAAATTAAAATAAAAAAGACACAGCCACCCCAAAATTTGGGACGGCTCTGTTTAGAAGAACCTCATTTACGGTACAATTTCAATATCGCAGAAAGTGAAAAATGGATAAAGAAGTTGGTACTTACGTACAATGCAATATCACTCAGCAAAGAAATCTATGCCATCAGGCACGTAGCAGCATAATGAGTGGATTCAGGTATGATGATTCTAACTGAAATAAGTCACACAGAAAAAGAAACATCATAAGATATCACTAATACACGGAATGTAAACTTGGCTACACAGGAACTGGATTAAAAAACAGAACAGGGTCTCAAATTTAGAAAACCAACTTATGCTTGCTTAAGGGGAAAGGTGAGTTGGGGAGATGCATAAATCCAGAGATTGAAATGAGCACAGATAAAGTTACTTAAGCCAAATATGGAATAGAAAAGAGCTACTCCTTGCTCAACGAAATGGACTCAAAACCCCATATTAAACGCCTAAGAATGTACCTGACTAGTAAGTATCTTAAAACCTATAGATTGCTATGTCTCTGAAAGAGAATCAAGCGTGAGTACAGGGGCATAAACGCAGCAGTGATAGGATTGGAGAGGTTTGGTGAGCAAATGAAGACCCTTTGAAGTCATATTGCATGGTACCCATTCCACGGGTCTCAACTCTCCAGGTTTAAGGGATTCTACCTTCAGCTAAACATGCATGTGGAACCCAGACTATGATCAACCGTGTGATCGTGAGTCATGTTCAAATATGTCTCAGTTCTCATCCCCTGGTACTCGGGTGCAACATTCCAGACGCTTTACTAACACTCTCCCAACTTGGAGAGTCAGTGCCTTTAACCTCCTGTTTGGCCCAGTTTGCAAATTCCGCGGAAGATGAACAGGAATAGGGAGAACCAATGAGAGACTAGCTGGAGGTGTCTGGACGGGCAAATTTAACTCTCATTTCCCACCAGGAAGAGGAATTAACCAAAGGCTCAGCCTGCTGTGCCGGAACCAGATTAGGGCCTGAAGCAATCCTGCGGTGTTGCGGCCAGCTCACAAGAAAGCGAGTTGAAGAAAGGAGCTCGGGGCACTGTAATTCACAAACCTGCAGAGTTATAAATGACAGCTATCGTCCAAAAATATACTGAAGTAAGGCTGCCAAGAGGACTTGAAAGCGGGGCAGAATTGCAGGAAGCCGATTTCAGGAGGTAGACTGGAATTGCATTTAAAGCATAGGAAAAGAGGCAGAAGGTCCACAATGATGCACTTGGCCAAAAAGGGCGTATGCGTTTTTTCCTGAATATATTCAGGAAAAAACGCATACGCCCTTTTTGGCCAACCAAGCAAGCTTGCAAAGGAAATCTGCACTACAATGAAGTCTCACTTCCCCCCGGTCAAAAGGGCCATCTGAAAAAAGTGTAAAATCCAGAAAGGCAGGACAGGCCATGGAGAACTGGGAGCCTTGTTATGCTGATGGGCGGGATGTAAATTGCCAACAGCCACTCGGGTGAAGTGTATGGTGTTTCCTGAAACATCTAAAAAACAAAGCAACAGAGCCTAGGGCACTTCCACTTATGGTCCTATAGCTTAGGGAAATTAAAATCAAAAAGACACATCCACCCCAAAATTTGGGACGGCTCTGTTTACAGGAACCTCTTCTGCAGCACAAGTTAAATATTTCAGAGAGCAAATAATGGATAAAGAAGTTGCGGTACTTACGTACAACAGAATACCTCTCAGCAATGAAAACTATGTCACCAGGCCCGTACCAGCATAATGAGTGGATTGAGGCACGGTGATTCTAAGTGAAAAATGTCACACAGAAAAAAAACATCATAAGGTACCACTAATACATGGAATGAGAACTTGGCTACTCATGAACTGAATTACAAAACAGAACAGGGTCTCATGTTTAGAAAACCAACTTATGCTTGCTTAAGGGGGAACGTGAGTTGGGGTGCTGCATAAAACCTGAGTTTGAAATTAGCACAGATACCGTTCCATAAGCTAAATATGTAATAGACAAGACCGACCCCTTGCTCAAGGAAATGGACTCAACAATGAGATATCACCTCACACCTGGTAGAATGGGCATCATCAGAAAATCTACAAACAAAAAATGCTGGAAAGGGTGTGGAGAAAAGGAACCCTCTTCCACTATTGTTGGGAATATAAATTGATACAGTCACTATGGAGAACAATATGGAGTTTCTTAAGAAACTAACAGTAGAATTACCATATGATACAGCAATCCCAGTTCTGGACATATACCCAGACAAAACCATAAATCAAAAAGAGACATTCACCGCAATGTTCATTGCCTCACTCTTTACAATATCGAGGTAATGGAAGCAACCTAAATGCCCACAGACAGACGAATGCATAAAGCTGTGGTACATATATAAAATGGAATATTAGTAAGCCATGAAAAGGAATGAAATTGGGTCATTTGTAGAGACGTCGATGGATCTAGAGAGTGTCATACAGAGTGAAGTAAGTCAGAAAGAGAAAAGCAAATCTTGTATATTCATGCATATATGTGGAACCTAGAAATACTGTACAGGTTAACCATTTTGCAAGGCATAAATAGAGCAACAGATGTAGACAACAAACGTATGGACAACAAGGGGGGAAAGCTGTTGGGGTGGTGGTGGTGGGAGGAGTTGAGAGACTGGGATTGGCATGTATACATTTATATGTATAAAATAGATAACCAATAAGAACCTGCTGTATAAAAATATAAAATAAAATTCAAAATTAAAAAGAAATAAAATTTAAAAAATAAAACAGAAAAAACAATTATTCCCTTCACATACATGTATTTATATGAATAAATTATTTCCATGCTTATATCTGTAAATACAAAAAAGAGGAATAAAATCTACCTTGAACCAAAAACGAAAAAGAGAAAAAAATCACAGAACCCACCAGTTCCACAGAGGAAAACCGTATCAGGGCACTTGCTCCAGTTGTAAACAATTCTGAAGTTGGTCAGTGGTGGGGAATCGTCTCCCATTCAGCCAGCAGCCCCCACGCAACAAGCGTCCTCATTGCAAAGCTGGGGCACCGTGCCGAGGCATCTGTGAGTAAACGTGAGCTGAGCCCCAGGCCAGTTGCTGCTGAACTATTCCCACCCGTCCCAGGTAAAACACCTGAATATATACAAGGACTTGAAAGCCTAGAGGAAGGGCCATAGAGCCACACGAGTGACAGCATGCTGGCCGACTTGGTGCCTGCAGGCCAGCCAGGATGGTCCTGGCCCTGGGTGCTCTTCTGGAAGATTTCCATTTCCCTGCCTGAGATACCCGTTCTGTCCCTGCCCCCACTGCTTTTTTCCTTCCTCACCTCTGCCCAGGGAGAAATTCCAGCAGCAGGTATGGGTGACACATCCTCTTCTTTAGCAGGTGGCAGCCTGGCAACTGCTGCAGAAAGTCCAGCAGAGCCCCACTCACACTGGGCCACCCACAAAGCCGTGGCCTCTCACTCCCTCCCACCAGCCCAGCCCCAAGACTGCTGACAGGGCAGAGAAAATGGCGTCAGGCATGGCTGCAGGGGCTCTTGCTGCCTGGAGTGGTATTTATATTGATCTCAACCCAGGCACACCTGGGGAGGGCTGGCCGGCACGGTAAGGCTGCCCAGGTCAGCCAATCATCACCCCTCAGGGGCTCACAGTTGCAGAAAATGGAACTTGCTGAACCGGCCAGGTCCAAGGAACAGGTGTGGGCTCCTGAGAGTCAGGATAGACAAGGGGCTGCAGCTTTGGCTTGTTTTCTAATCATTTTATCTGGCCCATGAGTGGGAGACAACTTCAAGAAAACCCTCTCCTAATGAGAGGAACCCAGGAGTCAGGGAGAGGAGGGGTGGGTGGTGGTTGGAGACAGAGGCCTGGTGCCCCGGGTGCAGTGGAAGTCTCTGGAAGACCAGGTGGAGGGAGGCCACACAGAGTGATGCCCAGGGTCACAGACCTGTCGCAGCTGCTGTTTGTTAGTTCCAGTCCTGCTCTGAGGTGCTCTGTGTCAGCTCTGAGTGACAGGTGAGCTGGGGGTGCTCTGCAATGAGGGCTATGTGCACGGTTCCTGTGTGCCCAGCCCTGCCACGGTACCTGCAAGGGTAGCTCTGTATCCTGGGAGGGGCCTGACCACGAGAGCCCCATGGGCTGGTGTGGGGGTGGGGTACCTGCCCAGGTGAGCTCCATATTCTGGGATTGGTCTGACCACGAGAGCCCACTGGGAGCTGGGGACCTGGTAAAGGATGTCAGGACAGTCAGTGAAGCCACCGAGGATATACCTCCAGCTGCTCCTAATTCCTACACCCTGCTGGTCATTCTACCAACCACCAGGACATGGTATTCTGTATTAGTCTTCAATGATGCCTTCTTTTGTATTCCATTAGTCCCAGAGTCACAAGAAATTTTGGCTTGTGAGTGGCAGGACTCAACATACAACTAAAACAATATTTCTGGGCCGTCTTGCCCCAAGGGTGCAAAAATTCCCACACCATCTTTGGGGAAAGCTTAGCTAAAGACCTAAAAGTTCTACCTCTGGAAAAGGAAACTCTCCTTCAGTACGCAGACGACATTCTGATCGCCAGCCCTACTAAGGAGGCCTCTGAACTACCAAGCCAATAAAGGATAGAAGTTGTCCAAGAAAAAGCTCAAATATCACAGACTGCGGTGACCTGCCTGGGCTTCATTCTCACAGAAGGTCGGAGAAGCCCATCCCAGGAAAGGAAAGAAACCATTTTCAGCCTTACCCCTTTCTAAAACTAGAAGACAGCTTAGGGGTTCCTGGGGAGGCCAGGGTTTGCTGCTTCTGGATCCCTAACTACAGTCTACTAGCTGGGCCTCTATATGAAACACTGAAAGGAAAAGTTGATGATCCTTTTGAATAGAATCCAGAAGTGGCCTTTCAAGAATGGAAAGAGCAGTCAATTCAGACCCTTGCCCTGGAACTCCCTAATTTAGCTAAACCCTTTGACCTTTACATTCCTGGTGAAAGGTGAATCGCCATTGGAGAATTAGTGCAAAAACTGGGACCACTTGAAATGGAACAATGCAAGAATGCCATCCAGGTAGGATAAACTACGGTCACCAAGGGGCTTGGCCCACTGCCACATCTGGCCAAGATACTGGCGGTATCTAAAAACCTGGAAATCAGCATCCCCAAAGGCCACCTCCCTCCTAAGGGAAAAGGACCCCACATGGTGATCCTAACCACCAACCATGCTCTGAAGTTGCAGGGTTCGCTCTGTGGGCACACCAACCTCGAGTGAGGAGGCCTTCCAACTCCAACATCCAGAGAGATAACCCGGGGCAACAGGGCACCATGACGACTCATGTGAACATCACTTGACCTGGAGTTTCTCTCATAAAACAACAAGAGTGTGTCCCAAAAGAGTAGACTACTGCTTGCAGGACTTACTGCACCCAGAGGGGAGCTAATAATCTTGGCGGGGGAACCGTATATCACACTGTCACCATAGAAAAGCCTACAGACACCGTGATGATGGTGGCCAATGAGACTGGCTGGACTCCTGTTTACTTCAAAAGGCTGTTGAGGTGGGCTTCCCTGGTGGCGCAGTGGTTGAGAGTCTGCCTGCCAATGCAGGGGACGCGGGTTCGAGCCTTGGTCTGGGAGGATCCTCCATGCCGCGGAGCAACTAGGCCCGTGAGCCACAACTGCTGAGCCTGCGCGTCTGGAGCCTGTGCTCCACAACAAGAGAGGCCGCGATAGTGAGAGGCCTGCGCACCGCGATGAGGAGTGGCCCCCGCTTGCCGCAAATAGGGAAAGCCCTCACACAGAAATGACCTAGCATAGCCAACAATTAAATAAATACAAAAAAACCCCCAAAATGGTCCTTTAATTTACTGTTCAAAAAAAAAAAAGGCTGTTGACTCAGTGGCCATCATGGTCCTTGATCAGCACTGACCCTGGACTGTCTGGGAGTTGAGCGGGCAGGGCTCTGACACCTGGTGCTGTTTGTACATTAATTCAGGGGCCTAATTGAAGAAAGCGCAGACTACTGGTCAGAGCATCTAGGCTGGCAGAAACGCTCAGCCTAAGGTGGCCGAACAAATGTGGGGCGGGGTGACACCGGTCCCCACAGCGTCTCTGCACATCTCTTTCCTGGACCCTTAAAGGTCATTAGAATCTATAACACTTGCAATGCTGGTGCTCAGGTGGACGAGCAGGGAGGCAGGGGGCCTGGGGACAATCAACGTCATCTGGAGGCTGCTGGGGAGAAGCTCTGACCCTCGCCCCCGGGTATGAGGGCTCCCAACTCAGCACTCAGCAGTTACAAAAGAAGGGTCTGCACCCTCAGCACTCCAAGAATGAGGAACGGGACAAAAGGCAGAGGAGGGGTTTGTCCCCAGCAAAGCCCATTAAAAATCCCTGGGAGATAAAAATAGAATCTGGGCAATAAAGTCAAGTCTAACCGTTTTTATCCTTTGTGCTTTGTCTAATTTCATGTGCTCCTAGGGTCCCGCATGCAGAGGTTCCACACCCGGCACTTCAGACCAGATTTCCTAGTGCAGAATGGCTGGGTCGACACCTCAGCTCCTGGGGCCCAGTGCAGACTCCGCGATATAGAGCCTGAGCTGCAGCCAACCCGGCCCTCGAGAGCTCCGCCCCCTCCCTCCCACTGACTCTGACAGGATCTCTACACAGCAGCCCAGCCCACAGCCCACGGGGTAGTGCATGCTCTCACCTCTCCATTCTCTGATCAAAATATAAAGTTTCCTTTGCTTGTGAACCAAACTCAGTCTCGATCTGTTGGCCCCAATGACACTGGGCAGGGGGACACTTGTTGGGGTCCACTCTGGAGGATCAGTAACAGAAATTGAGACTATTGTAACCTCAATGAACAGATGTGTGAGCCAAACTGTAGTTAACATAGAACAGTGTATAAGGCTCAGGTAAAATAAGATGTTTCTAACACTTCCATTTGATATTTCCATCACTTTATTATAAGCAAGTTCAGTGAAAAGGTTTGTCTTATTTGTCAGGTCAATATTAGAGAAACGAAGTGATTTCTTTCCAAGGATGTACATCTAATAATCTTGGTTAAAGCTTCAATCGTGTTTTAAATGCTTTTCCATTGAAAATGATACCTCTCTTTCAGCTCCCCCATTTCTGAGAAGTATAAAATCTTATAATTTATTATTACCAAAGGGGAAAGGTGGGAGGAGGGATAAATTAACAGTTTGGGATTAACACATACACACTGCCATGTATAAAATAGATCATCAACAAGGAACTACTGTATAGCACAGGGAACTACACTCAACATTTTGCAATAAGCTATAAGGGGAAATAATCTGAAAAAGAATAGATATTTTTATTGACATCATCTATCAATGACAGTTAAAGTGTAACCTAAGGGAAGCTGGTGGTGAGTGCTTCTGACCCTGAAGACTTCAATCATCTAAAGTTTGGACTCTGCCTACTTCCCAAGGCCCTTAATGAACATATGTGTAGCCGTAGCTTAAAAAATTCCCCAGTTTGGGTTTCGGGGAGACACTGATTTTGAAAAAGCCCTGGTGTTCTCCTTACATGAATGGGACTCTTCCTACTGCTAAAACATGTCTGTCACACCCAGAGGATGATATACCGTCTGATCGGGAAGAGTTTGGAAAAGGCATCTCATCTCCTCATCTCCTGGTGCTCGGGTTCACCCCTCCAGCGTCTTTACTAACAGTCTCCCCACTTGGAGATGTCAGCACTGTCAACATCCTGTTGTGTACAGTTTGGAATTTGTCCAGAGGATGAAGCAGAAGGATGAGGAACAATGAGAGACAAGTCCTAGGTGTTCAGACAGGCACATGTCACTCTAATTTCCAATCAGGAAGATGAACTGACCAAAGGCTAGGATTGCCCATGGAAACAGTATAGGGCTTGAGGAAATCCCGCTGCTTTGTGGCCAGTTCCCATAAACACAAGTTGAACAATGGAACTCAGGGGCAGTAAAATTCATGAAACTGCAGAGTTGAAAATATCCATCACTGAAAAATGTCTTGAGGAAAGTCAGAGAAAAGGACTTGTAAGCAAGGGAGAATGGCAGGAAAGGGATTTGAGGAGGTAGAAAGGACTCGCCATTAAGCACAAGAAAAGGAGCTGAACATTGCCAACATTGCAGTTGGCCAAAAAGGGTGTATGCGTTTTTTTCTGTATATATTCAAGAAAAGGGCATACACTTTTTTAGCCAACCAAACAGGTGGGCACTGGAAGTCAATACTACAAAAGATATCACTTCGCATCAGTCAGAAGAGCCATCCTCATAAAGCGTAAACAACAGAAATGCAGGACAGGGCAAGGAGAAGAGGGAGCCCTGTGAGACTTATAGTGGAAATGTATATTGCCAACGGCCATTCTGCAGAAGTGTATTGTGTTTACTAAAGCATCTAAAAAATGAGCTACAGAGCATAGGGCACTTGCACTCATGGGCGTATATCTTGGGAAAAACAAAAATTGAGAGGACACAGGCACCCCAATGTTTACCCCCTCTCTGTTTAAAAGATCCTCGACTAGGATATAACTTAAATGTCTCTGGAGGGAAAAAATGGATAGAGATGTGGTACTTAGGTAGAGTGGAATATTATTCAGCCTGGAAATCAATGAAATATGGCCAGTTGTAACAACTCCGGAGGAGTTACGTATGATCTTTCTAAGTGACATAATTCAAAAAGAAAAAGACACATATCATAAGATATCACTTAAAGGTGGAATCCAAAATGGCTACACATGAAATAAATTACAAAACAAAAACATAGTCAAATATGTAGAAAACACGCATAAGGCTGCTAAACGGGAAAGGTGGGGAGGGGTGAGGCATCATCCAGGAGGTTGAAATTAACAAAGATACCATTCCAAATACCAAACTGATAATCAACAAGGCCTACACGGTAGCTAAAAGAACTGCACTCAGCACACTCAAGTCACCGGAAAAGAATATATACGACTGGTAAGAATCTGAAAAAGAATTTACTGATGTCTCTCTGTACGTGAATCAAGTGGATGTACAGCAGCAAGAAACAGAGCTTTGAAAATCAGCTGTAACCAATATAGTAATAAATTGAAAAAAATAAACGACAGAGAGACAGAGAAAACCTCTTACAACTTTTCCTCAGGGACGGTGATGCAACATGGATTGAACACATCTAGACCCACAGCAGGATGAGACATAAGGCTGGAAACTGTTTGCACTAAGAGAAATGTGAGGTTGGGTGAGGAAATGCACACCCTTTAAAGTAATACTACCTGGTACCCATTCAATGGGTCCCAAATCTGCAGGTTCAAGGGATCTTCCTACAGCTAAAACATGCATGGAAAACCCAGAGGACTGTACACCATGTGATCGGGAGATGTGTCTAAAATGCAGCTCATTTATCCTCTCCTGGTGCACCTGTTCACCATTCCAGCCACGTTACTTAGAATCTCCCCACTTGGAGAATCAGCACATTTCAACTTCTGTTTCACACATTTTGCAAATTGTGAGGAGGATGAATGGGAAGAGGGGGAACCAATGAGAGAATAGTTGTAGGGGTTTGGACGGGCACATATCACTCTAATTTCCCATTAAGAATAAGAAATGAAAAAAGGCTCAGCCCGCCTCGCCGGAGCCAAAATAGGGCCTGAAGCAATCCTGCGGGTTTGAGGCCAGCTCACAAAAGAGCAACTTAAAAAATGGAGCTCAGGGTCACTGCAATTCACAAACCTGCAGAGTTATAAATGAAAACTAACGTCCAAACCTATGTTGAGGTAAGGCAAAGAAGAGGATCTGAATGCAAGACAGAATTGCAAGAAACAGATTTCAAGAGATAGATTGGACTCGTCTTTAAAGCACATGAAAAGCGGCAGAATTTCGACAATGATGCAGTTGGCCCAAAAGGGCGTATGCGTTTTTTCCTGATTATATCCAGGAAATAACGCATACGCACTTTATGGGCAACGAAGCAAGCAAGCAATGCAAATGTGCACAACAAAGAAGTCTCATTTCCCACCGGTCAAAAGGGCCATCCTAAAAAATTGTAAAAACCAGAAATGCAGGACAGGCCATAGAGAACAGGGAGCCTTTATACGCTGATGGGCAGTGTGTGAACTGCCAAGAGCCACTCTGGAGAAGTGTATGGTGGTTCCTAAATCATCTAAAAAACAGAGCTACAGAGCATAGGACACTTCCAATCATGGGAGTATATCTAGGGAAGTCTAAAAATCAACAAGACACAAGCACACCACAGTTTAGGGCTACTCTGTTTACAAGAACCTCAACTTCAGTACACCTTAAATATCCCAGGAAAGAGAACAATGGATAAAGAAGATGTGGTACTTATGTACAATGGAATATCTCTTCACCATGAAATCAAGGTAATAAGGCTAGTAGAAGGATAAAGAGTGGATTTATGTCCGATAATACTACTTGAAATAAGTCAAACAGAAAAAGAAACATATCATAAGATATCACTTATAGAGGGAGGGTAAATATGGCTGCACAAGAAATGAATTACAGAACAGAACAGTGTCTCACATTTAGAAAACACACTTATGTCAGCTTAAGGGGAAAGGAAAGGTGGGGTGATGCATAAAACCAGAGTTTGAAATTAGCACAGATACCGTTCAATAAACCAAATAGATATTAGACAAGATCTACACCTTGCTCAATGAACTGGCCTCAACACACCCTATACACTGCAGAGAAATATATCTGAGTAATAAGAATCTTAAAACCCATGTATTGATATATCTCCATAAGGGAATCAAGTGTGTGCAGAGCGGCACAAACACAGCAGTGAAAATGAGCTAAACCCCATTATAGAAATAAATTTTAAAAACAAAACGCAGAAACAATGAAAGAGAGAAAAATTCTTACAAAATTTGCTCAGGGGCTGTGATGCAACCTGGATTGACCACATATAAACCCACAGCTGGATAAGACATAAGGCTGGACACTTGGGGCTGAGAGGATTGGTGAGCTTTGGTGAGCAACTGCCAAAAGTTTAATGCAATACTTCATGCTACTCATTCCAAGGGTCCCAAAACTCCAGGTTGAAGGGAATCTTCCTACAGCTAAACCATGCTTGGGAAACCCAGCGACTGGTATACCATATGATCGGGAAAGGTTTCTAAAACACACATCATTTTTCCTCTCCTGGGGCTCCAGATCGACATTCCAGCCGCTTTACTAACAATATCCCCACATGGAGAGTCAATGCCTTTAAGTTCTGGTATCGCACAGTCTGCAGTTAGTGCGGAGGATGAATGGGAATAGGGGGAACCAAGGAGAAACTAGCTGTAACAGTGTCAATGGGCACATGTCACTCTAATTTCACATCAGTAAGTAGAATTAACCAAAGGCACAGCAAGGTGCCCCAGAAGAAGAATAGGGCCTGAAGGAATCCTGTGGTTATGAGGCAAGATAACAAAAATAAGAGCTGAAAAATGGAGCTAAGGGCCACTGCAATTCAAAAACCTGCAGAGTTATAAAGGCCAACTATTTTCAAAAAATATATTGAGATAAGGCTATGAAGAGGCATTGAAAGCAAGGCACAATTGCAGGAAACCGATTTCAGGAGGTAGACTGGAATTGCATTTAAAGCATAGGAAAAGAGGCAGAACGTCGACAATGATGCACTTGGCCAAAAAGGGCGTATGCGTTTTTTCCTGAATATATTCAGGAAAAAACGCATACGCCCTTTTTGGCCAACCAAGCAAGCTTGCAAAGGAAATCTGCACTACAATGAAGTCTCACTTCCCCCCCGTCAAAAGGGCCATCTGAAAAAAGTGTAAAATCCAGAAAGGCAGGACAGGCCATGGAGAACTGGGAGCCTTGTTATGCTGATGGGCGGGATGTAAATTGCCAACAGCCACTCGGGAGAAGTGTATGGTGTTTCCTGAAACATCTAAAAAACAAAGCAACAGAGCCTAGGGCACTTCCACTTATGGTCCTGCAGCTTAGGAAAATTAAAATCAAAAAGACACAGCCACCCCAAAGTTTGGGATGGCTCTGTTTACAAGAAACTCGTTTACGGTACAAGTTCAATATCGCATAAAGCGAAAAATGGATAAAGAAGTTGTGGTACTTACGTACAATGCAATATCACTCAGCAATGACATCTATGTCATCAGGCCCATAGCAGCATAATGAGTGGATTCAGGTATGATGATTCTAACTGAAATAAGTCACACAGAAAAAGAAACATCATAAGATATCACTAATACACGGAATGTAAACTTGGCTACACAGGAACTGAATTTCAAAACAGAACATGGTCCCAAATTTAGAAAATCAACTTATGCTTGCTTAAGGGGAAAGGTGAGTTGGGGTGCTGCATAAAACCAGAGATTGAAATGAGCACAGATAAAGTTCCTTAAGCCAAATATGTAATAGACAAGAGCTACTCCTTGCTCAACGAAATGGACTCAAAACCCCATATTAAATGCCTAATAATGTACCTGACTAGTAAGTATCTTAAAACCTATGGATTGCTATGTCTCTGAAAGTGAATCAATCGTGAGTACAGGGGCAAAAACGCAGCAGTGATAGGATTGGAGAGCTTTGGTGAGCAAATGAAGACCCTTTGAAGTCATATTGCATGGTACCCATTCCACGGGTCTCAACTCTCCAGGTTTAAGGGATTCTTCCTTCAGCTAAAGCATGCATGTGGAACCCAGAGTATGATCAACCGTGTGATCGGGAGACGTGTTGAAATATGTCTCAGTTCTCGTCCCCTGGTACTCGGGTGCAACATTCCAGATGCTTTACTAACACTCTCACGACTTGGAGAGTCAGTGCCTTTAACCTCCTGTTTGGCCCAGTTTGCAAATTCCGCGGAAGATGAACAGGAATAGGGAGAACCAATGAGAGACTAGCTGGAGGTGTCTGGACGGGAAAATTTAACTCTCATTTCCCACCAGGAAGAGGAATTAACCAAAGGCTCAGCGTGCCATGCCGGAACCAGATTAGGGCCTGAAGCAATCCTGCGGTGTTGCGGCCAGCTCACAAGAAAGCGAGTTGAAGAAAGGAGCTCAGGGGCACTGTAATTCACAAACCTGCAGAGTTATAAATGACAGCTATCATCCAAAAATATACTGAAGTAAGGCTGCCAAGAGGACTTGAAAGCCGGGCAGAATTGCAGGAAACCGATTTCAGGAGGTAGACTGGAATTGCATTTAAAGCATAGGAAAAGAGGCAGAAGGTCGACAATGATGCACTTGGCCAAAAAGGGCGTATGCGTTTTTTCCTGAATATATTCAGGCAAAAACGCATACGCCCTTTTTGGCCAACCAAGCAAGCTTGCAAAGGAAATCTGCACTACAATGAAGTCTCACTTCCCCCCCATCAAAAGGGCCATCTGAAAAAAGTGTAAAATCCAGAAAGGCAGGACAGGCCATGGAGAACTGGGAGCCTTGTTATGCTGATGGGCGGGATGTAAATTGCCAACAGCCACTCGGGAGAAGTGTATCGTGTTTCCTGAAACATCTAAAAAACAAAGCAACAGAGCCTAGGGCACTTCCACTTATGGTCCTGCAGCTTAGGGAAATTAAAATCAAAAAGACACAGCCACCCCAAAGTTTGGGATGGCTCTGTTTACAAGAAACTCGTTTACGGTACAAGTTCAATATCGCATAAAGCGAAAAATGGATAAAGAAGTTGTGGTACTTACGTACAATGCAATATCACTCAGCAATGACATCTATGTCATCAGGCCCATAGCAGCATAATGAGTGGATTCAGGTATGATGATTCTAACTGAAATAAGTCAAACAGAAAAAGAAACATCATAAGATATCACTAATACACGGAATGTAAACTTGGCTACACAGGAACTGAATTTCAAAACAGAACATGGTCCCAAATTTAGAAAACCAACTTATGCTTGCTTAAGGGGAAAGGTGAGTTGGGGTGCTGCATAAAACCAGAGATTGAAATGAGCACAGATAAAGTTCCTTAAGCCAAATATGTAATAGACAAGAGCTACTCCTTGCTCAACGAAATGGACTCAAAACCCCATATTAAACGCCTAATAATGTACCTGACTAGTAAGTATCTTAAAACCTATGGATTGCTATGTCTCTGAAAGTGAATCAATCGTGAGTACAGGGGCAAAAACGCAGCAGTGATAGGATTGGAGAGTTTTGGTGAGCAAATGAAGACCCTTTGAAGTCATATTGCATGGTACCCATTCCACGGGTCTCAACTCTCCAGGTTTAAGGGATTCTTCCTTCAGCTAAAACATGCATGTGGAACCCAGAGTATGATCAACCGTGTGATCGGGAGACGTGTTGAAATATGTCTCAGTTCTCGTCCCCTGGTACTCGGGTGCAACATTCCAGATGCTTTACTAACACTCTCACGACTTGGAGAGTCAGTGCCTTTAACCTCCTGTTTGGCCCAGTTTGCAAATTCCGCGGAAGATGAACAGGAATAGGGAGAACCAATGAGAGACTAGCTGGAGGTGTCTGGACGGGAAAATTTAACTCTCATTTCCCACCAGGAAGAGGAATTAACCAAAGGCTCAGCGTGCCATGCCGGAACCAGATTAGGGCCTGAAGCAATCCTGCAGTGTTGTGGCCAGCTCACAAGAAAGCGAGTTGAAGAAAGGAGCTCAGGGGCACTGTAATTCACAAACCTGCAGAGTTATAAATGACAGCTATCATCCAAAAATATACTGAAGTAAGGCTGCCAAGAGGACTTGAAAGCCGGGCAGAATTGCAGGAAACTGATTTCAGGAGGTAGACTGGAATTGCATTTAAAGCATAGGAAAAGAGGCAGAACGTAGACAATGATGCACTTGGCCACAAAGGGCGTATGCGTTTTTTCCTGAATATATTCAGGAAAAAACGCATACGCCCTTTTTGGCCAACCAAGCAAGCTTGCAAAGGAAATCTGCACTACAATGAAGTCTCACTTCCCCCCCGTCAAAAGGGCCATCCGAAAAAAGTGTAAAATCCAGAAAGGCAGGACAGGCCATGGAGAACTGGGAGCCTTGTTATGCTGATGGGCGGGATGTAAATTGCCAACAGCCACTCGGGAGAAGTGTATGGTGTTTCCTGAAACATCTAAAAAACAAAGCAACAGAGCCTAGGGCACTTCCACTTATGGTCCTGCAGCTTAGGGAAATTAAAATCAAAAAGACACAGCCACCCCAAAGTTTGGGATGGCTCTGTTTACAAGAAACTCGTTTACGGTACAAGTTCAATATCGCATAAAGCGAAAAATGGATAAAGAAGTTGTGGTACTTACGTACAATGCAATATCACTCAGCAATGACATCTATGTCATCAGGTCCATAGCAGCATAATGAGTGGATTCAGGTATGATGATTCTAACTGAAATAAGTCAAACAGAAAAAGAAACATCATAAGATATCACTAATACACGGAATGTAAACTTGGCTACACAGGAACTGAATTTCAAAACAGAACATGGTCCCAAATTTAGAAAACCAACTTATGCTTGCTTAAGGGGAAAGGTGAGCTGGGGTGCTGCATAAAACCAGAGATTGAAATGAGCACAGATAAAGTTCCTTAAGCCAAATATGTAATAGACAAGAGCTACTCCTTGCTCAACGAAATGGACTCAAAACCCCATATTAAACGCCTAATAATGTACCTGACTAGTAAGTATCTTAAAACCTATGGATTGCTATGTCTCTGAAAGTGAATCAATCGTGAGTACAGGGGCAAAAACGCAGCAGTGATAGGATTGGAGAGTTTTGGTGAGCAAATGAAGACCCTTTCAAGTCATATTGCATGGTACCCATTCCACGGGTCTCAACTCTCCAGGTTTAAGGGATTCTTCCTTCAGCTAAAACATGCATGTGGAACCCAGAGTATGATCAACCGTGTGATCGGGAGACGTGTTGAAATATGTCTCAGTTCTCGTCCCCTGGTACTCGGGTGCAACATTCCAGATGCTTTACTAACACTCTCCCGACTTGGAGAGTCAGTGCCTTTAACCTCCTGTGGCCCAGTTTGCAAATTCCACGGAAGATGAACAGGAATAGGGAGAACCAATGAGAGACTAGCTGGAGGTGTCTGGACGGGAAAATTTAACTCTCATTTCCCACCAGGAAGAGGAATTAACCAAAGGCTCAGCGTGCCATGCCGGAACCAGATTAGGGCCTGAAGCAATCCTGCGGTGTTGCGGCCAGCTCACAAGAAAGCGAGTTGAAGAAAGGAGCTCAGGGGCACTGTAATTCACAAACCTGCAGAGTTATAAATGACAGCTATCATCCAAAAATATACTGAAGTAAGGCTGCCAAGAGGACTTGAAAGCCGGGCAGAATTGCAGGAAACCGATTTCAGGAGGTAGACTGGAATTGCATTTAAAGCATAGGAAAAGAGGCAGAAGGTCGACAATGATGCACTTGGCCAAAAAGGGCGTATGCGTTTTTTCCTGAATATATTCAGGAAAAAACGCATACGCCCTTTTTGGCCAACCAAGCAAGCTTGCAAAGGAAATCTGCACTACAATGAAGTCTCACTTCCCCCCCGTCAAAAGGGCCATCTGAAAAAAGTGTAAAATCCAGAAAGGCAGGACAGGCCATGGAGAACTGGGAGCCTTGTTATGCTGATGGGCGGGATGTAACTTGCCAACAGCCACTCGGGAGAAGTGTATGGTGTTTCCTGAAACATCTAAAAAACAAAGCAACAGAGCCTAGGGCACTTCCACTTATGGTCCTATAGCTTAGGGAAATTAAAATCAAAAAGACACAGCCACCCCAAAGTTTGGGATGGCTCTGTTTACAAGAAACTCGTTTACGGTACAAGTTCAATATCGCATAAAGCGAAAACTGGATAAAGAAGTTGTGGTACTTACGTACAATGCAATATCACTCAGCAATGACATCTATGTCATCAAGCCCATAGCAGCATAATGAGTGGATTCAGGTATGATGATTCTAACTGAAATAAGTCACACAGAAAAAGAAACATCATATCACTAATACACGGAATGTAAACTTGGCTACACAGGAACTGAATTTCAAAACAGAACATGGTCCCAAATTTAGAAAATCAACTTATGGTTGCTTAAGGGGAAAGGTGAGTTGGGGTGCTGCATAAAACCAGAGATTGAAATGAGCACAGATAAAGTTCCTTAAGCCAAATATGTAATAGACAAGAGCTACTCCTTGCTCAACGAAATGGACTCAAAACCCCATATTAAACGCCTAATAATGTACCTGACTAGTAAGTATCTTAAAACCTATGGATTGCTATGTCTCTGAAAGTGAATCAATCGTGAGTACAGGGGCAAAAACGCAGCAGTGATAGGATTGGAGAGCTTTGGTGAGCAAATGAAGACCCTTTGAAGTCATATTGCATGGTACCCATTCCACGGGTCTCAACTCTCCAGGTTTAAGGGATTCTTCCTTCAGCTAAAGCATGCATGTGGAACCCAGAGTATGATCAACCGTGTGATCGGGAGACGTGTTGAAATATGTCTCAGTTCTCGTCCCCTGGTACTCGGGTGCAACATTCCAGATGCTTTACTAACACTCTCACGACTTGGAGAGTCAGTGCCTTTAACCTCCTGTTTGGCCCAGTTTGCAAATTCCGCGGAAGATGAACAGGAATAGGGAGAACCAATGAGAGACTAGCTGGAGGTGTCTGGACGGGAAAATTTAACTCTCATTTCCCACCAGGAAGAGGAATTAACCAAAGGCTCAGCGTGCCATGCCGGAACCAGATTAGGGCATGAAGCAATCCTGCGGTGTTGCGGCCAGCTCACAAGAAAGCGAGTTGAAGAAAGGAGCTCAGGGGCACTGTAATTCACAAACCTGCAGAGTTATAAATGACAGCTATCATCCAAAAATATACTGAAGTAAGGCTGCCAAGAGGACTTGAAAGCCGGGCAGAATTGCAGGAAACCGATTTCAGGAGGTAGACTGGAATTGCATCTAAAGCATAGGAAAAGAGGCAGAAGGTCGACAATGATGCACTTGGCCAAAAAGGGCGTATGCGTTTTTTCCTGAATATATTCAGGAAAAAACGCATACGCCCTTTTTGGCCAACCAAGCAAGCTTGCAAAGGAAATCTGCACTACAATGAAGTCTCACTTCCCCAAGGTCAAAAGGGCCATCTGAAAAAAGTGTAAAATCCAGAAAGGCAGGACAGGCCATGGAGAACTGGGAGTCTTGTTATGCTGATGGGCGGGATGTAAATTGCCAACAGCCACTCGGGAGAAGTGTATGGTGTTTCCTGAAACATCTAAAAAACAAAGCAACAGAGCCTAGGGCACTTCCACTTATGGTCCTGCAGCTTAGGGAAATTAAAATCAAAAAGACACAGCCACCCCAAAGTTTGGGATGGCTCTGTTTACAAGAAACTCGTTTACGGTACAAGTTCAATATCGCATAAAGCGAAAAATGGATAAAGAAGTTGTGGTACTTACGTACAATGCAATATCACTCAGCAATGACATCTATGTCATCAGGCCCATAGCAGCATAATGAGTGGATTCAGGTATGATGATTCTAACTGAAATAAGTCAAACAGAAAAAGAAACATCATAAGATATCACTAATACACGGAATGTAAACTTGGCTACACAGGAACTGAATTTCAAAAGAGAACATGGTCCCAAATTTAGAAAACCAACTTATGCTTGCTTAAGGGGAAAGGTGAGTTGGGGTGCTGCATAAAACCAGAGATTGAAATGAGCACAGATAAAGTTCCTTAAGCCAAATATGTAATAGACAAGAGCTACTCCTTGCTCAACGAAATGGACTCAAAACCCCATATTAAACGCCTAATAATGTACCTGACTAGTAAGTATCTTAAAACCTATGGATTGCTATGTCTCTGAAAGTGAATCAATCGTGAGTACAGGGGCAAAAACGCAGCAGTGATAGGATTGGAGAGTTTTGGTGAGCAAATGAAGACCCTTTGAAGTCATATTGCATGGTACCCATTCCACGGGTCTCAACTCTCCAGGTTTAAGGGATTCTTCCTTCAGCTAAAACATGCATGTGGAACCCAGAGTATGATCAACCGTGTGATCGGGAGACGTGTTGAAATATGTCTCAGTTCTCGTCCCCTGGTACTCGGGTGCAACATTCCAGATGCTTTACTAACACTCTCCCGACTTGGAGAGTCAGTGCCTTTAACCTCCTGTTTGGCCCAGTTTGCAAATTCCGCGGAAGATGAACAGGAATAGGGAGAACCAATGAGAGACTAGCTGGAGGTGTCTGGACGGGAAAATTTAACTCTCATTTCCCACCAGGAAGAGGAATTAACCAAAGGCTCAGCGTGCCATGCCGGAACCAGATTAGGGCCTGAAGCAATCCTGCGGTGTTGCGGCCAGCTCACAAGAAAGCGAGTTGAAGAAAGGAGCTCAGGGGCACTGTAATTCACAAACCTGCAGAGTTATAAATGACAGCTATCATCCAAAAATATACTGAAGTAAGGCTGCCAAGAGGACTTGAAAGCCGGGCAGAATTGCAGGAAACCGATTTCAGGAGGTAGACTGGAATTGCATTTAAAGCATAGGAAAAGAGGCAGAAGGTCGACAATGATGCACTTGGCCAAAAAGGGCGTATGCGTTTTTTCCTGAATATATTCAGGAAAAAACGCATACGCCCTTTTTGGCCAACCAAGCAAGCTTGCAAAGGAAATCTGCACTACAATGAAGTCTCACTTCCCCCCCGTCAAAAGGGCCATCTGAAAAAAGTGTAAAATCCAGAAAGGCAGGACAGGCCATGGAGAACTGGGAGCTTTGTTATGCTGATGGGCGGGATGTAAAATGCCAACAGCCACTCGGGAGAAGTGTATGGTGTTTCCTGAAACATCTAAAAAACAAAGCAACAGAGCCTAGGGCACTTCCACTTATGGTCCTGCAGCTTAGGGAAATTAAAATCAAAAAGACACAGCCACCCCAAAGTTTGGGATGGCTCTGTTTACAAGAAACTCGTTTACGGTACAAGTTCAATATCGCATAAAGCGAAAAATGGATAAAGAAGTTGTGGTACTTACGTACAATGCAATATCACTCAGCAATGACATCTATGTCATCAGGCCCATAGCAGCATAATGAGTGGATTCAGGTATGATGATTCGAACTGAAATAAGTCAAACAGAAAAAGAAACATCATAAGATATCACTAATACACGGAATGTAAACTTGGCTACACAGGAACTGAATTTCAAAACAGAACATGGTCCCAAATTTAGAAAACCAACTTATGCTTGCTTAAGGGGAAAGGTGAGCTGGGGTGCTGCATAAAACCAGAGATTGAAATGAGCACAGATAAAGTTCCTTAAGCCAAATATGTAATAGACAAGAGCTACTCCTTGCTCAACGAAATGGACTCAAAACCCCATATTAAACGCCTAATAATGTACCTGACTAGTAAGTATCTTAAAACCTATGGATTGCTATGTCTCTGAAAGTGAATCAATCGTGAGTACAGGGGCAAAAACGCAGCAGTGATAGGATTGGAGAGTTTTGGTGAGCAAATGAAGACCCTTTCAAGTCATATTGCATGGTACCCATTCCACGGGTCTCAACTCTCCAGGTTTAAGGGATTCTTCCTTCAGCTAAAACATGCATGTGGAACCCAGAGTATGATCAACCGTGTGATCGGGAGACGTGTTGAAATATGTCTCAGTTCTCGTCCCCTGGTACTCGGGTGCAACATTCCAGATGCTTTACTAACACTCTCCCGACTTGGAGAGTCAGTGCCTTTAACCTCCTGTTTGGCCCAGTTTGCAAATTCCACGGAAGATGAACAGGAATAGGGAGAACCAATGAGAGACTAGCTGAAGGTGTCTGGACGGGAAAATTTAACTCTCATTTCCCACCAGGAAGAGGAATTAACCAAAGGCTCAGCGTGCCATGCCGGAACCAGATTAGGGCCTGAAGCAATCCTGCGGTGTTGCGGCCAGCTCACAAGAAAGCGAGTTGAAGAAAGGAGCTCAGGGGCACTGTAATTCACAAACCTGCAGAGTTATAAATGACAGCTATCATCCAAAAATATACTGAAGTAAGGCTGCCAAGAGGACTTGAAAGCCGGGCAGAATTGCAGGAAACCGATTTCAGGAGGTAGACTGGAATTGCATTTAAAGCATAGGAAAAGAGGCAGAAGGTCGACAATGATGCACTTGGCCAAAAAGGGCGTATGCGTTTTTTCCTGAATATATTCAGGAAAAAACGCATACGCCCTTTTTGGCCAACCAAGCAAGCTTGCAAAGGAAATCTGCACTACAATGAAGTCTCACTTCCCCCCCGTCAAAAGGGCCATCTGAAAAAAGTGTAAAATCCAGAAAGGCAGGACAGGCCATGGAGAACTGGGAGCCTTGTTATGCTGATGGGCGGGATGTAACTTGCCAACAGCCACTCGGGAGAAGTGTATGGTGTTTCCTGAAACATCTAAAAAACAAAGCAACAGAGCCTAGGGCACTTCCACTTATGGTCCTGCAGCTTAGGGAAATTAAAATCAAAAAGACACAGCCACCCCAAAGTTTGGGATGGCTCTGTTTACAAGAAACTCGTTTACGGTACAAGTTCAATATCGCATAAAGCGAAAACTGGATAAAGAAGTTGTGGTACTTACGTACAATGCAATATCACTCAGCAATGACATCTATGTCATCAGGTCCATAGCAGCATAATGAGTGGATTCAGGTATGATGATTCTAACTGAAATAAGTCAAACAGAAAAAGAAACATCATAAGATATCACTAATACACGGAATGTAAACTTGGCTACACAGGAACTGAATTTCAAAACAGAACATGGTCCCAAATTTAGAAAACCAACTTATGCTTGCTTAAGGGGAAAGGTGAGCTGGGGTGCTGCATAAAACCAGAGATTGAAATGAGCACAGATAAAGTTCCTTAAGCCAAATATGTAATAGACAAGAGCTACTCCTTGCTCAACGAAATGGACTCAAAACCCCATATTAAACGCCTAATAATGTACCTGACTAGTAAGTATCTTAAAACCTATGGATTGCTATGTCTCTGAAAGTGAATCAATCGTGAGTACAGGGGCAAAAACGCAGCAGTGATAGGATTGGAGAGTTTTGGTGAGCAAATGAAGACCCTTTGAAGTCATATTGCATGGTACCCATTCCACGGGTCTCAACTCTCCAGGTTTAAGGGATTCTTCCTTCAGCTAAAACATGCATGTGGAACCCAGAGTATGATCAACCGTGTGATCGGGAGACGTGTTGAAATATGTCTCAGTTCTCGTCCCCTGGTACTCGGGTGCAACATTCCAGATGCTTTACTAACACTCTCCCGACTTGGAGAGTCAGTGCCTTTAACCTCCTGTTTGGCCCAGTTTGCAAATTCCACGGAAGATGAACAGGAATAGGGAGAACCAATGAGAGACTAGCTGGAGGTGTCTGGACGGGAAAATTTAACTCTCATTTCCCACCAGGAAGAGGAATTAACCAAAGGCTCAGCGTGCCATGCCGGAACCAGATTAGGGCCTGAAGCAATCCTGCGGTGTTGCGGCCAGCTCACAAGAAAGCGAGTTGAAGAAAGGAGCTCAGGGGCACTGTAATTCACAAACCTGCAGAGTTATAAATGACAGCTATCATCCAAAAATATACTGAAGTAAGGCTGCCAAGAGGACTTGAAAGCCGGGCAGAATTGCAGGAAACCGATTTCAGGAGGTAGACTGGAATTGCATTTAAAGCATAGGAAAAGAGGCAGAAGGTCGACAATGATGCACTTGGCCAAAAAGGGCGTATGCGTTTTTTCCTGAATATATTCAGGAAAAAACGCATACGCCCTTTTTGGCCAACCAAGCAAGCTTGCAAAGGAAATCTGCACTACAATGAAGTCTCACTTCCCCCCCGTCAAAAGGGCCATCTGAAAAAAGTGTAAAATCCAGAAAGGCAGGACAGGCCATGGAGAACTGGGAGCCTTGTTATGCTGATGGGCGGGATGTAACTTGCCAACAGCCACTCGGGAGAAGTGTATGGTGTTTCCTGAAACATCTAAAAAACAAAGCAACAGAGCCTAGGGCACTTCCACTTATGGTCCTGCAGCTTAGGGAAATTAAAATCAAAAAGACACAGCCACCCCAAAGTTTGGGATGGCTCTGTTTACAAGAAACTCGTTTACGGTACAAGTTCAATATCGCATAAAGCGAAAAATGGATAAAGAAGTTGTGGTACTTACGTACAATGCAATATCACTCAGCAATGACATCTATGTCATCAGGTCCATAGCAGCATAATGAGTGGATTCAGGTATGATGATTCTAACTGAAATAAGTCAAACAGAAAAAGAAACATCATAAGATATCACTAATACACGGAATGTAAACTTGGCTACACAGGAACTGAATTTCAAAACAGAACATGGTCCCAAATTTAGAAAACCAACTTATGCTTGCTTAAGGGGAAAGGTGAGCTGGGGTGCTGCATAAAACCAGAGATTGAAATGAGCACAGATAAAGTTCCTTAAGCCAAATATGTAATAGACAAGAGCTACTCCTTGCTCAACGAAATGGACTCAAAACCCCATATTAAACGCCTAATAATGTACCTGACTAGTAAGTATCTTAAAACCTATGGATTGCTATGTCTCTGAAAGTGAATCAATCGTGAGTACAGGGGCAAAAACGCAGCAGTGATAGGATTGGAGAGTTTTGGTGAGCAAATGAAGACCCTTTCAAGTCATATTGCATGGTACCCATTCCACGGGTCTCAACTCTCCAGGTTTAAGGGATTCTTCCTTCAGCTAAAACATGCATGTGGAACCCAGAGTATGATCAACCGTGTGATCGGGAGACGTGTTGAAATATGTCTCAGTTCTCGTCCCCTGGTACTCGGGTGCAACATTCCAGATGCTTTACTAACACTCTCCCGACTTGGAGAGTCAGTGCCTTTAACCTCCTGTTTGGCCCAGTTTGCAAATTCCACGGAAGATGAACAGGAATAGGGAGAACCAATGAGAGACTAGCTGGAGGTGTCTGGACGGGAAAATTTAACTCTCATTTCCCACCAGGAAGAGGAATTAACCAAAGGCTCAGCGTGCCATGCCGGAACCAGATTAGGGCCTGAAGCAATCCTGCGGTGTTGCGGCCAGCTCACAAGAAAGCGAGTTGAAGAAAGGAGCTCAGGGGCACTGTAATTCACAAACCTGCAGAGTTATAAATGACAGCTATCATCCAAAAATATACTGAAGTAAGGCTGCCAAGAGGACTTGAAAGCCGGGCAGAATTGCAGGAAACCGATTTCAGGAGGTAGACTGGAATTGCATTTAAAGCATAGGAAAAGAGGCAGAAGGTCGACAATGATGCACTTGGCCAAAAAGGGCATATGCGTTTTTTCCTGAATATATTCAGGAAAAAACGCATACGCCCTTTTTGGCCAACCAAGCAAGCTTGCAAAGGAAATCTGCACTACAATGAAGTCTCACTTCCCCCCCGTCAAAAGGGCCATCTGAAAAAAGTGTAAAATCCAGAAAGGCAGGACAGCCCATGGAGAACTGGGAGCCTTGTTATGCTGATGGGCGGGATGTAAATTGCCAACAGCCACTCGGGAGAAGTGTATGGTGTTTCCTGAAACATCTAAAAAACAAAGCAACAGAGCCTAGGGCACTTCCACTTATGGTCCTATAGCTTAGGGAAATTAAAATCAAAAAGACACAGCCACCCCAAAGTTTGGGATGGCTCTGTTTACAAGAAACTCGTTTACGGTACAAGTTCAATATCGCATAAAGCGAAAAATGGATAAAGAAGTTGTGGTACTTACGTACAATGCAATATCACTCAGCAATGACATCTATGTCATCAAGCCCATAGCAGCATAATGAGTGGATTCAGGTATGATGATTCTAACTGAAATAAGTCACACAGAAAAAGAAACATCATAAGATATCACTAATACACGGAATGTAAACTTGGCTACACAGGAACTGAATTTCAAAACAGAACATGGTCCCAAATTTAGAAAATCAACTTATGCTTGCTTAAGGGGAAAGGTGAGTTGGGGTGCTGCATAAAACCAGAGATTGAAATGAGCACAGATAAAGTTCCTTAAGCCAAATATGTAATAGACAAGAGCTACTCCTTGCTCAACGAAATGGACTCAAAACCCCATATTAAACGCCTAATAATGTACCTGACTAGTAAGTATCTTAAAACCTATGGATTGCTATGTCTCTGAAAGTGAATCAATCGTGAGTACAGGGGCAAAAACGCAGCAGTGATAGGATTGGAGAGTTTTGGTGAGCAAATGAAGACCCTTTGAAGTCATATTGCATGGTACCCATTCCACGGGTCTCAACTCTCCAGGTTTAAGGGATTCTTCCTTCAGCTAAAACATGCATGTGGAACCCAGAGTATGATCAACCGTGTGATCGGGAGACGTGTTGAAATATGTCTCAGTTCTCGTCCCCTGGTACTCGGGTGCAACATTCCAGATGCTTTACTAACACTCTCCCGACTTGGAGAGTCAGTGCCTTTAACCTCCTGTTTGGCCCAGTTTGCAAATTCCGCGGAAGATGAACAGGAATAGGGAGAACCAATGAGAGACTAGCTGGAGGTGTCTGGACGGGAAAATTTAACTCTCATTTCCCACCAGGAAGAGGAATTAACCAAAGGCTCAGCGTGCCATGCCGGAACCAGATTAGGGCCTGAAGCAATCCTGCGGTGTTGCGGCCAGCTCACAAGAAAGCGAGTTGAAGAAAGGAGCTCAGGGGCACTGTAATTCACAAACCTGCAGAGTTATAAATGACAGCTATCATCCAAAAATATACTGAAGTAAGGCTGCCAAGAGGACTTGAAAGCCGGGCAGAATTGCAGGAAACCGATTTCAGGAGGTAGACTGGAATTGCATTTAAAGCATAGGAAAAGAGGCAGAAGGTCGACAATGATGCACTTGGCCAAAAAGGGCGTATGCGTTTTTTCCTGAATATATTCAGGAAAAAACGCATACGCCCTTTTTGGCCAACCAAGCAAGCTTGCAAAGGAAATCTGCACTACAATGAAGTCTCACTTCCCCCCCGTCAAAAGGGCCATCTGAAAAAAGTGTAAAATCCAGAAAGGCAGGACAGGCCATGGAGAACTGGGAGCTTTGTTATGCTGATGGGCGGGATGTAAAATGCCAACAGCCACTCGGGAGAAGTGTATGGTGTTTCCTGAAACATCTAAAAAACAAAGCAACAGAGCCTAGGGCACTTCCACTTATGGTCCTGCAGCTTAGGGAAATTAAAATCAAAAAGACACAGCCACCCCAAAGTTTGGGATGGCTCTGTTTACAAGAAACTCGTTTACGGTACAAGTTCAATATCGCATAAAGCGAAAAATGGATAAAGAAGTTGTGGTACTTACGTACAATGCAATATCACTCAGCAATGACATCTATGTCATCAGGCCCATAGCAGCATAATGAGTGGATTCAGGTATGATGATTCTAACTGAAATAAGTCAAACAGAAAAAGAAACATCATAAGATATCACTAATACACGGAATGTAAACTTGGCTACACAGGAACTGAATTTCAAAACAGAACATGGTCCCAAATTTAGAAAACCAACTTATGCTTGCTTAAGGGGAAAGGTGAGTTGGGGTGCTGCATAAAACCAGAGATTGAAATGAGCACAGATAAAGTTCCTTAAGCCAAATATGTAATAGACAAGAGCTACTCCTTGCTCAACGAAATGGACTCAAAACCCCATATTAAACGCCTAATAATGTACCTGACTAGTAAGTATCTTAAAACCTATGGATTGCTATGTCTCTGAAAGTGAATCAATCGTGAGTACAGGGGCAAAAACGCAGCAGTGATAGGATTGGAGAGTTTTGGTGAGCAAATGAAGACCCTTTGAAGTCATATTGCATGGTACCCATTCCACGGGTCTCAACTCTCCAGGTTTAAGGGATTCTTCCTTCAGCTAAAACATGCATGTGGAACCCAGAGTATGATCAACCGTGTGATCGGGAGACGTGTTGAAATATGTCTCAGTTCTCGTCCCCTGGTACTCGGGTGCAACATTCCAGATGCTTTACTAACACTCTCCCGACTTGGAGAGTCAGTGCCTTTAACCTCCTGTTTGGCCCAGTTTGCAAATTCCACGGAAGATGAACAGGAATAGGGAGAACCAATGAGAGACTAGCTGGAGGTGTCTGGACGGGAAAATTTAACTCTCATTTCCCACCAGGAAGAGGAATTAACCAAAGGCTCAGCGTGCCATGCCGGAACCAGATTAGGGCCTGAAGCAATCCTGCGGTGTTGCGGCCAGCTCACAAGAAAGCGAGGTGAAGAAAGGAGCTCAGGGGCACTGTAATTCACAAACCTGCAGAGTTATAAATGACAGCTATCATCCAAAAATATACTGAAGTAAGGCTGCCAAGAGGACTTGAAAGCCGGGCAGAATTGCAGGAAACCGATTTCAGGAGGTAGACTGGAATTGCATTTAAAGCATAGGAAAAGAGGCAGAAGGTCGACAATGATGCACTTGGCCAAAAAGGGCGTATGCGTTTTTTCCTGAATATATTCAGGAAAAAACGCATACGCCCTTTTTGGCCAACCAAGCAAGCTTGCAAAGGAAATCTGCACTACAATGAAGTCTCACTTCCCCCCCGTCAAAAGGGCCATCTGAAAAAAGTGTAAAATCCAGAAAGGCAGGACAGCCCATGGAGAACTGGGAGCCTTGTTATGCTGATGGGCGGGATGTAAATTGCCAACAGCCACTCGGGAGAAGTGTATGGTGTTTCCTGAAACATCTAAAAAACAAAGCAACAGAGCCTAGGGCACTTCCACTTATGGTCCTGCAGCTTAGGGAAATTAAAATCAAAAAGACACAGCCACCCCAAAGTTTGGGATGGCTCTGTTTACAAGAAACTCGTTTACGGTACAAGTTCAATATCGCATAAAGCGAAAAATGGATAAAGAAGTTGTGGTACTTACGTACAATGCAATATCACTCAGCAATGACATCTATGTCATCAGGTCCATAGCAGCATAATGAGTGGATTCAGGTATGATGATTCTAACTGAAATAAGTCAAACAGAAAAAGAAACATCATAAGATATCACTAATACACGGAATGTAAACTTGGCTACACAGGAACTGAATTTCAAAACAGAACATGGTCCCAAATTTAGAAAACCAACTTATGCTTGCTTAAGGGGAAAGGTGAGCTGGGGTGCTGCATAAAACCAGAGATTGAAATGAGCACAGATAAAGTTCCTTAAGCCAAATATGTAATAGACAAGAGCTACTCCTTGCTCAACGAAATGGACTCAAAACCCCATATTAAACGCCTAATAATGTACCTGACTAGTAAGTATCTTAAAACCTATGGATTGCTATGTCTCTGAAAGTGAATCAATCGTGAGTACAGGGGCAAAAACGCAGCAGTGATAGGATTGGAGAGTTTTGGTGAGCAAATGAAGACCCTTTGAAGTCATATTGCATGGTACCCATTCCACGGGTCTCAACTCTCCAGGTTTAAGGGATTCTTCCTTCAGCTAAAACATGCATGTGGAACCCAGAGTATGATCAACCGTGTGATCGGGAGACGTGTTGAAATATGTCTCAGTTCTCGTCCCCTGGTACTCGGGTGCAACATTCCAGATGCTTTACTAACACTCTCCCGACTTGGAGAGTCAGTGCCTTTAACCTCCTCTTTGGCCCAGTTTGCAAATTCCACGGAAGATGAACAGGAATAGGGAGAACCAATGAGAGACTAGCTGGAGGTGTCTGGACGGGAAAATTTAACTCTCATTTCCCACCAGGAAGAGGAATTAACCAAAGGCTCAGCGTGCCATGCCGGAACCAGATTAGGGCCTGAAGCAATCCTGCGGTGTTGCGGCCAGCTCACAAGAAAGCGAGTTGAAGAAAGGAGCTCAGGGGCACTGTAATTCACAAACCTGCAGAGTTATAAATGACAGCTATCATCCAAAAATATACTGAAGTAAGGCTGCCAAGAGGACTTGAAAGCCGGGCAGAATTGCAGGAAACCGATTTCAGGAGGTAGACTGGAATTGCATTTAAAGCATAGGAAAAGAGGCAGAAGGTCGACAATGATGCACTTGGCCAAAAAGGGCGTATGCGTTTTTTCCTGAATATATTCAGGAAAAAACGCATACGCCCTTTTTGGCCAACCAAGCAAGCTTGCAAAGGAAATCTGCACTACAATGAAGTCTCACTTTCCCCCCGTCAAAAGGGCCATCTGAAAAAAGTGTAAAATCCAGAAAGGCAGGACAGGCCATGGAGAACTGGGAGCCTTGTTATGCTGATGGGCGGGATGTAACTTGCCAACAGCCACTCGGGAGAAGTGTATGGTGTTTCCTGAAACATCTAAAAAACAAAGCAACAGAGCCTAGGGCACTTCCACTTATGGTCCTATAGCTTAGGGAAATTAAAATCAAAAAGACACAGCCACCCCAAAGTTTGGGATGGCTCTGTTTACAAGAAACTCGTTTACGGTACAAGTTCAATATCGCATAAAGCGAAAAATGGATAAAGAAGTTGTGGTACTTACGTACAATGCAATATCACTCAGCAATGACATCTATGTCATCAAGCCCATAGCAGCATAATGAGTGGATTCAGGTATGATGATTCTAACTGAAATAAGTCACACAGAAAAAGAAACATCATAAGATATCACTAATACACGGAATGTAAACTTGGCTACACAGGAACTGAATTTCAAAACAGAACATGGTCCCAAATTTAGAAAATCAACTTATGCTTGCTTAAGGGGAAAGGTGAGTTGGGGTGCTGCATAAAACCAGAGATTGAAATGAGCACAGATAAAGTTCCTTAAGCCAAATATGTAATAGACAAGAGCTACTCCTTGCTCAACGAAATGGACTCAAAACCCCATATTAAACGCCTAATAATGTACCTGACTAGTAAGTATCTTAAAACCTATGGATTGCTATGTCTCTGAAAGTGAATCAATCGTGAGTACAGGGGCAAAAACGCAGCAGTGATAGGATTGGAGAGTTTTGGTGAGCAAATGAAGACCCTTTGAAGTCATATTGCATGGTACCCATTCCACGGGTCTCAACTCTCCAGGTTTAAGGGATTCTTCCTTCAGCTAAAACATGCATGTGGAACCCAGAGTATGATCAACCGTGTGATCGGGAGACGTGTTGAAATATGTCTCAGTTCTCGTCCCCTGGTACTCGGGTGCAACATTCCAGATGCTTTACTAACACTCTCCCGACTTGGAGAGTCAGTGCCTTTAACCTCCTGTTTGGCCCAGTTTGCAAATTCCGCGGAAGATGAACAGGAATAGGGAGAACCAATGAGAGACTAGCTGGAGGTGTCTGGACGGGAAAATTTAACTCTCATTTCCCACCAGGAAGAGGAATTAACCAAAGGCTCAGCGTGCCATGCCGGAACCAGATTAGGGCCTGAAGCAATCCTGCGGTGTTGCGGCCAGCTCACAAGAAAGCGAGGTGAAGAAAGGAGCTCAGGGGCACTGTAATTCACAAACCTGCAGAGTTATAAATGACAGCTATCATCCAAAAATATACTGAAGTAAGGCTGCCAAGAGGACTTGAAAGCCGGGCAGAATTGCAGGAAACCGATTTCAGGAGGTAGACTGGAATTGCATTTAAAGCATAGGAAAAGAGGCAGAAGGTCGACAATGATGCACTTGGCCAAAAAGGGCGTATGCGTTTTTTCCTGAATATATTCAGGAAAAAACGCATACGCCCTTTTTGGCCAACCAAGCAAGCTTGCAAAGGAAATCTGCACTACAATGAAGTCTCACTTCCCCCCCGTCAAAAGGGCCATCTGAAAAAAGTGTAAAATCCAGAAAGGCAAGACAGGCCATGGAGAACTGGGAGCCTTGTTATGCTGATGGGCGGGATGTAAATTGCCAACAGCCACTCCGGAGAAGTGTATGGTGTTTCCTGAAACATCTAAAAAACAAAGCAACAGAGCCTAGGGCACTTCCACTTATGGTCCTGCAGCTTAGGGAAATTAAAATCAAAAAGACACAGCCACCCCAAAGTTTGGGATGGCTCTGTTTACAAGAAACTCGTTTACGGTACAAGTTCAATATCGCATAAAGCGAAAAATGGATAAAGAAGTTGTGGTACTTACGTACAATGCAATATCACTCAGCAATGACATCTATGTCATCAGGTCCATAGCAGCATAATGAGTGGATTCAGGTATGATGATTCTAACTGAAATAAGTCAAACAGAAAAAGAAACATCATAAGATATCACTAATACACGGAATGTAAACTTGGCTACACAGGAACTGAATTTCAAAACAGAACATGGTCCCAAATTTAGAAAACCAACTTATGCTTGCTTAAGGGGAAAGGTGAGCTGGGGTGCTGCATAAAACCAGAGATTGAAATGAGCACAGATAAAGTTCCTTAAGCCAAATATGTAATAGACAAGAGCTACTCCTTGCTCAACGAAATGGACTCAAAACCCCATATTAAACGCCTAATAATGTACCTGACTAGTAAGTATCTTAAAACCTATGGATTGCTATGTCTCTGAAAGTGAATCAATCGTGAGTACAGGGGCAAAAACGCAGCAGTGATAGGATTGGAGAGTTTTGGTGAGCAAATGAAGACCCTTTGAAGTCATATTGCATGGTACCCATTCCACGGGTCTCAACTCTCCAGGTTTAAGGGATTCTTCCTTCAGCTAAAACATGCATGTGGAACCCAGAGTATGATCAACCGTGTGATCGGGAGACGTGTTGAAATATGTCTCAGTTCTCGTCCCCTGGTACTCGGGTGCAACATTCCAGATGCTTTACTAACACTCTCCCGACTTGGAGAGTCAGTGCCTTTAACCTCCTGTTTGGCCCAGTTTGCAAATTCCACGGAAGATGAACAGGAATAGGGAGAACCAATGAGAGACTAGCTGGAGGTGTCTGGACGGGAAAATTTAACTCTCATTTCCCACCAGGAAGAGGAATTAACCAAAGGCTCAGCGTGCCATGCCGGAACCAGATTAGGGCCTGAAGCAATCCTGCGGTGTTGCGGCCAGCTCACAAGAAAGCGAGTTGAAGAAAGGAGCTCAGGGGCACTGTAATTCACAAACCTGCAGAGTTATAAATGACAGCTATCATCCAAAAATATACTGAAGTAAGGCTGCCAAGAGGACTTGAAAGCCGGGCAGAATTGCAGGAAACCGATTTCAGGAGGTAGACTGGAATTGCATTTAAAGCATAGGAAAAGAGGCAGAAGGTCGACAATGATGCACTTGGCCAAAAAGGGCGTATGCGTTTTTTCCTGAATATATTCAGGAAAAAACGCATACGCCCTTTTTGGCCAACCAAGCAAGCTTGCAAAGGAAATCTGCACTACAATGAAGTCTCACTTCCCCCCCGTCAAAAGGGCCATCTGAAAAAAGTGTAAAATCCAGAAAGGCAGGACAGCCCATGGAGAACTGGGAGCCTTGTTATGCTGATGGGCGGGATGTAAATTGCCAACAGCCACTCGGGAGAAGTGTATGGTGTTTCCTGAAACATCTAAAAAACAAAGCAACAGAGCCTAGGGCACTTCCACTTATGGTCCTGCAGCTTAGGAAAATTAAAATCAAAAAGACACAGCCACCCCAAAGTTTGGGATGGCTCTGTTTACAAGAAACTCGTTTACGGTACAAGTTCAATATCGCATAAAGCGAAAAATGGATAAAGAAGTTGTGGTACTTACGTACAATGCAATATCACTCAGCAATGACATCTATGTCATCAGGTCCATAGCAGCATAATGAGTGGATTCAGGTATGATGATTCTAACTGAAATAAGTCAAACAGAAAAAGAAACATCATAAGATATCACTAATACACGGAATGTAAACTTGGCTACACAGGAACTGAATTTCAAAACAGAACATGGTCCCAAATTTAGAAAACCAACTTATGCTTGCTTAAGGGGAAAGGTGAGCTGGGGTGCTGCATAAAACCAGAGATTGAAATGAGCACAGATAAAGTTCCTTAAGCCAAATATGTAATAGACAAGAGCTACTCCTTGCTCAACGAAATGGACTCAAAACCCCATATTAAACGCCTAATAATGTACCTGACTAGTAAGTATCTTAAAACCTATGGATTGCTATGTCTCTGAAAGTGAATCAATCGTGAGTACAGGGGCAAAAACGCAGCAGTGATAGGATTGGAGAGTTTTGGTGAGCAAATGAAGACCCTTTGAAGTCATATTGCATGGTACCCATTCCACGGGTCTCAACTCTCCAGGTTTAAGGGATTCTTCCTTCAGCTAAAACATGCATGTGGAACCCAGAGTATGATCAACCGTGTGATCGGGAGACGTGTTGAAATATGTCTCAGTTCTCGTCCCCTGGTACTCGGGTGCAACATTCCAGATGCTTTACTAACACTCTCCCGACTTGGAGAGTCAGTGCCTTTAACCTCCTGTTTGGCCCAGTTTGCAAATTCCACGGAAGATGAACAGGAATAGGGAGAACCAATGAGAGACTAGCTGGAGGTGTCTGGACGGGAAAATTTAACTCTCATTTCCCACCAGGAAGAGGAATTAACCAAAGGCTCAGCGTGCCATGCCGGAACCAGATTAGGGCCTGAAGCAATCCTGCGGTGTTGCGGCCAGCTCACAAGAAAGCGAGTTGAAGAAAGGAGCTCAGGGGCACTGTAATTCACAAACCTGCAGAGTTATAAATGACAGCTATCATCCAAAAATATACTGAAGTAAGGCTGCCAAGAGGACTTGAAAGCCGGGCAGAATTGCAGGAAACCGATTTCAGGAGGTAGACTGGAATTGCATTTAAAGCATAGGAAAAGAGGCAGAAGGTCGACAATGATGCACTTGGCCAAAAAGGGCGTATGCGTTTTTTCCTGAATATATTCAGGAAAAAACGCATACGCCCTTTTTGGCCAACCAAGCAAGCTTGCAAAGGAAATCTGCACTACAATGAAGTCTCACTTCCCCCCCGTCAAAAGGGCCATCTGAAAAAAGTGTAAAATCCAGAAAGGCAGGACAGGCCATGGAGAACTGGGAGCCTTGTTATGCTGATGGGCGGGATGTAACTTGCCAACAGCCACTCGGGAGAAGTGTATGGTGTTTCCTGAAACATCTAAAAAACAAAGCAACAGAGCCTAGGGCACTTCCACTTATGGTCCTATAGCTTAGGGAAATTAAAATCAAAAAGACACAGCCACCCCAAAGTTTGGGATGGCTCTGTTTACAAGAAACTCGTTTACGGTACAAGTTCAATATCGCATAAAGCGAAAAATGGATAAAGAAGTTGTGGTACTTACGTACAATGCAATATCACTCAGCAATGACATCTATGTCATCAAGCCCATAGCAGCATAATGAGTGGATTCAGGTATGATGATTCTAACTGAAATAAGTCACACAGAAAAAGAAACATCATAAGATATCACTAATACACGGAATGTAAACTTGGCTACACAGGAACTGAATTTCAAAACAGAACATGGTCCCAAATTTAGAAAATCAACTTATGCTTGCTTAAGGGGAAAGGTGAGTTGGGGTGCTGCATAAAACCAGAGATTGAAATGAGCACAGATAAAGTTCCTTAAGCCAAATATGTAATAGACAAGAGCTACTCCTTGCTCAACGAAATGGACTCAAAACCCCATATTAAACGCCTAATAATGTACCTGACTAGTAAGTATCTTAAAACCTATGGATTGCTATGTCTCTGAAAGTGAATCAATCGTGAGTACAGGGGCAAAAACGCAGCAGTGATAGGATTGGAGAGTTTTGGTGAGCAAATGAAGACCCTTTGAAGTCATATTGCATGGTACCCATTCCACGGGTCTCAACTCTCCAGGTTTAAGGGATTCTTCCTTCAGCTAAAACATGCATGTGGAACCCAGAGTATGATCAACCGTGTGATCGGGAGACGTGTTGAAATATGTCTCAGTTCTCGTCCCCTGGTACTCGGGTGCAACATTCCAGATGCTTTACTAACACTCTCCCGACTTGGAGAGTCAGTGCCTTTAACCTCCTGTTTGGCCCAGTTTGCAAATTCCGCGGAAGATGAACAGGAATAGGGAGAACCAATGAGAGACTAGCTGGAGGTGTCTGGACGGGAAAATTTAACTCTCATTTCCCACCAGGAAGAGGAATTAACCAAAGGCTCAGCGTGCCATGCCGGAACCAGATTAGGGCCTGAAGCAATCCTGCGGTGTTGCGGCCAGCTCACAAGAAAGCGAGGTGAAGAAAGGAGCTCAGGGGCACTGTAATTCACAAACCTGCAGAGTTATAAATGACAGCTATCATCCAAAAATATACTGAAGTAAGGCTGCCAAGAGGACTTGAAAGCCGGGCAGAATTGCAGGAAACCGATTTCAGGAGGTAGACTGGAATTGCATTTAAAGCATAGGAAAAGAGGCAGAAGGTCGACAATGATGCACTTGGCCAAAAAGGGCGTATGCGTTTTTTCCTGAATATATTCAGGAAAAAACGCATACGCCCTTTTTGGCCAACCAAGCAAGCTTGCAAAGGAAATCTGCACTACAATGAAGTCTCACTTCCCCCCCGTCAAAAGGGCCATCTGAAAAAAGTGTAAAATCCAGAAAGGCAGGACAGGCCATGGAGAACTGGGAGCCTTGTTATGCTGATGGGCGGGATGTAAATTGCCAACAGCCACTCGGGAGAAGTGTATGGTGTTTCCTGAAACATCTAAAAAACAAAGCAACAGAGCCTAGGGCACTTCCACTTATGGTCCTGCAGCTTAGGGAAATTAAAATCAAAAAGACACAGCCACCCCAAAGTTTGGGATGGCTCTGTTTACAAGAAACTCGTTTACGGTACAAGTTCAATATCGCATAAAGCGAAAAATGGATAAAGAAGTTGTGGTACTTACGTACAATGCAATATCACTCAGCAATGACATCTATGTCATCAGGTCCATAGCAGCATAATGAGTGGATTCAGGTATGATGATTCTAACTGAAATAAGTCAAACAGAAAAAGAAACATCATAAGATATCACTAATACACGGAATGTAAACTTGGCTACACAGGAACTGAATTTCAAAACAGAACATGGTCCCAAATTTAGAAAACCAACTTATGCTTGCTTAAGGGGAATGGTGAGTTGGGGTGCTGCATAAAACCAGAGATTGAAATGAGCACAGATAAAGTTCCTTAAGCCAAATATGTAATAGACAAGAGCTACTCCTTGCTCAACGAAATGGACTCAAAACCCCATATTAAACGCCTAATAATGTACCTGACTAGTAAGTATCTTAAAACCTATGGATTGCTATGTCTCTGAAAGTGAATCAATCGTGAGTACAGGGGCAAAAACGCAGCAGTGATAGGATTGGAGAGTTTTGGTGAGCAAATGAAGACCCTTTGAAGTCATATTGCATGGTACCCATTCCACGGGTCTCAACTCTCCAGGTTTAAGGGATTCTTCCTTCAGCTAAAACATGCATGTGGAACCCAGAGTATGATCAACCGTGTGATCGGGAGACGTGTTGAAATATGTCTCAGTTCTCGTCCCCTGGTACTCGGGTGCAACATTCCAGATGCTTTACTAACACTCTCAAGACTTGGAGAGTCAGTGCCTTTAACCTCCTGTTTGGCCCAGTTTGCAAATTCCGCGGAAGATGAACAGGAATAGGGAGAACCAATGAGAGACTAGCTGGAGGTGTCTGGACGGGAAAATTTAACTCTCATTTCCCACCAGGAAGAGGAATTAACCAAAGGCTCAGCGTGCCATGCCGGAACCAGATTAGGGCCTGAAGCAATACTGCGGTGTTGCGGCCAGCTCACAAGAAAGCGAGTTGAAGAAAGGAGCTCAGGGGCACTGTAATTCACAAACCTGCAGAGTTATAAATGACAGCTATCATCCAAAAATATACTGAAGTAAGGCTGCCAAGAGGACTTGAAAGCCGGGCAGAATTGCAGGAAACCGATTTCAGGAGGTAGACTGGAATTGCATTTAAAGCATAGGAAAAGAGGCAGAAGGTCGACAATGATGCACTTGGCCAAAAAGGGCGTATGCGTTTTTTCCTGAATATATTCAGGAAAAAACGCATACGCCCTTTTTGGCCAACCAAGCAAGCTTGCAAAGGAAATCTGCACTACAATGAAGTCTCACTTCCCCCCCGTCAAAAGGGCCATCTGAAAAAAGTGTAAAATCCAGAAAGGCAGGACAGCCCATGGAGAACTGGGAGCCTTGTTATGCTGATGGGCGGGATGTAAATTGCCAACAGCCACTTGGGAGAAGTGTATGGTGTTTCCTGAAACATCTAAAAAACAAAGCAACAGAGCCTAGGGCACTTCCACTTATGGTCCTGCAGCTTAGGGAAATTAAAATCAAAAAGACACAGCCACCCCAAAGTTTGGGATGGCTCTGTTTACAAGAAACTCGTTTACGGTACAAGTTCAATATCGCATAAAGCGAAAAATGGATAAAGAAGTTGTGGTACTTACGTACAATGCAATATCACTCAGCAATGACATCTATGTCATCAGGTCCATAGCAGCATAATGAGTGGATTCAGGTATGATGATTCTAACTGAAATAAGTCAAACAGAAAAAGAAACATCATAAGATATCACTAATACACGGAATGTAAACTTGGCTACACAGGAACTGAATTTCAAAACAGAACATGGTCCCAAATTTAGAAAACCAACTTATGCTTGCTTAAGGGGAAAGGTGAGCTGGGGTGCTGCATAAAACCAGAGATTGAAATGAGCACAGATAAAGTTCCTTAAGCCAAATATGTAATAGACAAGAGCTACTCCTTGCTCAACGAAATGGACTCAAAACCCCATATTAAACGCCTAATAATGTACCTGACTAGTAAGTATCTTAAAACCTATGGATTGCTATGTCTCTGAAAGTGAATCAATCGTGAGTACAGGGGCAAAAACGCAGCAGTGATAGGATTGGAGAGTTTTGGTGAGCAAATGAAGACCCTTTCAAGTCATATTGCATGGTACCCATTCCACGGGTCTCAACTCTCCAGGTTTAAGGGATTCTTCCTTCAGCTAAAACATGCATGTGGAACCCAGAGTATGATCAACCGTGTGATCGGGAGACGTGTTGAAATATGTCTCAGTTCTCGTCCCCTGGTACTCGGGTGCAACATTCCAGATGCTTTACTAACACTCTCCCGACTTGGAGAGTCAGTGCCTTTAACCTCCTCTTTGGCCCAGTTTGCAAATTCCACGGAAGATGAACAGGAATAGGGAGAACCAATGAGAGACTAGCTGGAGGTGTCTGGACGGGAAAATTTAACTCTCATTTCCCACCAGGAAGAGGAATTAACCAAAGGCTCAGCGTGCCATGCCGGAACCAGATTAGGGCCTGAAGCAATCCTGCGGTGTTGCGGCCAGCTCACAAGAAAGCGAGTTGAAGAAAGGAGCTCAGGGGCACTGTAATTCACAAACCTGCAGAGTTATAAATGACAGCTATCATCCAAAAATATACTGAAGTAAGGCTGCCAAGAGGACTTGAAAGCCGGGCAGAATTGCAGGAAACCGATTTCAGGAGGTAGACTGGAATTGCATTTAAAGCATAGGAAAAGAGGCAGAAGGTCGACAATGATGCACTTGGCCAAAAAGGGCGTATGCGTTTTTTCCTGAATATATTCAGGAAAAAACGCATACGCCCTTTTTGGCCAACCAAGCAAGCTTGCAAAGGAAATCTGCACTACAATGAAGTCTCACTTCCCCCCCGTCAAAAGGGCCATCTGAAAAAAGTGTAAAATCCAGAAAGGCAGGACAGGCCATGGAGAACTGGGAGCCTTGTTATGCTGATGGGCGGGATGTAACTTGCCAACAGCCACTCGGGAGAAGTGTATGGTGTTTCCTGAAACATCTAAAAAACAAAGCAACAGAGCCTAGGGCACTTCCACTTATGGTCCTATAGCTTAGGGAAATTAAAATCAAAAAGACACAGCCACCCCAAAGTTTGGGATGGCTCTGTTTACAAGAAACTCGTTTACGGTACAAGTTCAATATCGCATAAAGCGAAAAATGGATAAAGAAGTTGTGGTACTTACGTACAATGCAATATCACTCAGCAATGACATCTATGTCATCAAGCCCATAGCAGCATAATGAGTGGATTCAGGTATGATGATTCTAACTGAAATAAGTCACACAGAAAAAGAAACATCATAAGATATCACTAATACACGGAATGTAAACTTGGCTACACAGGAACTGAATTTCAAAACAGAACATGGTCCCAAATTTAGAAAATCAACTTATGCTTGCTTAAGGGGAAAGGTGAGTTGGGGTGCTGCATAAAACCAGAGATTGAAATGAGCACAGATAAAGTTCCTTAAGCCAAATATGTAATAGACAAGAGCTACTCCTTGCTCAACGAAATGGACTCAAAACCCCATATTAAACGCCTAATAATGTACCTGACTAGTAAGTATCTTAAAACCTATGGATTGCTATGTCTCTGAAAGTGAATCAATCGTGAGTACAGGGGCAAAAACGCAGCAGTGATAGGATTGGAGAGTTTTGGTGAGCAAATGAAGACCCTTTGAAGTCATATTGCATGGTACCCATTCCACGGGTCTCAACTCTCCAGGTTTAAGGGATTCTTCCTTCAGCTAAAACATGCATGTGGAACCCAGAGTATGATCAACCGTGTGATCGGGAGACGTGTTGAAATATGTCTCAGTTCTCGTCCCCTGGTACTCGGGTGCAACATTCCAGATGCTTTACTAACACTCTCCCGACTTGGAGAGTCAGTGCCTTTAACCTCCTGTTTGGCCCAGTTTGCAAATTCCGCGGAAGATGAACAGGAATAGGGAGAACCAATGAGAGACTAGCTGGAGGTGTCTGGACGGGAAAATTTAACTCTCATTTCCCACCAGGAAGAGGAATTAACCAAAGGCTCAGCGTGCCATGCCGGAACCAGATTAGGGCCTGAAGCAATCCTGCGGTGTTGCGGCCAGCTCACAAGAAAGCGAGGTGAAGAAAGGAGCTCAGGGGCACTGTAATTCACAAACCTGCAGAGTTATAAATGACAGCTATCATCCAAAAATATACTGAAGTAAGGCTGCCAAGAGGACTTGAAAGCCGGGCAGAATTGCAGGAAACCGATTTCAGGAGGTAGACTGGAATTGCATTTAAAGCATAGGAAAAGAGGCAGAAGGTCGACAATGATGCACTTGGCCAAAAAGGGCGTATGCGTTTTTTCCTGAATATATTCAGGAAAAAACGCATACGCCCTTTTTGGCCAACCAAGCAAGCTTGCAAAGGAAATCTGCACTACAATGAAGTCTCACTTCCCCCCCGTCAAAAGGGCCATCTGAAAAAAGTGTAAAATCCAGAAAGGCAGGACAGGCCATGGAGAACTGGGAGCCTTGTTATGCTGATGGGCGGGATGTAAATTGCCAACAGCCACTCGGGAGAAGTGTATGGTGTTTCCTGAAACATCTAAAAAACAAAGCAACAGAGCCTAGGGCACTTCCACTTATGGTCCTGCAGCTTAGGGAAATTAAAATCAAAAAGACACAGCCACCCCAAAGTTTGGGATGGCTCTGTTTACAAGAAACTCGTTTACGGTACAAGTTCAATATCGCATAAAGCGAAAAATGGATAAAGAAGTTGTGGTACTTACGTACAATGCAATATCACTCAGCAATGACATCTATGTCATCAGGTCCATAGCAGCATAATGAGTGGATTCAGGTATGATGATTCTAACTGAAATAAGTCAAACAGAAAAAGAAACATCATAAGATATCACTAATACACGGAATGTAAACTTGGCTACACAGGAACTGAATTTCAAAACAGAACATGGTCCCAAATTTAGAAAACCAACTTATGCTTGCTTAAGGGGAATGGTGAGCTGGGGTGCTGCATAAAACCAGAGATTGAAATGAGCACAGATAAAGTTCCTTAAGCCAAATATGTAATAGACAAGAGCTACTCCTTGCTCAACGAAATGGACTCAAAACCCCATATTAAACGCCTAATAATGTACCTGACTAGTAAGTATCTTAAAACCTATGGATTGCTATGTCTCTGAAAGTGAATCAATCGTGAGTACAGGGGCAAAAACGCAGCAGTGATAGGATTGGAGAGTTTTGGTGAGCAAATGAAGACCCTTTGAAGTCATATTGCATGGTACCCATTCCACGGGTCTCAACTCTCCAGGTTTAAGGGATTCTTCCTTCAGCTAAAACATGCATGTGGAACCCAGAGTATGATCAACCGTGTGATCGGGAGACGTGTTGAAATATGTCTCAGTTCTCGTCCCCTGGTACTCGGGTGCAACATTCCAGATGCTTTACTAACACTCTCACGACTTGGAGAGTCAGTGCCTTTAACCTCCTGTTTGGCCCAGTTTGCAAATTCCGCGGAAGATGAACAGGAATAGGGAGAACCAATGAGAGACTAGCTGGAGGTGTCTGGACGGGAAAATTTAACTCTCATTTCCCACCAGGAAGAGGAATTAACCAAAGGCTCAGCGTGCCATGCCGGAACCAGATTAGGGCCTGAAGCAATCCTGCGGTGTTGCGGCCAGCTCACAAGAAAGCGAGTTGAAGAAAGGAGCTCAGGGGCACTGTAATTCACAAACCTGCAGAGTTATAAATGACAGCTATCATCCAAAAATATACTGAAGTAAGGCTGCCAAGAGGACTTGAAAGCCGGGCAGAATTGCAGGAAACCGATTTCAGGAGGTAGACTGGAATTGCATTTAAAGCATAGGAAAAGAGGCAGAAGGTCGACAATGATGCACTTGGCCAAAAAGGGCGTATGCGTTTTTTCCTGAATATATTCAGGAAAAAACGCATACGCCCTTTTTGGCCAACCAAGCAAGCTTGCAAAGGAAATCTGCACTACAATGAAGTCTCACTTCCCCCCCGTCAAAAGGGCCATCTGAAAAAAGTGTAAAATCCAGAAAGGCAGGACAGCCCATGGAGAACTGGGAGCCTTGTTATGCTGATGGGCGGGATGTAAATTGCCAACAGCCACTCGGGAGAAGTGTATGGTGTTTCCTGAAACATCTAAAAAACAAAGCAACAGAGCCTAGGGCACTTCCACTTATGGTCCTGCAGCTTAGGGAAATTAAAATCAAAAAGACACAGCCACCCCAAAGTTTGGGATGGCTCTGTTTACAAGAAACTCGTTTACGGTACAAGTTCAATATCGCATAAAGCGAAAAATGGATAAAGAAGTTGTGGTACTTACGTACAATGCAATATCACTCAGCAATGACATCTATGTCATCAGGTCCATAGCAGCATAATGAGTGGATTCAGGTATGATGATTCTAACTGAAATAAGTCAAACAGAAAAAGAAACATCATAAGATATCACTAATACACGGAATGTAAACTTGGCTACACAGGAACTGAATTTCAAAACAGAACATGGTCCCAAATTTAGAAAACCAACTTATGCTTGCTTAAGGGGAAAGGTGAGCTGGGGTGCTGCATAAAACCAGAGATTGAAATGAGCACAGATAAAGTTCCTTAAGCCAAATATGTAATAGACAAGAGCTACTCCTTGCTCAACGAAATGGACTCAAAACCCCATATTAAACGCCTAATAATGTACCTGACTAGTAAGTATCTTAAAACCTATGGATTGCTATGTCTCTGAAAGTGAATCAATCGTGAGTACAGGGGCAAAAACGCAGCAGTGATAGGATTGGAGAGTTTTGGTGAGCAAATGAAGACCCTTTCAAGTCATATTGCATGGTACCCATTCCACGGGTCTCAACTCTCCAGGTTTAAGGGATTCTTCCTTCAGCTAAAACATGCATGTGGAACCCAGAGTATGATCAACCGTGTGATCGGGAGACGTGTTGAAATATGTCTCAGTTCTCGTCCCCTGGTACTCGGGTGCAACATTCCAGATGCTTTACTAACACTCTCCCGACTTGGAGAGTCAGTGCCTTTAACCTCCTGTTTGGCCCAGTTTGCAAATTCCACGGAAGATGAACAGGAATAGGGAGAACCAATGAGAGACTAGCTGGAGGTGTCTGGACGGGAAAATTTAACTCTCATTTCCCACCAGGAAGAGGAATTAACCAAAGGCTCAGCGTGCCATGCCGGAACCAGATTAGGGCCTGAAGCAATCCTGCGGTGTTGCGGCCAGCTCACAAGAAAGCGAGTTGAAGAAAGGAGCTCAGGGGCACTGTAATTCACAAACCTGCAGAGTTATAAATGACAGCTATCATCCAAAAATATACTGAAGTAAGGCTGCCAAGAGGACTTGAAAGCCGGGCAGAATTGCAGGAAACCGATTTCAGGAGGTAGACTGGAATTGCATTTAAAGCATAGGAAAAGAGGCAGAAGGTCGACAATGATGCACTTGGCCAAAAAGGGCGTATGCGTTTTTTCCTGAATATATTCAGGAAAAAACGCATACGCCCTTTTTGGCCAACCAAGCAAGCTTGCAAAGGAAATCTGCACTACAATGAAGTCTCACTTCCCCCCCGTCAAAAGGGCCATCTGAAAAAAGTGTAAAATCCAGAAAGGCAGGACAGGCCATGGAGAACTGGGAGCCTTGTTATGCTGATGGGCGGGATGTAACTTGCCAACAGCCACTCGGGAGAAGTGTATGGTGTTTCCTGAAACATCTAAAAAACAAAGCAACAGAGCCTAGGGCACTTCCACTTATGGTCCTATAGCTTAGGGAAATTAAAATCAAAAAGACACAGCCACCCCAAAGTTTGGGATGGCTCTGTTTACAAGAAACTCGTTTACGGTACAAGTTCAATATCGCATAAAGCGAAAAATGGATAAAGAAGTTGTGGTACTTACGTACAATGCAATATCACTCAGCAATGACATCTATGTCATCAAGCCCATAGCAGCATAATGAGTGGATTCAGGTATGATGATTCTAACTGAAATAAGTCACACAGAAAAAGAAACATCATAAGATATCACTAATACACGGAATGTAAACTTGGCTACACAGGAACTGAATTTCAAAACAGAACATGGTCCCAAATTTAGAAAACCAACTTATGCTTGCTTAAGGGGAATGGTGAGTTGGGGTGCTGCATAAAACCAGAGATTGAAATGAGCACAGATAAAGTTCCTTAAGCCAAATATGTAATAGACAAGAGCTACTCCTTGCTCAACGAAATGGACTCAAAACCCCATATTAAACGCCTAATAATGTACCTGACTAGTAAGTATCTTAAAACCTATGGATTGCTATGTCTCTGAAAGTGAATCAATCGTGAGTACAGGGGCAAAAACGCAGCAGTGATAGGATTGGAGAGTTTTGGTGAGCAAATGAAGACCCTTTGAAGTCATATTGCATGGTACCCATTCCACGGGTCTCAACTCTCCAGGTTTAAGGGATTCTTCCTTCAGCTAAAACATGCATGTGGAACCCAGAGTATGATCAACCGTGTGATCGGGAGACGTGTTGAAATATGTCTCAGTTCTCGTCCCCTGGTACTCGGGTGCAACATTCCAGATGCTTTACTAACACTCTCCCGACTTGGAGAGTCAGTGCCTTTAACCTCCTGTTTGGCCCAGTTTGCAAATTCCGCGGAAGATGAACAGGAATAGGGAGAACCAATGAGAGACTAGCTGGAGGTGTCTGGACGGGAAAATTTAACTCTCATTTCCCACCAGGAAGAGGAATTAACCAAAGGCTCAGCGTGCCATGCCGGAACCAGATTAGGGCCTGAAGCAATCCTGCAGTGTTGTGGCCAGCTCACAAGAAAGCGAGTTGAAGAAAGGAGCTCAGGGGCACTGTAATTCACAAACCTGCAGAGTTATAAATGACAGCTATCATCCAAAAATATACTGAAGTAAGGCTGCCAAGAGGACTTGAAAGCCGGGCAGAATTGCAGGAAACCGATTTCAGGAGGTAGACTGGAATTGCATTTAAAGCATAGGAAAAGAGGCAGAAGGTCGACAATGATGCACTTGGCCAAAAAGGGCGTATGCGTTTTTTCCTGAATATATTCAGGAAAAAACGCATACGCCCTTTTTGGCCAACCAAGCAAGCTTGCAAAGGAAATCTGCACTACAATGAAGTCTCACTTCCCCCCCGTCAAAAGGGCCATCTGAAAAAAGTGTAAAATCCAGAAAGGCAGGACAGGCCATGGAGAACTGGGAGCCTTGTTATGCTGATGGGTGGGATGTAAATTGCCAACAGCCACTGGGGAGAAGTGTATGGTGTTTCCTGAAACATCTAAAAAACAAAGCAACAGAGCCTAGGGCACTTCCACTTATGGTCCTGCAGCTTAGGGAAATTAAAATCAAAAAGACACAGCCACCCCAAAGTTTGGGATGGCTCTGTTTACAAGAAACTCGTTTACGGTACAAGTTCAATATCGCATAAAGCGAAAAATGGATAAAGAAGTTGTGGTACTTACGTACAATGCAATATCACTCAGCAATGACATCTATGTCATCAGGCCCATAGCAGCATAATGAGTGGATTCAGGTATGATGATTCTAACTGAAATAAGTCACACAGAAAAAGAAACATCATAAGATATCACTAATACACGGAATGTAAACTTGGCTACACAGGAACTGAATTTCAAAACAGAACATGGTCCCAAATTTAGAAAATCAACTTATGCTTGCTTAAGGGGAAAGGTGAGTTGGGGTGCTGCATAAAACCAGAGATTGAAATGAGCACAGATAAAGTTCCTTAAGCCAAATATGTAATAGACAAGAGCTACTCCTTGCTCAACGAAATGGACTCAAAACCCCATATTAAACGCCTAATAATGTACCTGACTAGTAAGTATCTTAAAACCTATGGATTGCTATGTCTCTGAAAGTGAATCAATCGTGAGTACAGGGGCAAAAACGCAGCAGTGATAGGATTGGAGAGTTTTGGTGAGCAAATGAAGACCCTTTGAAGTCATATTGCATGGTACCCATTCCACGGGTCTCAACTCTCCAGGTTTAAGGGATTCTTCCTTCAGCTAAAACATGCATGTGGAACCCAGAGTATGATCAACCGTGTGATCGGGAGACGTGTTGAAATATGTCTCAGTTCTCGTCCCCTGGTACTCGGGTGCAACATTGCAGATGCTTTACTAACACTCTCCCGACTTGGAGAGTCAGTGCCTTTAACCTCCTGTTTGGCCCAGTTTGCAAATTCCGCGGAAGATGAACAGGAATAGGGAGAACCAATGAGAGACTAGCTGGAGGTGTCTGGACGGGAAAATTTAACTCTCATTTCCCACCAGGAAGAGGAATTAACCAAAGGCTCAGCGTGCCATGCCGGAACCAGATTAGGGCCTGAAGCAATCCTGCGGTGTTGCGGCCAGCTCACAAGAAAGCGAGGTGAAGAAAGGAGCTCAGGGGCACTGTAATTCACAAACCTGCAGAGTTATAAATGACAGCTATCATCCAAAAATATACTGAAGTAAGGCTGCCAAGAGGACTTGAAAGCCGGGCAGAATTGCAGGAAACCGATTTCAGGAGGTAGACTGGAATTGCATTTAAAGCATAGGAAAAGAGGCAGAAGGTCGACAATGATGCACTTGGCCAAAAAGGGCGTATGCGTTTTTTCCTGAATATATTCAGGAAAAAACGCATACGCCCTTTTTGGCCAACCAAGCAAGCTTGCAAAGGAAATCTGCACTACAATGAAGTCTCACTTCCGCCCCGTCAAAAGGACCATCTGAAAAAAGTGTAAAATCCAGAAAGGCAGGACAGGCCATGGAGAACTGGGAGCCTTGTTATGCTGATGGGTGGGATGTAAATTGCCAACAGCCACTCGGGAGAAGTGTATGGTGTTTCCTGAAACATCTAAAAAACAAAGCAACAGAGCCTAGGGCACTTCCACTTATGGTCCTATAGCTTAGGGAAATTAAAATCAAAAAGACACAGCCACCCCAAAGTTTGGGATGGCTCTGTTTACAAGAAACTCGTTTACGGTACAAGTTCAATATCGCATAAAGCGAAAAATGGATAAAGAAGTTGTGGTACTTACGTACAATGCAATATCACTCAGCAATGACATCTATGTCATCAAGCCCATAGCAGCATAATGAGTGGATTCAGGTATGATGATTCTAACTGAAATAAGTCACACAGAAAAAGAAACATCATAAGATATCACTAATACACGGAATGTAAACTTGGCTACACAGGAACTGAATTTCAAAACAGAACATGGTCCCAAATTTAGAAAACCAACTTATGCTTGCTTAAGGGGAAAGGTGAGTTGGGGTGCTGCATAAAACCAGAGATTGAAATGAGCACAGATAAAGTTCCTTAAGCCAAATATGTAATAGACAAGAGCTACTCCTTGCTCAACGAAATGGACTCAAAACCCCATATTAAACGCCTAATAATGTACCTGACTAGTAAGTATCTTAAAACCTATGGATTGCTATGTCTCTGAAAGTGAATCAATCGTGAGTACAGGGGCAAAAACGCAGCAGTGATAGGATTGGAGAGTTTTGGTGAGCAAATGAAGACCCTTTGAAGTCATATTGCATGGTACCCATTCCACGGGTCTCAACTCTCCAGGTTTAAGGGATTCTTCCTTCAGCTAAAACATGCATGTGGAACCCAGAGTATGATCAACCGTGTGATCGGGAGACGTGTTGAAATATGTCTCAGTTCTCGTCCCCTGGTACTCGGGTGCAACATTCCAGATGCTTTACTAACACTCTCCCGACTTGGAGAGTCAGTGCCTTTAACCTCCTGTTTGGCCCAGTTTGCAAATTCCGCGGAAGATGAACAGGAATAGGGAGAACCAATGAGAGACTAGCTGGAGGTGTCTGGACGGGAAAATTTAACTCTCATTTCCCACCAGGAAGAGGAATTAACCAAAGGCTCAGCGTGCCATACCGGAACCAGATTAGGGCCTGAAGCAATCCTGCGGTGTTGTGGCCAGCTCACAAGAAAGCGAGTTGAAGAAAGGAGCTCAGGGGCACTGTAATTCACAAACCTGCAGAGTTATAAATGACAGCTATCATCCAAAAATATACTGAAGTAAGGCTGCCAAGAGGACTTGAAAGCCGGGCAGAATTGCAGGAAACCGATTTCAGGAGGTAGACTGGAATTGCATTTAAAGCATAGGAAAAGAGGCAGAAGGTCGACAATGATGCACTTGGCCAAAAAGGGCGTATGCGTTTTTTCCTGAATATATTCAGGAAAAAACGCATACGCCCTTTTTGGCCAACCAAGCAAGCTTGCAAAGGAAATCTGCACTACAATGAAGTCTCACTTCCCCCCCGTCAAAAGGGCCATCTGAAAAAAGTGTAAAATCCAGAAAGGCAGGACAGGCCATGGAGAACTGGGAGCCTTGTTATGCTGATGGGTGGGATGTAAATTGCCAACAGCCACTGGGGAGAAGTGTATGGTGTTTCCTGAAACATCTAAAAAACAAAGCAACAGAGCCTAGGGCACTTCCACTTATGGTCCTGCAGCTTAGGGAAATTAAAATCAAAAAGACACAGCCACCCCAAAGTTTGGAACGGCTCTGTTTACAAGAAACTCGTTTACGGTACAAGTTCAATATTGCATAAAGCGAAAAATGGATAAAGAAGTTGTGGTACTTACGTACAATGCAATATCACTCAGCAATGACATCTATGTCATCAGGCCCATAGCAGCATAATGAGTGGATTCAGGTATGATGATTCTAACTGAAATAAGTCACACAGAAAAAGAAACATCATAAGATATCACTAATACACGGAATGTAAACTTGGCTACACAGGAACTGAATTTCAAAACAGAACATGGTCCCAAATTTAGAAAATCAACTTATGCTTGCTTAAGGGGAAAGGTGAGTTGGGGTGCTGCATAAAACCAGAGATTGAAATGAGCACAGATAAAGTTCCTTAAGCCAAATATGTAATAGACAAGAGCTACTCCTTGCTCAACGAAATGGACTAAAAACCCCATATTAAACGCCTAATAATGTACCTGACTAGTAAGTATCTTAAAACCTATGGATTGCTATGTCTCTGAAAGTGAATCAATCGTGAGTACAGGGGCAAAAACGCAGCAGTGATAGGATTGGAGAGTTTTGGTGAGCAAATGAAGACCCTTTGAAGTCATATTGCATGGTACCCATTCCACGGGTCTCAACTCTCCAGGTTTAAGGGATTCTTCCTTCAGCTAAAACATGCATGTGGAACCCAGAGTATGATCAACCGTGTGATCGGGAGACGTGTTGAAATATGTCTCAGTTCTCGTCCCCTGGTACTCGGGTGCAACATTCCAGATGCTTTACTAACACTCTCCCGACTTGGAGAGTCAGTGCCTTTAACCTCCTGTTTGGCCCAGTTTGCAAATTCCGCGGAAGATGAACAGGAATAGGGAGAACCAATGAGAGACTAGCTGGAGGTGTCTGGACGGGAAAATTTAACTCTCATTTCCCACCAGGAAGAGGAATTAACCAAAGGCTCAGCGTGCCATGCCGGAACCAGATTAGGGCCTGAAGCAATCCTGCGGTGTTGCGGCCAGCTCACAAGAAAGCGAGGTGAAGAAAGGAGCTCAGGGGCACTGTAATTCACAAACCTGCAGAGTTATAAATGACAGCTATCATCCAAAAATATACTGAAGTAAGGCTGCCAAGAGGACTTGAAAGCCGGGCAGAATTGCAGGAAACCGATTTCAGGAGGTAGACTGGAATTGCATTTAAAGCATAGGAAAAGAGGCAGAAGGTCGACAATGATGCACTTGGCCAAAAAGGGCGTATGCGTTTTTTCCTGAATATATTCAGGAAAAAACGCATACGCCCTTTTTGGCCAACCAAGCAAGCTTGCAAAGGAAATCTGCACTACAATGAAGTCTCACTTCCCCCCCGTCAAAAGGGCCATCTGAAAAAAGTGTAAAATCCAGAAAGGCAGGACAGGCCATGGAGAACTGGGAGCCTTGTTATGCTGATGGGTGGGATGTAAATTGCCAACAGCCACTCGGGAGAAGTGTATGGTGTTTCCTGAAACATCTAAAAAACAAAGCAACAGAGCCTAGGGCACTTCCACTTATGGTCCTGCAGCTTAGGGAAATTAAAATCAAAAAGACACAGCCACCCCAAAGTTTGGGATGGCTCTGTTTACAAGAAACTCGTTTACGGTACAAGTTCAATATCGCATAAAGCGAAAAATGGATAAAGAAGTTGTGGTACTTACGTACAATGCAATATCACTCAGCAATGACATCTATGTCATCAGGCCCATAGCAGCATAATGAGTGGATTCAGGTATGATGATTCTAACTGAAATAAGTCACACAGAAAAAGAAACATCATAAGATATCACTAATACACGGAATGTAAACTTGGCTACACAGGAACTGAATTTCAAAACAGAACATGGTCCCAAATTTAGAAAATCAACTTATGCTTGCTTAAGGGGAAAGGTGAGTTGGGGTGCTGCATAAAACCAGAGACTGAAATGAGCACAGATAAAGTTCCTTAAGCCAAATATGTAATAGACAAGAGCTACTCCTTGCTCAACGAAATGGACTCAAAACCCCATATTAAACGCCTAATAATGTACCTGACTAGTAAGTATCTTAAAACCTATGGATTGCTATGTCTCTGAAAGTGAATCAATCGTGAGTACAGGGGCAAAAACGCAGCAGTGATAGGATTGGAGAGTTTTGGTGAGCAAATGAAGACCCTTTGAAGTCATATTGCATGGTACCCATTCCACGGGTCTCAACTCTCCAGGTTTAAGGGATTCTTCCTTCAGCTAAAACATGCATGTGGAACCCAGAGTATGATCAACCGTGTGATCGGGAGACGTGTTGAAATATGTCTCAGTTCTCGTCCCCTGGTACTCGGGTGCAACATTCCAGATGCTTTACTAACACTCTCCCGACTTGGAGAGTCAGTGCCTTTAACCTCCTGTTTGGCCCAGTTTGCAAATTCCGCGGAAGATGAACAGGAATAGGGAGAACCAATGAGAGACTAGCTGGAGGTGTCTGGACGGGAAAATTTAACTCTCATTTCCCACCAGGAAGAGGAATTAACCAAAGGCTCAGCGTGCCATGCCGGAACCAGATTAGGGCCTGAAGCAATCCTGCGGTGTTGCGGCCAGCTCACAAGAAAGCGAGGTGAAGAAAGGAGCTCAGGGGCACTGTAATTCACAAACCTGCAGAGTTATAAATGACAGCTATCATCCAAAAATATACTGAAGTAAGGCTGCCAAGAGGACTTGAAAGCCGGGCAGAATTGCAGGAAACCGATTTCAGGAGGTAGACTGGAATTGCATTTAAAGCATAGGAAAAGAGGCAGAAGGTCGACAATGATGCACTTGGCCAAAAAGGGCGTATGCGTTTTTTCCTGAATATATTCAGGAAAAAACGCATACGCCCTTTTTGGCCAACCAAGCAAGCTTGCAAAGGAAATCTGCACTACAATGAAGTCTCACTTCCGCCCCGTCAAAAGGACCATCTGAAAAAAGTGTAAAATCCAGAAAGGCAGGACAGGCCATGGAGAACTGGGAGCCTTGTTATGCTGATGGGTGGGATGTAAATTGCCAACAGCCACTCGGGAGAAGTGTATGGTGTTTCCTGAAACATCTAAAAAACAAAGCAACAGAGCCTAGGGCACTTCCACTTATGGTCCTGCAGCTTAGGGAAATTAAAATCAAAAAGACACAGCCACCCCAAAGTTTGGGATGGCTCTGTTTACAAGAAACTCGTTTACGGTACAAGTTCAATATCGCATAAAGCGAAAAATGGATAAAGAAGTTGTGGTACTTACGTACAATGCAATATCACTCAGCAATGACATCTATGTCATCAGGCCCATAGCAGCATAATGAGTGGATTCAGGTATGATGATTCTAACTGAAATAAGTCACACAGAAAAAGAAACATCATAAGATATCACTAATACACGGAATGTAAACTTGGCTACACAGGAACTGAATTTCAAAACAGAACATGGTCCCAAATTTAGAAAATCAACTTATGCTTGCTTAAGGGGAAAGGTGAGTTGGGGTGCTGCATAAAACCAGAGACTGAAATGAGCACAGATAAAGTTCCTTAAGCCAAATATGTAATAGACAAGAGCTACTCCTTGCTCAACGAAATGGACTCAAAACCCCATATTAAACGCCTAATAATGTACCTGACTAGTAAGTATCTTAAAACCTATGGATTGCTATGTCTCTGAAAGTGAATCAATCGTGAGTACAGGGGCAAAAACGCAGCAGTGATAGGATTGGAGAGTTTTGGTGAGCAAATGAAGACCCTTTGAAGTCATATTGCATGGTACCCATTCCACGGGTCTCAACTCTCCAGGTTTAAGGGATTCTTCCTTCAGCTAAAACATGCATGTGGAACCCAGAGTATGATCAACCGTGTGATCGGGAGACGTGTTGAAATATGTCTCAGTTCTCGTCCCCTGGTACTCGGGTGCAACATTCCAGATGCTTTACTAACACTCTCCCGACTTGGAGAGTCAGTGCCTTTAACCTCCTGTTTGGCCCAGTTTGCAAATTCCGCGGAAGATGAACAGGAATAGGGAGAACCAATGAGAGACTAGCTGGAGGTGTCTGGACGGGAAAATTTAACTCTCATTTCCCACCAGGAAGAGGAATTAACCAAAGGCTCAGCGTGCCATGCCGGAACCAGATTAGGGCCTGAAGCAATCCTGCGGTGTTGCGGCCAGCTCACAAGAAAGCGAGGTGAAGAAAGGAGCTCAGGGGCACTGTAATTCACAAACCTGCAGAGTTATAAATGACAGCTATCATCCAAAAATATACTGAAGTAAGGCTGCCAAGAGGACTTGAAAGCCGGGCAGAATTGCAGGAAACCGATTTCAGGAGGTAGACTGGAATTGCATTTAAAGCATAGGAAAAGAGGCAGAAGGTCGACAATGATGCACTTGGCCAAAAAGGGCGTATGCGTTTTTTCCTGAATATATTCAGGAAAAAACGCATACGCCCTTTTTGGCCAACCAAGCAAGCTTGCAAAGGAAATCTGCACTACAATGAAGTCTCACTTCCGCCCCGTCAAAAGGACCATCTGAAAAAAGTGTAAAATCCAGAAAGGCAGGACAGGCCATGGAGAACTGGGAGCCTTGTTATGCTGATGGGTGGGATGTAAATTGCCAACAGCCACTGGGGAGAAGTGTATGGTGTTTCCTGAAACATCTAAAAAACAAAGCAACAGAGCCTAGGGCACTTCCACTTATGGTCCTATAGCTTAGGGAAATTAAAATCAAAAAGACACAGCCACCCCAAAGTTTGGGATGGCTCTGTTTACAAGAAACTCGTTTACGGTACAAGTTCAATATCGCATAAAGCGAAAAATGGATAAAGAAGTTGTGGTACTTACGTACAATGCAATATCACTCAGCAATGACATCTATGTCATCAAGCCCATAGCAGCATAATGAGTGGATTCAGGTATGATGATTCTAACTGAAATAAGTCACACAGAAAAAGAAACATCATAAGATATCACTAATACACGGAATGTAAACTTGGCTACACAGGAACTGAATTTCAAAACAGAACATGGTCCCAAATTTAGAAAACCAACTTATGCTTGCTTAAGGGGAAAGGTGAGTTGGGGTGCTGCATAAAACCAGAGATTGAAATGAGCACAGATAAAGTTCCTTAAGCCAAATATGTAATAGACAAGAGCTACTCCTTGCTCAACGAAATGGACTCAAAACCCCATATTAAACGCCTAATAATGTACCTGACTAGTAAGTATCTTAAAACCTATGGATTGCTATGTCTCTGAAAGTGAATCAATCGTGAGTACAGGGGCAAAAACGCAGCAGTGATAGGATTGGAGAGTTTTGGTGAGCAAATGAAGACCCTTTGAAGTCATATTGCATGGTACCCATTCCACGGGTCTCAACTCTCCAGGTTTAAGGGATTCTTCCTTCAGCTAAAACATGCATGTGGAACCCAGAGTATGATCAACCGTGTGATCGGGAGACGTGTTGAAATATGTCTCAGTTCTCGTCCCCTGGTACTCGGGTGCAACATTCCAGATGCTTTACTAACACTCTCCCGACTTGGAGAGTCAGTGCCTTTAACCTCCTGTTTGGCCCAGTTTGCAAATTCCGCGGAAGATGAACAGGAATAGGGAGAACCAATGAGAGACTAGCTGGAGGTGTCTGGACGGGAAAATTTAACTCTCATTTCCCACCAGGAAGAGGAATTAACCAAAGGCTCAGCGTGCCATACCGGAACCAGATTAGGGCCTGAAGCAATCCTGCGGTGTTGTGGCCAGCTCACAAGAAAGCGAGTTGAAGAAAGGAGCTCAGGGGCACTGTAATTCACAAACCTGCAGAGTTATAAATGACAGCTATCATCCAAAAATATACTGAAGTAAGGCTGCCAAGAGGACTTGAAAGCCGGGCAGAATTGCAGGAAACCGATTTCAGGAGGTAGACTGGAATTGCATTTAAAGCATAGGAAAAGAGGCAGAAGGTCGACAATGATGCACTTGGCCAAAAAGGGCGTATGCGTTTTTTCCTGAATATATTCAGGAAAAAACGCATACGCCCTTTTTGGCCAACCAAGCAAGCTTGCAAAGGAAATCTGCACTACAATGAAGTCTCACTTCCCCCCCGTCAAAAGGGCCATCTGAAAAAAGTGTAAAATCCAGAAAGGCAGGACAGGCCATGGAGAACTGGGAGCCTTGTTATGCTGATGGGTGGGATGTAAATTGCCAACAGCCACTGGGGAGAAGTGTATGGTGTTTCCTGAAACATCTAAAAAACAAAGCAACAGAGCCTAGGGCACTTCCACTTATGGTCCTGCAGCTTAGGGAAATTAAAATCAAAAAGACACAGCCACCCCAAAGTTTGGGATGGCTCTGTTTACAAGAAACTCGTTTACGGTACAAGTTCAATATCGCATAAAGCGAAAAATGGATAAAGAAGTTGTGGTACTTACGTACAATGCAATATCACTCAGCAATGACATCTATGTCATCAGGCCCATAGCAGCATAATGAGTGGATTCAGGTATGATGATTCTAACTGAAATAAGTCACACAGAAAAAGAAACATCATAAGATATCACTAATACACGGAATGTAAACTTGGCTACACAGGAACTGAATTTCAAAACAGAACATGGTCCCAAATTTAGAAAATCAACTTATGCTTGCTTAAGGGGAAAGGTGAGTTGGGGTGCTGCATAAAACCAGAGACTGAAATGAGCACAGATAAAGTTCCTTAAGCCAAATATGTAATAGACAAGAGCTACTCCTTGCTCAACGAAATGGACTCAAAACCCCATATTAAACGCCTAATAATGTACCTGACTAGTAAGTATCTTAAAACCTATGGATTGCTATGTCTCTGAAAGTGAATCAATCGTGAGTACAGGGGCAAAAACGCAGCAGTGATAGGATTGGAGAGTTTTGGTGAGCAAATGAAGACCCTTTGAAGTCATATTGCATGGTACCCATTCCACGGGTCTCAACTCTCCAGGTTTAAGGGATTCTTCCTTCAGCTAAAACATGCATGTGGAACCCAGAGTATGATCAACCGTGTGATCGGGAGACGTGTTGAAATATGTCTCAGTTCTCGTCCCCTGGTACTCGGGTGCAACATTCCAGATGCTTTACTAACACTCTCCCGACTTGGAGAGTCAGTGCCTTTAACCTCCTGTTTGGCCCAGTTTGCAAATTCCGCGGAAGATGAACAGGAATAGGGAGAACCAATGAGAGACTAGCTGGAGGTGTCTGGACGGGAAAATTTAACTCTCATTTCCCACCAGGAAGAGGAATTAACCAAAGGCTCAGCGTGCCATGCCGGAACCAGATTAGGGCCTGAAGCAATCCTGCGGTGTTGCGGCCAGCTCACAAGAAAGCGAGGTGAAGAAAGGAGCTCAGGGGCACTGTAATTCACAAACCTGCAGAGTTATAAATGACAGCTATCATCCAAAAATATACTGAAGTAAGGCTGCCAAGAGGACTTGAAAGCCGGGCAGAATTGCAGGAAACCGATTTCAGGAGGTAGACTGGAATTGCATTTAAAGCATAGGAAAAGAGGCAGAAGGTCGACAATGATGCACTTGGCCAAAAAGGGCGTATGCGTTTTTTCCTGAATATATTCAGGAAAAAACGCATACGCCCTTTTTGGCCAACCAAGCAAGCTTGCAAAGGAAATCTGCACTACAATGAAGTCTCACTTCCGCCCCGTCAAAAGGACCATCTGAAAAAAGTGTAAAATCCAGAAAGGCAGGACAGGCCATGGAGAACTGGGAGCCTTGTTATGCTGATGGGTGGGATGTAAATTGCCAACAGCCACTCGGGAGAAGTGTATGGTGTTTCCTGAAACATCTAAAAAACAAAGCAACAGAGCCTAGGGCACTTCCACTTATGGTCCTATAGCTTAGGGAAATTAAAATCAAAAAGACACAGCCACCCCAAAGTTTGGGATGGCTCTGTTTACAAGAAACTCGTTTACGGTACAAGTTCAATATCGCATAAAGCGAAAAATGGATAAAGAAGTTGTGGTACTTACGTACAATGCAATATCACTCAGCAATGACATCTATGTCATCAAGCCCATAGCAGCATAATGAGTGGATTCAGGTATGATGATTCTAACTGAAATAAGTCACACAGAAAAAGAAACATCATAAGATATCACTAATACACGGAATGTAAACTTGGCTACACAGGAACTGAATTTCAAAACAGAACATGGTCCCAAATTTAGAAAACCAACTTATGCTTGCTTAAGGGGAAAGGTGAGTTGGGGTGCTGCATAAAACCAGAGATTGAAATGAGCACAGATAAAGTTCCTTAAGCCAAATATGTAATAGACAAGAGCTACTCCTTGCTCAACGAAATGGACTCAAAACCCCATATTAAACGCCTAATAATGTACCTGACTAGTAAGTATCTTAAAACCTATGGATTGCTATGTCTCTGAAAGTGAATCAATCGTGAGTACAGGGGCAAAAACGCAGCAGTGATAGGATTGGAGAGTTTTGGTGAGCAAATGAAGACCCTTTGAAGTCATATTGCATGGTACCCATTCCACGGGTCTCAACTCTCCAGGTTTAAGGGATTCTTCCTTCAGCTAAAACATGCATGTGGAACCCAGAGTATGATCAACCGTGTGATCGGGAGACGTGTTGAAATATGTCTCAGTTCTCGTCCCCTGGTACTCGGGTGCAACATTCCAGATGCTTTACTAACACTCTCCCGACTTGGAGAGTCAGTGCCTTTAACCTCCTGTTTGGCCCAGTTTGCAAATTCCGCGGAAGATGAACAGGAATAGGGAGAACCAATGAGAGACTAGCTGGAGGTGTCTGGACGGGAAAATTTAACTCTCATTTCCCACCAGGAAGAGGAATTAACCAAAGGCTCAGCGTGCCATACCGGAACCAGATTAGGGCCTGAAGCAATCCTGCGGTGTTGTGGCCAGCTCACAAGAAAGCGAGTTGAAGAAAGGAGCTCAGGGGCACTGTAATTCACAAACCTGCAGAGTTATAAATGACAGCTATCATCCAAAAATATACTGAAGTAAGGCTGCCAAGAGGACTTGAAAGCCGGGCAGAATTGCAGGAAACCGATTTCAGGAGGTAGACTGGAATTGCATTTAAAGCATAGGAAAAGAGGCAGAAGGTCGACAATGATGCACTTGGCCAAAAAGGGCGTATGCGTTTTTTCCTGAATATATTCAGGAAAAAACGCATACGCCCTTTTTGGCCAACCAAGCAAGCTTGCAAAGGAAATCTGCACTACAATGAAGTCTCACTTCCCCCCCGTCAAAAGGGCCATCTGAAAAAAGTGTAAAATCCAGAAAGGCAGGACAGGCCATGGAGAACTGGGAGCCTTGTTATGCTGATGGGTGGGATGTAAATTGCCAACAGCCACTGGGGAGAAGTGTATGGTGTTTCCTGAAACATCTAAAAAACAAAGCAACAGAGCCTAGGGCACTTCCACTTATGGTCCTGCAGCTTAGGGAAATTAAAATCAAAAAGACACAGCCACCCCAAAGTTTGGGATGGCTCTGTTTACAAGAAACTCGTTTACGGTACAAGTTCAATATTGCATAAAGCGAAAAATGGATAAAGAAGTTGTGGTACTTACGTACAATGCAATATCACTCAGCAATGACATCTATGTCATCAGGCCCATAGCAGCATAATGAGTGGATTCAGGTATGATGATTCTAACTGAAATAAGTCACACAGAAAAAGAAACATCATAAGATATCACTAATACACGGAATGTAAACTTGGCTACACAGGAACTGAATTTCAAAACAGAACATGGTCCCAAATTTAGAAAATCAACTTATGCTTGCTTAAGGGGAAAGGTGAGTTGGGGTGCTGCATAAAACCAGAGATTGAAATGAGCACAGATAAAGTTCCTTAAGCCAAATATGTAATAGACAAGAGCTACTCCTTGCTCAACGAAATGGACTCAAAACCCCATATTAAACGCCTAATAATGTACCTGACTAGTAAGTATCTTAAAACCTATGGATTGCTATGTCTCTGAAAGTGAATCAATCGTGAGTACAGGGGCAAAAACGCAGCAGTGATAGGATTGGAGAGTTTTGGTGAGCAAATGAAGACCCTTTGAAGTCATATTGCATGGTACCCATTCCACGGGTCTCAACTCTCCAGGTTTAAGGGATTCTTCCTTCAGCTAAAACATGCATGTGGAACCCAGAGTATGATCAACCGTGTGATCGGGAGACGTGTTGAAATATGTCTCAGTTCTCGTCCCCTGGTACTCGGGTGCAACATTCCAGATGCTTTACTAACACTCTCCCGACTTGGAGAGTCAGTGCCTTTAACCTCCTGTTTGGCCCAGTTTGCAAATTCCGCGGAAGATGAACAGGAATAGGGAGAACCAATGAGAGACTAGCTGGAGGTGTCTGGACGGGAAAATTTAACTCTCATTTCCCACCAGGAAGAGGAATTAACCAAAGGCTCAGCGTGCCATGCCGGAACCAGATTAGGGCCTGAAGCAATCCTGCGGTGTTGCGGCCAGCTCACAAGAAAGCGAGGTGAAGAAAGGAGCTCAGGGGCACTGTAATTCACAAACCTGCAGAGTTATAAATGACAGCTATCATCCAAAAATATACTGAAGTAAGGCTGCCAAGAGGACTTGAAAGCCGGGCAGAATTGCAGGAAACCGATTTCAGGAGGTAGACTGGAATTGCATTTAAAGCATAGGAAAAGAGGCAGAAGGTCGACAATGATGCACTTGGCCAAAAAGGGCGTATGCGTTTTTTCCTGAATATATTCAGGAAAAAACGCATACGCCCTTTTTGGCCAACCAAGCAAGCTTGCAAAGGAAATCTGCACTACAATGAAGTCTCACTTCCCCCCCGTCAAAAGGGCCATCTGAAAAAAGTGTAAAATCCAGAAAGGCAGGACAGGCCATGGAGAACTGGGAGCCTTGTTATGCTGATGGGTGGGATGTAAATTGCCAACAGCCACTCGGGAGAAGTGTATGGTGTTTCCTGAAACATCTAAAAAACAAAGCAACAGAGCCTAGGGCACTTCCACTTATGGTCCTGCAGCTTAGGGAAATTAAAATCAAAAAGACACAGCCACCCCAAAGTTTGGGATGGCTCTGTTTACAAGAAACTCGTTTACGGTACAAGTTCAATATCGCATAAAGCGAAAAATGGATAAAGAAGTTGTGGTACTTACGTACAATGCAATATCACTCAGCAATGACATCTATGTCATCAGGCCCATAGCAGCATAATGAGTGGATTCAGGTATGATGATTCTAACTGAAATAAGTCACACAGAAAAAGAAACATCATAAGATATCACTAATACACGGAATGTAAACTTGGCTACACAGGAACTGAATTTCAAAACAGAACATGGTCCCAAATTTAGAAAATCAACTTATGCTTGCTTAAGGGGAAAGGTGAGTTGGGGTGCTGCATAAAACCAGAGACTGAAATGAGCACAGATAAAGTTCCTTAAGCCAAATATGTAATAGACAAGAGCTACTCCTTGCTCAACGAAATGGACTCAAAACCCCATATTAAACGCCTAATAATGTACCTGACTAGTAAGTATCTTAAAACCTATGGATTGCTATGTCTCTGAAAGTGAATCAATCGTGAGTACAGGGGCAAAAACGCAGCAGTGATAGGATTGGAGAGTTTTGGTGAGCAAATGAAGACCCTTTGAAGTCATATTGCATGGTACCCATTCCACGGGTCTCAACTCTCCAGGTTTAAGGGATTCTTCCTTCAGCTAAAACATGCATGTGGAACCCAGAGTATGATCAACCGTGTGATCGGGAGACGTGTTGAAATATGTCTCAGTTCTCGTCCCCTGGTACTCGGGTGCAACATTCCAGATGCTTTACTAACACTCTCCCGACTTGGAGAGTCAGTGCCTTTAACCTCCTGTTTGGCCCAGTTTGCAAATTCCGTGGAAGATGAACAGGAATAGGGAGAACCAATGAGAGACTAGCTGGAGGTGTCTGGACGGGAAAATTTAACTCTCATTTCCCACCAGGAAGAGGAATTAACCAAAGGCTCAGTGTGCCATGCCGGAACCAGAGTAGGGCCTGAAGCAATCCTGCGGTGTTGCGGCCAGCTCACAAGAAAGCGAGTTGAAGAAAGGAGCTCAGGGGCACTGTAATTCACAAACCTGCAGAGTTATAAATGACAGCTATCATCCAAAAATATACTGAAGTAAGGCTGCCAAGAGGACTTGAAAGCCGGGCAGAATTGCAGGAAACTGATTTCAGGAGGTAGACTGGAATTGCATTTAAAGCATAGGAAAAGAGGCAGAAGGTCGACAATGATGCACTTGGCCAAAAAGGGCGTATGCGTTTTTTCCTGAATATATTCAGGAAAAAACGCATACGCCCTTTTTGGCCAACCAAGCAAGCTTGCAAAGGAAATCTGCACTACAATGAAGTCTCACTTCCCCCCCGTCAAAAGGGCCATCTGAAAAAAGTGTAAAATCCAGAAAGGCAGGACAGGCCATGGAGAACTGGGAGCCTTGTTATGCTGATGGGCGGGATGTAAATTGCCAACAGCCACTTGGGAGAAGTGTATGGTGTTTCCTGAAACATCTAAAAAACAAAGCAACAGAGCCTAGGGCACTTCCACTTATGGTCCTATAGCTTAGGGAAATTAAAATCAAAAAGACACAGCCACCCCAAAGTTTGGGATGGCTCTGTTTACAAGAAACTCGTTTACGGTACAAGTTCAATATCGCATAAAGCGAAAAATGGATAAAGAAGTTGTGGTACTTACGTACAATGCAATATCACTCAGCAATGACATCTATGTCATCAAGCCCATAGCAGCATAATGAGTGGATTCAGGTATGATGATTCTAACTGAAATAAGTCACACAGAAAAAGAAACATCATAAGATATCACTAATACACGGAATGTAAACTTGGCTACACAGGAACTGAATTTCAAAACAGAACATGGTCCCAAATTTAGAAAACCAACTTATGCTTGCTTAAGGGGAAAGGTGAGTTGGGGTGCTGCATAAAACCAGAGATTGAAATGAGCACAGATAAAGTTCCTTAAGCCAAATATGTAATAGACAAGAGCTACTCCTTGCTCAACGAAATGGACTCAAAACCCCATATTAAACGCCTAATAATGTACCTGACTAGTAAGTATCTTAAAACCTATGGATTGCTATGTCTCTGAAAGTGAATCAATCGTGAGTACAGGGGCAAAAACGCAGCAGTGATAGGATTGGAGAGTTTTGGTGAGCAAATGAAGACCCTTTGAAGTCATATTGCATGGTACCCATTCCACGGGTCTCAACTCTCCAGGTTTAAGGGATTCTTCCTTCAGCTAAAACATGCATGTGGAACCCAGAGTATGATCAACCGTGTGATCGGGAGCCGTGTTGAAATATGTCTCAGTTCTCGTCCCCTGGTACTCGGGTGCAACATTCCAGATGCTTTACTAACACTCTCCCGACTTGGAGAGTCAGTGCCTTTAACCTCCTGTTTGGCCCAGTTTGCAAATTCCGCGGAAGATGAACAGGAATAGGGAGAACCAATGAGAGACTAGCTGGAGGTGTCTGGACGGGAAAATTTAACTCTCATTTCCCACCAGGAAGAGGAATTAACCAAAGGCTCAGCGTGCCATGCCGGAACCAGATTAGGGCCTGAAGCAATCCTGCAGTGTTGTGGCCAGCTCACAAGAAAGCGAGTTGAAGAAAGGAGCTCAGGGGCACTGTAATTCACAAACCTGCAGAGTTATAAATGACAGCTATCATCCAAAAATATACTGAAGTAAGGCTGCCAAGAGGACTTGAAAGCCGGGCAGAATTGCAGGAAACCGATTTCAGGAGGTAGACTGGAATTGCATTTAAAGCATAGGAAAAGAGGCAGAAGGTCGACAATGATGCACTTGGCCAAAAAGGGCGTATGCGTTTTTTCCTGAATATATTCAGGAAAAAACGCATACGCCCTTTTTGGCCAACCAAGCAAGCTTGCAAAGGAAATCTGCACTACAATGAAGTCTCACTTCCCCCCCGTCAAAAGGGCCATCTGAAAAAAGTGTAAAATCCAGAAAGGCAGGACAGGCCATGGAGAACTGGGAGCCTTGTTATGCTGATGGGTGGGATGTAAATTGCCAACAGCCACTGGGGAGAAGTGTATGGTGTTTCCTGAAACATCTAAAAAACAAAGCAACAGAGCCTAGGGCACTTCCACTTATGGTCCTGCAGCTTAGGGAAATTAAAATCAAAAAGACACAGCCACCCCAAAGTTTGGGATGGCTCTGTTTACAAGAAACTCGTTTACGGTACAAGTTCAATATCGCATAAAGCGAAAAATGGATAAAGAAGTTGTGGTACTTACGTACAATGCAATATCACTCAGCAATGACATCTATGTCATCAGGCCCATAGCAGCATAATGAGTGGATTCAGGTATGATGATTCTAACTGAAATAAGTCACACAGAAAAAGAAACATCATAAGATATCACTAATACACGGAATGTAAACTTGGCTACACAGGAACTGAATTTCAAAACAGAACATGGTCCCAAATTTAGAAAATCAACTTATGCTTGCTTAAGGGGAAAGGTGAGTTGGGGTGCTGCATAAAACCAGAGACTGAAATGAGCACAGATAAAGTTCCTTAAGCCAAATATGTAATAGACAAGAGCTACTCCTTGCTCAACGAAATGGACTCAAAACCCCATATTAAACGCCTAATAATGTACCTGACTAGTAAGTATCTTAAAACCTATGGATTGCTATGTCTCTGAAAGTGAATCAATCGTGAGTACAGGGGCAAAAACGCAGCAGTGATAGGATTGGAGAGTTTTGGTGAGCAAATGAAGACCCTTTGAAGTCATATTGCATGGTACCCATTCCACGGGTCTCAACTCTCCAGGTTTAAGGGATTCTTCCTTCAGCTAAAACATGCATGTGGAACCCAGAGTATGATCAACCGTGTGATCGGGAGACGTGTTGAAATATGTCTCAGTTCTCGTCCCCTGGTACTCGGGTGCAACATTCCAGATGCTTTACTAACACTCTCCCGACTTGGAGAGTCAGTGCCTTTAACCTCCTCTTTGGCCCAGTTTGCAAATTCCACGGAAGATGAACAGGAATAGGGAGAACCAATGAGAGACTAGCTGGAGGTGTCTGGACGGGAAAATTTAACTCTCATTTCCCACCAGGAAGAGGAATTAACCAAAGGCTCAGCGTGCCATGCCGGAACCAGATTAGGGCCTCAAGCAATCCTGCGGTGTTGCGGCCAGCTCACAAGAAAGCGAGGTGAAGAAAGGAGCTCAGGGGCACTGTAATTCACAAACCTGCAGAGTTATAAATGACAGCTATCATCCAAAAATATACTGAAGTAAGGCTGCCAAGAGGACTTGAAAGCCGGGCAGAATTGCAGGAAACCGATTTCAGGAGGTAGACTGGAATTGCATTTAAAGCATAGGAAAAGAGGCAGAAGGTCGACAATGATGCACTTGGCCAAAAAGGGCGTATGCGTTTTTTCCTGAATATATTCAGGAAAAAACGCATACGCCCTTTTTGGCCAACCAAGCAAGCTTGCAAAGGAAATCTGCACTACAATGAAGTCTCACTTCCCCCCCGTCAAAAGGGCCATCTGAAAAAAGTGTAAAATCCAGAAAGGCAGGACAGGCCATGGAGAACTGGGAGCCTTGTTATGCTGATGGGCGGGATGTAAATTGCCAACAGCCACTTGGGAGAAGTGTATGGTGTTTCCTGAAACATCTAAAAAACAAAGCAACAGAGCCTAGGGCACTTCCACTTATGGTCCTATAGCTTAGGGAAATTAAAATCAAAAAGACACAGCCACCCCAAAGTTTGGGATGGCTCTGTTTACAAGAAACTCGTTTACGGTACAAGTTCAATATCGCATAAAGCGAAAAATGGATAAAGAAGTTGTGGTACTTACGTACAATGCAATATCACTCAGCAATGACATCTATGTCATCAAGCCCATAGCAGCATAATGAGTGGATTCAGGTATGATGATTCTAACTGAAATAAGTCAAACAGAAAAAGAAACATCATAAGATATCACTAATACACGGAATGTAAACTTGGCTACACAGGAACTGAATTTCAAAACAGAACATGGTCCCAAATTTAGAAAACCAACTTATGCTTGCTTAAGGGGAAAGGTGAGTTGGGGTGCTGCATAAAACCAGAGATTGAAATGAGCACAGATAAAGTTCCTTAAGCCAAATATGTAATAGACAAGAGCTACTCCTTGCTCAACGAAATGGACTCAAAACCCCATATTAAACGCCTAATAATGTACCTGACTAGTAAGTATCTTAAAACCTATGGATTGCTATGTCTCTGAAAGTGAATCAATCGTGAGTACAGGGGCAAAAACGCAGCAGTGATAGGATTGGAGAGTTTTGGTGAGCAAATGAAGACCCTTTGAAGTCATATTGCATGGTACCCATTCCACGGGTCTCAACTCTCCAGGTTTAAGGGATTCTTCCTTCAGCTAAAACATGCATGTGGAACCCAGAGTATGATCAACCGTGTGATCGGGAGACGTGTTGAAATATGTCTCAGTTCTCGTCCCCTGGTACTCGGGTGCAACATTCCAGATGCTTTACTAACACTCTCCCGACTTGGAGAGTCAGTGCCTTTAACCTCCTGTTTGGCCCAGTTTGCAAATTCCGCGGAAGATGAACAGGAATAGGGAGAACCAATGAGAGACTAGCTGGAGGTGTCTGGACGGGAAAATTTAACTCTCATTTCCCACCAGGAAGAGGAATTAACCAAAGGCTCAGCGTGCCATGCCGGAACCAGATTAGGGCCTGAAGCAATCCTGCAGTGTTGTGGCCAGCTCACAAGAAAGCGAGTTGAAGAAAGGAGCTCAGGGGCACTGTAATTCACAAACCTGCAGAGTTATAAATGACAGCTATCATCCAAAAATATACTGAAGTAAGGCTGCCAAGAGGACTTGAAAGCCGGGCAGAATTGCAGGAAACCGATTTCAGGAGGTAGACTGGAATTGCATTTAAAGCATAGGAAAAGAGGCAGAAGGTCGACAATGATGCACTTGGCCAAAAAGGGCGTATGCGTTTTTTCCTGAATATATTCAGGAAAAAACGCATACGCCCTTTTTGGCCAACCAAGCAAGCTTGCAAAGGAAATCTGCACTACAATGAAGTCTCACTTCCCCCCCGTCAAAAGGGCCATCTGAAAAAAGTGTAAAATCCAGAAAGGCAGGACAGGCCATGGAGAACTGGGAGCCTTGTTATGCTGATGGGTGGGATGTAAATTGCCAACAGCCACTGGGGAGAAGTGTATGGTGTTTCCTGAAACATCTAAAAAACAAAGCAACAGAGCCTAGGGCACTTCCACTTATGGTCCTGCAGCTTAGGGAAATTAAAATCAAAAAGACACAGCCACCCCAAAGTTTGGGATGGCTCTGTTTACAAGAAACTCGTTTACGGTACAAGTTCAATATCGCATAAAGCGAAAAATGGATAAAGAAGTTGTGGTACTTACGTACAATGCAATATCACTCAGCAATGACATCTATGTCATCAGGCCCATAGCAGCATAATGAGTGGATTCAGGTATGATGATTCTAACTGAAATAAGTCACACAGAAAAAGAAACATCATAAGATATCACTAATACACGGAATGTAAACTTGGCTACACAGGAACTGAATTTCAAAACAGAACATGGTCCCAAATTTAGAAAATCAACTTATGCTTGCTTAAGGGGAAGGTGAGTTGGGGTGCTGCATAAAACCAGAGACTGAAATGAGCACAGATAAAGTTCCTTAAGCCAAATATGTAATAGACAAGAGCTACTCCTTGCTCAACGAAATGGACTCAAAACCCCATATTAAACGCCTAATAATGTACCTGACTAGTAAGTATCTTAAAACCTATGGATTGCTATGTCTCTGAAAGTGAATCAATCGTGAGTACAGGGGCAAAAACGCAGCAGTGATAGGATTGGAGAGTTTTGGTGAGCAAATGAAGACCCTTTGAAGTCATATTGCATGGTACCCATTCCACGGGTCTCAACTCTCCAGGTTTAAGGGATTCTTCCTTCAGCTAAAACATGCATGTGGAACCCAGAGTATGATCAACCGTGTGATTGGGAGACGTGTTGAAATATGTCTCAGTTCTCGTCCCCTGGTACTCGGGTGCAACATTCCAGATGCTTTACTAACACTCTCCCGACTTGGAGAGTCAGTGCCTTTAACCTCCTCTTTGGCCCAGTTTGCAAATTCCACGGAAGATGAACAGGAATAGGGAGAACCAATGAGAGACTAGCTGGAGGTGTCTGGACGGGAAAATTTAACTCTCATTTCCCACCAGGAAGAGGAATTAACCAAAGGCTCAGCGTGCCATGCCGGAACCAGATTAGGGCCTGAAGCAATCCTGCGGTGTTGCGGCCAGCTCACAAGAAAGCGAGGTGAAGAAAGGAGCTCAGGGGCACTGTAATTCACAAACCTGCAGAGTTATAAATGACAGCTATCGTCCAAAAATATACTGAAGTAAGGCTGCCAAGAGGACTTGAAAGCCGGGCAGAATTGCAGGAAACCGATTTCAGGAGGTAGACTGGAATTGCATTTAAAGCATAGGAAAAGAGGCAGAAGGTCGACAATGATGCACTTGGCCAAAAAGGGCGTATGCGTTTTTTCCTGAATATATTCAGGAAAAAACGCATATGCCCTTTTTGGCCAACCAAGCAAGCTTGCAAAGGAAATCTGCACTACAATGAAGTCTCACTTCCCCCCCGTCAAAAGGGCCATCTGAAAAAAGTGTAAAATCCAGAAAGGCAGGACAGGCCATGGAGAACTGGGAGCCTTGTTATGCTGATGGGCGGGATGTAAATTGCCAACAGCCACTTGGGAGAAGTGTATGGTGTTTCCTGAAACATCTAAAAAACAAAGCAACAGAGCCTAGGGCACTTCCACTTATGGTCCTATAGCTTAGGGAAATTAAAATCAAAAAGACACAGCCACCCCAAAGTTTGGGATGGCTCTGTTTACAAGAAACTCGTTTACGGTACAAGTTCAATATCGCATAAAGCGAAAAATGGATAAAGAAGTTGTGGTACTTACGTACAATGCAATATCACTCAGCAATGACATCTATGTCATCAAGCCCATAGCAGCATAATGAGTGGATTCAGGTATGATGATTCTAACTGAAATAAGTCACACAGAAAAAGAAACGTCATAAGATATCACTAATACACGGAATGTAAACTTGGCGACACAGGCACTGAATTACAAAACACAACAGGGTCTCAAATTTAGAAAACCAACTTATGCTTGCTTAAGGGGAAAGGTGAGTTGGGGTGCTGCATAAAACCAGAGATTGAAATGAGCACAGATAAAGTTCCTTAAGCCAAATATGTAATATACAAGAGCTACTCCTTGCTCAACGAAATGGACTCAACACCCCATATTAAACGCCTAAGAATGTACCTGACTAGTAAGTATCTTAAAACCTATGGATTGCTATGTCTCCGAAAGAGAACCAAGCGTGTGTACAGGGGCATAAACGCAGCAGTGATAGGATTGCAGAGGTTCGGTGAGCAAATGAAGACCCTTTGAAGTCACATTGCATGGTACCCATTCCACGGGTGTCAACTCTCCAGGTTTAAGGGATTCTTCCTTCAGCTAAAACATGCATGTGGAACCCAGAGTATGATCAACCGTGTGATTGGGAGACGTGTTCAAATATGTCTCAGTTCTCATACCCTGTTACTCGGGTGCAACATTCCAAAAGCTTTATTAACACTCTCCCGAATTGGAAAGTCAGTGCCTTTAACCTCCTGCTTGGCCCAGTTTGCAATTTCTGCGGAAGATGAACAGGGATAGGGAGGACCAATGAGAGACTAGCTGGAGGTGTCTGGACGGGAAAATTTAACTCTCATTTCCCACCAGGAGTAGCAATTAAGCAAAGGCTCAGCGTGCCGTGCCGGAACCAGATTAGGGCCTGAAGCAATCCTGCGGTGTTGCGGCCAGCTCACAAGAAAGCGAGTTGAAGAAAGGAGCTCAGGGGCACTGTAATTCACAAACCTGCAGAGTTATAAATGACAGCTATCGTCCAAAAATACACTGAAGTAAGGCTGCCAAGAGGACTTGAAAGCGGGGCAGAATTGCAGGAAACCGATTTCAGGAGGTAGACTGGAATTGCATTTAAAGCATAGGAAAAGAGGCTGAACGTCGACAATGATGCACTTGGCCAAAAAGGGCGTATGCGTTTTTTCCTGAATATATTCAGGAAAAAACGCATACGCACTTTTTGGCCAACCAAGCAAGCTTGCAAAGGAAATCTGCACTACAATGAAGTCTCACTTCTCCCCGGTCAAAAGGGCCATCTGAAAAAAGTGTAAAATCTAGAAAGGCAGAACAGGCCATGGAGAACTGGGAGCCTTGTTATGCTGATGGGCGGGATGTAAATTGCCAACAGCCATTCGGGAGAAGTGTATGGTGTTTCCTGAAACATCTAAAAAACAAAGCAACAGAGCCTAGGGCACTTCCACTTATAGTCCTATAGCTTAGGGAAATTAAAATCAAAAAGACACAGCCACCCCAAAGTTTGGGACCTCTCTGTTTACAAGAACCTCATTTACGGTAGAAGTTCAATATCGCAGAAAGTGAAAAATGGATAAAGAAGTTGTGGTAGTTACGTACAATGCAATATCACTCAGCAATGAAATCTATGTCATCAGGCCCGTAGCAGCATAGACTGGATTCAGGTATGATGATTCTCACTGAAATAAGTCACACAGAAAAAGAAAAATCATAAGATATCACTAATACACGGAATGTAAACTTGGCTACACAGGAACTGGATTACAAAACAGAAGAGGGTCTCAAATTTAGAAAACCAACTTATGCTTGCTTAAGGGGAAAGGTGAGTTGGGGTGCTACATAAAACCAGAGATTGAAATGAGCACAGATAAAGTTCCTTAAGCCAAATATGGAATAGACAACAGCTACTCCTTGCTCAACGAAATGGACTCAACACCCCATATTAAACGCCTAAGAATGTACCTGACTAGTAAGTATCTTAAAACCTATGGATTGCTATGTCTCCGAAAGAGAATCAAGCGTGTGTACAGGGGCATAAACGCAGCAGTGATAGGATTGGAGAGGTTCGGTGAGCAAATGAAGACCCTTTGAAGTCATATTGCATGGTACCCATTCCACGGGTCTCAACGCTCCAGCTTTAAGGGATTCTTCCTTCAGCTGAAACATGCATGTGGAACCCAGAGTATGATCAACCGTGTGATTGGGAGACGTGTTCAAATATGTCTCAGTTTTCATCCACTGGTACTCAGGTGCAACATTCCAGACGCTTTACTAACACTCTCCCGACTTGGAGAGTCAGTGCCTTTAACCTCCTGCTTGGCCCAGTTTGCAATTTCTGCGGAAGATGAACAGGGATAGGGAGGACCAATGAAGACTAGCTGGAGGTGTCTGGACGGGCAAATTTAACTCTCATTTCCCACAAGGAATAGCAATTAAGCAAAGGCTCAGCGTGCCGTGCCGGAACCAGATTAGGGCCTGAAGCAATCCTGCGGTGTTGCGGCCAGCTCACAAGAAAGCGAGTTGAAGAAAGGAGCTCAGGGGCACTGTAATTCACAAACCTGCAGAGTTATAAATGACAGCTATCGTCCAAAAATATACTGAAGTAAGCCTGCCAAGAGGACTTGAAAGCGGGGCAGAATTGCAGGAAACCGATTTCAGGAGGTAGACTGGAATTGCATTTAAAGCATAGGAAAAGAGGCAGAACGTCCACAATGATGCACTTGGCCAAAAAGGGCGTATGCGTTTTTTCCTGAATATATTCAGGAAAAAACGCATACGCACTTTTTGGCCAACCAAGCAAGCTTGCAAAGGAAATCTGCACTACATTGAAGTCTCACTTCCCTCCCGGTCAAAAGGACCATCTGAAAAAAGTGTAAAATCCAGAAAGGCAGGACAGGCCATGGAGAACTGGGAGCCTTGTTATGCTGATGGGCGGGATGTAAATTGCCAACAGTCACTGGGGAGAAGTGTATGGTGTTTCCTGAAACATCTAAAAAACAAAGCAACAGAGCCTAGGGCACTTCCACTTATTGTCATATAGCTTAGGGAAATTAAAATCAAAAAGACACAGCCACCCCAAAGTTTGGGATGGCTCTGTTTACAAGAACCTCGTTTACGGTACAAGTTCAATATCGCAGAAAGCGAAAAATGGATAAAGAAGCTGTGGTACTTACGTACAATGCAATATCACTCAGCAATGAAATCTATGTCATCATTCCCGTAGCAGCATAATGAGTGGATTCAGGTATGATGATTCTAACTGAAATAAGTCACACAGAAAAAGAAACGTCATAAGATATCACTAATACACGGAATGTAAACTTGGCGACACAGGCACTGAATTACAAAACACAACAGGGTCTCAAATTTAGAAAACCAACTTATGCTTGCTTAAGGGGAAAGGTGAGTTGGGGTGCTGCATAAAACCAGAGATTGAAATGAGCACAGATAAAGTTCCTTAAGCCAAATATGTAATAGACAAGAGCTACTCCTTGCTCAACGAAATGGACTCAACACCCCATATTAAACGCCTAAGAATGTACCTGACTAGTAAGTATCTTAAAACCTATGGATTGCTATGTCTCCGAAAGAGAACCAAGCGTGTGTACAGGGGCATAAACGCAGCAGTGATAGGATTGCAGAGGTTCGGTGAGCAAATGAAGACCCTTTGAAGTCACATTGCATGGTACCCATTCCACGGGTGTGAACTCTCCAGGTTTAAGGGATTCTTCCTTCAGCTAAAACATGCATGTGGAACCCAGAGTATGATCAACCGTGTGATTGGGAGACGTGTTCAAATATGTCTCAGTTCTCATACCCTGTTACTCGGGTACAACATTCCAAACGCTTTATTAACACTCTCCCGAATTGGAAAGTCAGTGCCTTTAATCTCCTGTTTGGCCCAGTTTGCAATTTCTGCGGAAGATGAACAGGAATAGGGAGAAGCAATGAGAGACTAGCTGGAGGTGTCTGGACGGGAAAATTTAACTCTCATTTCCCACCAGGAAGAGGAATTAACCAAAGGCTCAGCATGCCGTGCCGGAACCAGATTAGGGCCTGAAGCAATCCTGCGGTGTTGCGGCCAGCTCACAAGAAAGCGAGTTGAAGATAGGAGCTCAGTGGCACTGTAATTCACAAACCTGCAGAGTTATAAATGACAGCTATCATCCAAAAATATACTGAAGTAACGCTGCCAAGAGGACTTGAAAGCGGGGCAGAATTGCAGGAAGCCGATTTCAGAAGGTAGACTGGAATTGCATTTAAAGCATAGGAAAAGAGGCAGAACGTCGACAATGATGCACTTGGCCATAAAGGGCGTATGCGTTTTTTCCTGAATATATACAGGAAAAAACGCATACGCCCTTTTTGGCAAACCAAGCAAGCTTGCAAAGGTAATCTGCACTACATTGAAGTCTCACTTCCCACCTGGTCAAAAGGATCATCTGAAAAAAGTGTAAAATCCAGAAAGGCAGGAAAGGCAATGGAGAACTGAGAGCCTTGCTATGCTGTTGGGCGGGATGTAAATTGCCAACAGCCACTTGGGAGAAGTGTATGGTGTTTCCTGAAACATCTAAAAAACAAAGCAACAGAGCCTAGGGCACTTACACTTATGGTCCTATAGCTTAGGGAAATTAAAATCAAAAACACACAGCCACCCCAAAGTTTGGGACGGCTCTGTTTACAAGAACCTCGTTTATGGTACAAGTTCAATATCACAGAAAGTGAAAAATGGATAAAGAAGTTGTGGTACTTACATACAATGCAATATCACTCAGCAATGAAATCTATGTCATCAGGCCTGTAGCAGAAAATGACTGGGTTCAGGTATGATGATTGTAACTGAAATAAGTCACACAGAAAAAGAAACATCATAAGATATCACTAATACACGGAATGTAAACTTGGCTACACAGGAACTGGATTACAAAACAGAACAGGGTCTCAAATTTAGAAAACCAACTTATACTTGTTTAAGGGGAAAGGTGAGTTGGGGTGCTGCATAAAACCAGAGATTGAAATGAGCACAGATAAAGTTCCTTAAGCCAAATATGGAATAGACAAGAGCTACTCCTTGCTCAACGAAATGGACTCAACACCCCATATTAAACGCCTAAGAATGTACCTGACTAGTAAGTATCTTAAAATCTATGGATTGCTATGTCTCCAAAAGAGAATCAAGCGTGTGTACAGGGGCATAAACGCAGCAGTGATAGGATTGGAGAGGTTCGGTGAGCAAATGAATACCCTTTGAAGTCATATTGCATGGTACCCATTCCACGGGTCTCAACGCTCCAGCTTTAAGGGATTCTTCCTTCAGCTGAAACATGCATGTGGAACCCAGAGTATGATCAACCGTGTGATTGGGAGACGTGTTCAAATATGTCTCAGTTTTCGTCCGCTGGTACTGAGGTGCAACATTCCAGACGCTTTACTAACACTCTCCCGACTTGGAGAGTCAGTGCCTTTAACCTCCTGCTTGGCCCAGTTTGCAATTTCTGCGGAAGATGAACAGGGATAGGGAGGACCAATGAGATACTAGCTAGAGGTGTCTGGATGGGCAAATTTAACTCTCATTTCCCACCAAGAAGAGGAATAAACCAAATGCTCAGCGTGTCGTGCCAGAACCAGATTAGGGCCTGAAGCAATCCTGCGGTGTTGCGGCCAGCTCACAAGAAAGCGAGTTGAAGAAAGGAGCTCAGGGGCACTGTAATTCACAAACCTGCAGAGTTATAAATGACAGCTATCGTCCAAAAATATACTGAAGTAAGCCTGCCAAGAGGACTTGAATGCGGGGCAGAATTGCAGGAAACCGATTTCAGGAGGTAGACTGGAATTGCATTTAAAGCATAGGAAAAGAGGCAGAACGTCCACAATGATGCACTTGGTCAAAAAGGGCGTATGCGTTTTTTCCTGAATATATTCAGGAAAAAACGCATACGCACTTTTTGGCCAACCAAGCAAGCTTGCAAAGGAAATCTGCACTACATTGAAGTCTCACTTCCCTCCCGGTCAAAAGGACCATCTGAAAAAAGTGTAAAATCCAGAAAGGCAGGACAGGCCATGGAGAACTGGGAGCCTTGTTATGCTGATGGGCGGGATGTAAATTGCCAACAGTCACTGGGGAGAAGTGTATGGTGTTTCCTGAAACATCTAAAAAACAAAGCAACAGAGCCTAGGGCACTTCCACTTATTGTCATATAGCTTAGGGAAATTAAAATCAAAAAGACACAGCCACCCCAAAGTTTGGGATGGCTCTGTTTACAAGAACCTCGTTTACGGTACAAGTTCAATATCGCAGAAAGCGAAAAATGGATAAAGAAGCTGTGGTACTTACGTACAATGCAATATCACTCAGCAATGAAATCTATGTCATCATTCCCGTAGCAGCATAATGAGTGGATTCAGGTATGATGATTCTAACTGAAATAAGTCACACAGAAAAAGAAACGTCATAAGATATCACTAATACACGGAATGTAAACTTGGCGACACAGGCACTGAATTACAAAACACAACAGGGTCTCAAATTTAGAAAACCAACTTATGCTTGCTTAAGGGGAAAGGTGAGTTGGGGTGCTGCATAAAACCAGAGATTGAAATGAGCACAGATAAAGTTCCTTAAGCCAAATATGTAATATACAAGAGCTACTCCTTGCTCAACGAAATGGACTCAACACCCCATATTAAACGCCTAAGAATGTACCTGACTAGTAAGTATCTTAAAACCTATGGATTGCTATGTCTCCGAAAGAGAACCAAGCGTGTGTACAGGGGCATAAACGCAGCAGTGATAGGATTGCAGAGGTTCGGTGAGCAAATGAAGACCCTTTGAAGTCACATTGCATGGTACCCATTCCACGGGTGTCAACTCTCCAGGTTTAAGGGATTCTTCCTTCAGCTAAAACATGCATGTGGAACCCAGAGTATGATCAACCGTGTGATTGGGAGACGTGTTCAAATATGTCTCAGTTCTCATACCCTGTTACTCGGGTACAACATTCCAAACGCTTTATTAACACTCTCCCGAATTGGAAAGTCAGTGCCTTTAATCTCCTGTTTGGCCCAGTTTGTAATTTCTGCGGAAGATGAACAGGAATAGGGAGAAGCAATGAGAGACTAGCTGGAGGTGTCTGGACGGGAAAATTTAACTCTCATTTCCCACCAGGAAGAGGAATTAACCAAAGGCTCAGCATGCCGTGCCGGAACCAGATTAGGGCCTGAAGCAATCCTGCGGTGTTGCGGCCAGCTCACAAGAAAGCGAGTTGAAGATAGGAGCTCAGTGGCACTGTAATTCACAAACCTGCAGAGTTATAAATGACAGCTATCATCCAAAAATATACTGAAGTAACGCTGCCAAGAGGACTTGAAAGCGGGGCAGAATTGCAGGAAACCGATTTCAGAAGGTAGACTGGAATTGCATTTAAAGCATAGGAAAAGAGGCAGAACGTCGACAATGATGCACTTGGCCATAAAGGGCGTATGCGTTTTTTCCTGAATATATACAGGAAAAAACGCATACGCCCTTTTTGGCAAACCAAGCAAGCTTGCAAAGGTAATCTGCACTACATTGAAGTCTCACTTCCCACCTGGTCAAAAGGATCATCTGAAAAAAGTGTAAAATCCAGAAAGGCAGGAAAGGCAATGGAGAACTGAGAGCCTTGCTATGCTGTTGGGCGGGATGTAAATTGCCAACAGCCACTTGGGAGAAGTGTATGGTGTTTCCTGAAACATCTAAAAAACAAAGCAACAGAGCCTAGGGCACTTACACTTATGGTCCTATAGCTTAGGGAAATTAAAATCAAAAACACACAGCCACCCCAAAGTTTGGGACGGCTCTGTTTACAAGAACCTCGTTTATGGTACAAGTTCAATATCACAGAAAGTGAAAAATGGATAAAGAAGTTGTGGTACTTACATACAATGCAATATCACTCAGCAATGAAATCTATGTCATCAGGCCTGTAGCAGAAAATGACTGGGTTCAGGTATGATGATTGTAACTGAAATAAGTCACACAGAAAAAGAAACATCATAAGATATCACTAATACACGGAATGTAAACTTGGCTACACAGGAACTGGATTACAAAACAGAACAGGGTCTCAAATTTAGAAAACCAACTTATACTTGTTTAAGGGGAAAGGTGAGTTGGGGTGCTGCATAAAACCAGAGATTGAAATGAGCACAGATAAAGTTCCTTAAGCCAAATATGGAATAGACAAGAGCTACTCCTTGCTCAACGAAATGGACTCAACACCCCATATTAAACGCCTAAGAATGTACCTGACTAGTAAGTATCTTAAAATCTATGGATTGCTATGTCTCCAAAAGAGAATCAAGCGTGTGTACAGGGGCATAAACGCAGCAGTGATAGGATTGGAGAGGTTCGGTGAGCAAATGAATACCCTTTGAAGTCATATTGCATGGTACCCATTCCACGGGTCTCAACGCTCCAGCTTTAAGGGATTCTTCCTTCAGCTGAAACATGCATGTGGAACCCAGAGTATGATCAACCGTGTGATTGGGAGACGTGTTCAAATATGTCTCAGTTTTCGTCCGCTGGTACTGAGGTGCAACATTCCAGACGCTTTACTAACACTCTCCCGACTTGGAGAGTCAGTGCCTTTAACCTCCTGCTTGGCCCAGTTTGCAATTTCTGCGGAAGATGAACAGGGATAGGGAGGACCAATGAGATACTAGCTAGAGGTGTCTGGATGGGCAAATTTAACTCTCATTTCCCACCAAGAAGAGGAATAAACCAAATGCTCAGCGTGTCGTGCCGGAACCAGATTAGGGCCTGAAGCAATCCTGCGGTGTTGCGGCCAGCTCACAAGAAAGCGAGTTGAAGAAAGGAGCTCAGGGGCACTGTAATTCACAAACCTGCAGAGTTATAAATGACAGCTATCGTCCAAAAATATACTGAAGTAAGCCTGCCAAGAGGACTTGAAAGCGGGGCAGAACTGCAGGAAACCAATTTCAGGAGGTACACTGGAATTGCATTTAAAGCATAGGAAAAGCGGCAAAACGTCGACAATGATGCACTTGGCCAAAAAGGGCGTATGCGTTTTTTCCTGAATATATTCAGGAAAAAACGCATACGCCCTTTTTGGCCAACCAAGCAAGCTTGCAAAGGAAATCTGCACTACAATGAAGTCTCACTTCCCCCCCGTCAAAAGGGCCATCTGAAAAAAGTGTAAAATCCAGAAAGGCAGGACAGGCCATGGAGAACTGGGAGCCTTGTTATGCTGATGGGCGGGATGTAAATTGCCAACAGCCACTTGGGAGAAGTGTATGGTGTTTCCTGAAACATCTAAAAAACAAAGCAACAGAGCCTAGGGCACTTCCACTTATGGTCCTATAGCTTAGGGAAATTAAAATCAAAAAGACACAGCCACCCCAAAGTTTGGGATGGCTCTGTTTACAAGAAACTCGTTTACGGTACAAGTTCAATATCGCATAAAGCGAAAAATGGATAAAGAAGTTGTGGTACTTATGTACAATGCAATATCACTCAGCAATGACATCTATGTCATCAAGCCCATAGCAGCATAATGAGTGGATTCAGGTATGATGATTCTAACTGAAATAAGTCACACAGAAAAAGAAACATCATAAGATATCACTAATACACGGAATGTAAACTTGGCTACACAGGAACTGAATTTCAAAACAGAACATGGTCCCAAATTTAGAAAACCAACTTATGCTTGCTTAAGGGGAAAGGTGAGTTGGGGTGCTGCATAAAACCAGAGATTGAAATGAGCACAGATAAAGTTCCTTAAGCCAAATATGTAATAGACAAGAGCTACTCCTTGCTCAACGAAATGGACTCAAAACCCCATATTAAACGCCTAATAATGTACCTGACTAGTAAGTATCTTAAAACCTATGGATTGCTATGTCTCTGAAAGTGAATCAATCGTGAGTACAGGGGCAAAAACGCAGCAGTGATAGGATTGGAGAGTTTTGGTGAGCAAATGAAGACCCTTTGAAGTCATATTGCATGGTACCCATTCCACGGGTCTCAACTCTCCAGGTTTAAGGGATTCTTCCTTCAGCTAAAACATGCATGTGGAACCCAGAGTATGATCAACCGTGTGATCGGGAGCCGTGTTGAAATATGTCTCAGTTCTCGTCCCCTGGTACTCGGGTGCAACATTCCAGATGCTTTACTAACACTCTCCCGACTTGGAGAGTCAGTGCCTTTAACCTCCTGTTTGGCCCAGTTTGCAAATTCCGCGGAAGATGAACAGGAATAGGGAGAACCAATGAGAGACTAGCTGGAGGTGTCTGGACGGGAAAATTTAACTCTCATTTCCCACCAGGAAGAGGAATTAACCAAAGGCTCAGCGTGCCATGCCGGAACCAGATTAGGGCCTGAAGCAATCCTGCAGTGTTGTGGCCAGCTCACAAGAAAGCGAGTTGAAGAAAGGAGCTCAGGGGCACTGTAATTCACAAACCTGCAGAGTTATAAATGACAGCTATCATCCAAAAATATACTGAAGTAAGGCTGCCAAGAGGACTTGAAAGCCGGGCAGAATTGCAGGAAACCGATTTCAGGAGGTAGACTGGAATTGCATTTAAAACATAGGAAAAGAGGCAGAAGGTCGACAATGATGCACTTGGCCAAAAAGGGCGTATGCGTTTTTTCCTGAATATATTCAGGAAAAAACGCATACGCCCTTTTTGGCCAACCAAGCAAGCTTGCAAAGGAAATCTGCACTACAATGAAGTCTCACTTCCCCCCCGTCAAAAGGGCCATCTGAAAAAAGTGTAAAATCCAGAAAGGCAGGACAGGCCATGGAGAACTGGGAGCCTTGTTATGCTGATGGGCGGGATGTAAATTGCCAACAGCCACTCCGCAGAAGTGTATGGTGTTTCCTGAAACATCTAAAAAACAAAGCAACAGAGCCTAGGGCACTTCCACTTATGGTCCTATAGCTTAGGGAAATTAAAATCAAAAAGACACAGCCACCCCAAAGTTTGGGATGGCTCTGTTTACAAGAAACTCGTTTACGGTACAAGTTCAATATCGCATAAAGCGAAAAATGGATAAAGAAGTTGTGGTACTTACGTACAATGCAATATCACTCAGCAATGACATCTATGTCATCAAGCCCATAGCAGCATAATGAGTGGATTCAGGTATGATGATTCTAACTGAAATAAGTCAAACAGAAAAAGAAACATCATAAGATATCACTAATACACGGAATGTAAACTTGGCTACACAGGAACTGAATTTCAAAACAGAACATGGTCCCAAATTTAGAAAACCAACTTATGCTTGCTTAAGGGGAAAGGTGAGTTGGGGTGCTGCATAAAACCAGAGATTGAAATGAGCACAGATAAAGTTCCTTAAGCCAAATATGTAATAGACAAGAGCTACTCCTTGCTCAACGAAATGGACTCAAAACCCCATATTAAACGCCTAATAATGTACCTGACTAGTAAGTATCTTAAAACCTATGGATTGCTATGTCTCTGAAAGTGAATCAATCGTGAGTACAGGGGCAAAAACGCAGCAGTGATAGGATTGGAGAGTTTTGGTGAGCAAATGAAGACCCTTTGAAGTCATATTGCATGGTACCCATTCCACGGGTCTCAACTCTCCAGGTTTAAGGGATTCTTCCTTCAGCTAAAACATGCATGTGGAACCCAGAGTATGATCAACCGTGTGATCGGGAGACGTGTTGAAATATGTCTCAGTTCTCGTCCCCTGGTACTCGGGTGCAACATTCCAGATGCTTTACTAACACTCTCCCGACTTGGAGAGTCAGTGCCTTTAACCTCCTGTTTGGCCCAGTTTGCAAATTCCGCGGAAGATGAACAGGAATAGGGAGAACCAATGAGAGACTAGCTGGAGGTGTCTGGACGGGAAAATTTAACTCTCATTTCCCACCAGGAAGAGGAATTAACCAAAGGCTCAGCGTGCCATGCCGGAACCAGATTAGGGCCTGAAGCAATCCTGCAGTGTTGTGGCCAGCTCACAAGAAAGCGAGTTGAAGAAAGGAGCTCAGGGGCACTGTAATTCACAAACCTGCAGAGTTATAAATGACAGCTATCATCCAAAAATATACTGAAGTAAGGCTGCCAAGAGGACTTGAAAGCCGGGCAGAATTGCAGGAAACCGATTTCAGGAGGTAGACTGGAATTGCATTTAAAGCATAGGAAAAGAGGCAGAAGGTCGACAATGATGCACTTGGCCAAAAAGGGCGTATGCGTTTTTTCCTGAATATATTCAGGAAAAAACGCATACGCCCTTTTTGGCCAACCAAGCAAGCTTGCAAAGGAAATCTGCACTACAATGAAGTCTCACTTCCCCCCCGTCAAAAGGGCCATCTGAAAAAAGTGTAAAATCCAGAAAGGCAGGACAGGCCATGGAGAACTGGGAGCCTTGTTATGCTGATGGGTGGGATGTAAATTGCCAACAGCCACTGGGGAGAAGTGTATGGTGTTTCCTGAAACATCTAAAAAACAAAGCAACAGAGCCTAGGGCACTTCCACTTATGGTCCTGCAGCTTAGGGAAATTAAAATCAAAAAGACACAGCCACCCCAAAGTTTGGGATGGCTCTGTTTACAAGAAACTCGTTTACGGTACAAGTTCAATATCGCATAAAGCGAAAAATGGATAAAGAAGTTGTGGTACTTACGTACAATGCAATATCACTCAGCAATGACATCTATGTCATCAGGCCCATAGCAGCATAATGAGTGGATTCAGGTATGATGATTCTAACTGAAATAAGTCACACAGAAAAAGAAACATCATAAGATATCACTAATACACGGAATGTAAACTTGGCTACACAGGAACTGAATTTCAAAACAGAACATGGTCCCAAATTTAGAAAATCAACTTATGCTTGCTTAAGGGGAAGGTGAGTTGGGGTGCTGCATAAAACCAGAGACTGAAATGAGCACAGATAAAGTTCCTTAAGCCAAATATGTAATAGACAAGAGCTACTCCTTGCTCAACGAAATGGACTCAAAACCCCATATTAAACGCCTAATAATGTACCTGACTAGTAAGTATCTTAAAACCTATGGATTGCTATGTCTCTGAAAGTGAATCAATCGTGAGTACAGGGGCAAAAACGCAGCAGTGATAGGATTGGAGAGTTTTGGTGAGCAAATGAAGACCCTTTGAAGTCATATTGCATGGTACCCATTCCACGGGTCTCAACTCTCCAGGTTTAAGGGATTCTTCCTTCAGCTAAAACATGCATGTGGAACCCAGAGTATGATCAACCGTGTGATTGGGAGACGTGTTGAAATATGTCTCAGTTCTCGTCCCCTGGTACTCGGGTGCAACATTCCAGATGCTTTACTAACACTCTCCCGACTTGGAGAGTCAGTGCCTTTAACCTCCTCTTTGGCCCAGTTTGCAAATTCCACGGAAGATGAACAGGAATAGGGAGAACCAATGAGAGACTAGCTGGAGGTGTCTGGACGGGAAAATTTAACTCTCATTTCCCACCAGGAAGAGGAATTAACCAAAGGCTCAGCGTGCCATGCCGGAACCAGATTAGGGCCTGAAGCAATCCTGCGGTGTTGCGGCCAGCTCACAAGAAAGCGAGGTGAAGAAAGGAGCTCAGGGGCACTGTAATTCACAAACCTGCAGAGTTATAAATGACAGCTATCGTCCAAAAATATACTGAAGTAAGGCTGCCAAGAGGACTTGAAAGCCGGGCAGAATTGCAGGAAACCGATTTCAGGAGGTAGACTGGAATTGCATTTAAAGCATAGGAAAAGAGGCAGAAGGTCGACAATGATGCACTTGGCCAAAAAGGGCGTATGCGTTTTTTCCTGAATATATTCAGGAAAAAACGCATATGCCCTTTTTGGCCAACCAAGCAAGCTTGCAAAGGAAATCTGCACTACAATGAAGTCTCACTTCCCCCCCGTCAAAAGGGCCATCTGAAAAAAGTGTAAAATCCAGAAAGGCAGGACAGGCCATGGAGAACTGGGAGCCTTGTTATGCTGATGGGCGGGATGTAAATTGCCAACAGCCACTTGGGAGAAGTGTATGGTGTTTCCTGAAACATCTAAAAAACAAAGCAACAGAGCCTAGGGCACTTCCACTTATGGTCCTATAGCTTAGGGAAATTAAAATCAAAAAGACACAGCCACCCCAAAGTTTGGGATGGCTCTGTTTACAAGAAACTCGTTTACGGTACAAGTTCAATATCGCATAAAGCGAAAAATGGATAAAGAAGTTGTGGTACTTACGTACAATGCAATATCACTCAGCAATGACATCTATGTCATCAAGCCCATAGCAGCATAATGAGTGGATTCAGGTATGATGATTCTAACTGAAATAAGTCACACAGAAAAAGAAACGTCATAAGATATCACTAATACACGGAATGTAAACTTGGCGACACAGGCACTGAATTACAAAACACAACAGGGTCTCAAATTTAGAAAACCAACTTATGCTTGCTTAAGGGGAAAGGTGAGTTGGGGTGCTGCATAAAACCAGAGATTGAAATGAGCACAGATAAAGTTCCTTAAGCCAAATATGTAATATACAAGAGCTACTCCTTGCTCAACGAAATGGACTCAACACCCCATATTAAACGCCTAAGAATGTACCTGACTAGTAAGTATCTTAAAACCTATGGATTGCTATGTCTCCGAAAGAGAACCAAGCGTGTGTACAGGGGCATAAACGCAGCAGTGATAGGATTGCAGAGGTTCGGTGAGCAAATGAAGACCCTTTGAAGTCACATTGCATGGTACCCATTCCACGGGTGTCAACTCTCCAGGTTTAAGGGATTCTTCCTTCAGCTAAAACATGCATGTGGAACCCAGAGTATGATCAACCGTGTGATTGGGAGACGTGTTCAAATATGTCTCAGTTCTCATACCCTGTTACTCGGGTGCAACATTCCAAAAGCTTTATTAACACTCTCCCGAATTGGAAAGTCAGTGCCTTTAACCTCCTGCTTGGCCCAGTTTGCAATTTCTGCGGAAGATGAACAGGGATAGGGAGGACCAATGAGAGACTAGCTGGAGGTGTCTGGACGGGAAAATTTAACTCTCATTTCCCACCAGGAGTAGCAATTAAGCAAAGGCTCAGCGTGCCGTGCCGGAACCAGATTAGGGCCTGAAGCAATCGTGCGGTGTTGCGGCCAGCTCACAAGAAAGCGAGTTGAAGAAAGGAGCTCAGGGGCACTGTAATTCACAAACCTGCAGAGTTATAAATGACAGCTATCGTCCAAAAATACACTGAGGTAAGGCTGCCAAGAGGACTTGAAAGCGGGGCAGAATTGCAGGAAACCGATTTCAGGAGGTAGACTGGAATTGCATTTAAAGCATAGGAAAAGAGGCTGAACGTCGACAATGATGCACTTGGCCAAAAAGGGCGTATGCGTTTTTTCCTGAATATATTCAGGAAAAAACGCATACGCACTTTTTGGCCAACCAAGCAAGCTTGCAAAGGAAATCTGCACTACAATGAAGTCTCACTTCTCCCCGGTCAAAAGGGCCATCTGAAAAAAGTGTAAAATCTAGAAAGGCAGAACAGGCCATGGAGAACTGGGAGCCTTGTTATGCTGATGGGCGGGATGTAAATTGCCAACAGCCATTCGGGAGAAGTGTATGGTGTTTCCTGAAACATCTAAAAAACAAAGCAACAGAGCCTAGGGCACTTCCACTTATAGTCCTATAGCTTAGGGAAATTAAAATCAAAAAGACACAGCCACCCCAAAGTTTGGGACCTCTCTGTTTACAAGAACCTCATTTACGGTAGAAGTTCAATATCGCAGAAAGTGAAAAATGGATAAAGAAGTTGTGGTAGTTACGTACAATGCAATATCACTCAGCAATGAAATCTATGTCATCAGGCCCGTAGCAGCATAGACTGGATTCAGGTATGATGATTCTCACTGAAATAAGTCACACAGAAAAAGAAAAATCATAAGATATCACTAATACACGGAATGTAAACTTGGCTACACAGGAACTGGATTACAAAACAGAAGAGGGTCTCAAATTTAGAAAACCAACTTATGCTTGCTTAAGGGGAAAGGTGAGTTGGGGTGCTACATAAAACCAGAGATTGAAATGAGCACAGATAAAGTTCCTTAAGCCAAATATGGAATAGACAACAGCTACTCCTTGCTCAACGAAATGGACTCAACACCCCATATTAAACGCCTAAGAATGTACCTGACTAGTAAGTATCTTAAAACCTATGGATTGCTATGTCTCCGAAAGAGAATCAAGCGTGTGTACAGGGGCATAAACGCAGCAGTGATAGGATTGGAGAGGTTCGGTGAGCAAATGAAGACCCTTTGAAGTCATATTGCATGGTACCCATTCCACGGGTCTCAACGCTCCAGCTTTAAGGGATTCTTCCTTCAGCTGAAACATGCATGTGGAACCCAGAGTATGATCAACCGTGTGATTGGGAGACGTGTTCAAATATGTCTCAGTTTTCATCCACTGGTACTCAGGTGCAACATTCCAGACGCTTTACTAACACTCTCCCGACTTGGAGAGTCAGTGCCTTTAACCTCCTGCTTGGCCCAGTTTGCAATTTCTGCGGAAGATGAACAGGGATAGGGAGGACCAATGAAGACTAGCTGGAGGTGTCTGGACGGGCAAATTTAACTCTCATTTCCCACAAGGAATAGCAATTAAGCAAAGGCTCAGCGTGCCGTGCCGGAACCAGATTAGGGCCTGAAGCAATCCTGCGGTGTTGCGGCCAGCTCACAAGAAAGCGAGTTGAAGAAAGGAGCTCAGGGGCACTGTAATTCACAAACCTGCAGAGTTATAAATGACAGCTATCGTCCAAAAATATACTGAAGTAAGCCTGCCAAGAGGACTTGAAAGCGGGGCAGAATTGCAGGAAACCGATTTCAGGAGGTAGACTGGAATTGCATTTAAAGCATAGGAAAAGAGGCAGAACGTCCACAATGATGCACTTGGCCAAAAAGGGCGTATGCGTTTTTTCCTGAATATATTCAGGAAAAAACGCATACGCACTTTTTGGCCAACCAAGCAAGCTTGCAAAGGAAATCTGCACTACATTGAAGTCTCACTTCCCTCCCGGTCAAAAGGACCATCTGAAAAAAGTGTAAAATCCAGAAAGGCAGGACAGGCCATGGAGAACTGGGAGCCTTGTTATGCTGATGGGCGGGATGTAAATTGCCAACAGTCACTGGGGAGAAGTGTATGGTGTTTCCTGAAACATCTAAAAAACAAAGCAACAGAGCCTAGGGCACTTCCACTTATTGTCATATAGCTTAGGGAAATTAAAATCAAAAAGACACAGCCACCCCAAAGTTTGGGATGGCTCTGTTTACAAGAACCTCGTTTACGGTACAAGTTCAATATCGCAGAAAGCGAAAAATGGATAAAGAAGCTGTGGTACTTACGTACAATGCAATATCACTCAGCAATGAAATCTATGTCATCATTCCCGTAGCAGCATAATGAGTGGATTCAGGTATGATGATTCTAACTGAAATAAGTCACACAGAAAAAGAAACGTCATAAGATATCACTAATACACGGAATGTAAACTTGGCGACACAGGCACTGAATTACAAAACACAACAGGGTCTCAAATTTAGAAAACCAACTTATGCTTGCTTAAGGGGAAAGGTGAGTTGGGGTGCTGCATAAAACCAGAGATTGAAATGAGCACAGATAAAGTTCCTTAAGCCAAATATGTAATATACAAGAGCTACTCCTTGCTCAACGAAATGGACTCAACACCCCATATTAAACGCCTAAGAATGTACCTGACTAGTAAGTATCTTAAAACCTATGGATTGCTATGTCTCCGAAAGAGAACCAAGCGTGTGTACAGGGGCATAAACGCAGCAGTGATAGGATTGCAGAGGTTCGGTGAGCAAATGAAGACCCTTTGAAGTCACATTGCATGGTACCCATTCCACGGGTGTCAACTCTCCAGGTTTAAGGGATTCTTCCTTCAGCTAAAACATGCATGTGGAACCCAGAGTATGATCAACCGTGTGATTGGGAGACGTGTTCAAATATGTCTCAGTTCTCATACCCTGTTACTCGGGTACAACATTCCAAACGCTTTATTAACACTCTCCCGAATTGGAAAGTCAGTGCCTTTAATCTCCTGTTTGGCCCAGTTTGTAATTTCTGCGGAAGATGAACAGGAATAGGGAGAAGCAATGAGAGACTAGCTGGAGGTGTCTGGACGGGAAAATTTAACTCTCATTTCCCACCAGGAAGAGGAATTAACCAAAGGCTCAGCATGCCGTGCCGGAACCAGATTAGGGCCTGAAGCAATCCTGCGGTGTTGCGGCCAGCTCACAAGAAAGCGAGTTGAAGATAGGAGCTCAGTGGCACTGTAATTCACAAACCTGCAGAGTTATAAATGACAGCTATCATCCAAAAATATACTGAAGTAACGCTGCCAAGAGGACTTGAAAGCGGGGCAGAATTGCAGGAAACCGATTTCAGAAGGTAGACTGGAATTGCATTTAAAGCATAGGAAAAGAGGCAGAACGTCGACAATGATGCACTTGGCCATAAAGGGCGTATGCGTTTTTTCCTGAATATATACAGGAAAAAACGCATACGCCCTTTTTGGCAAACCAAGCAAGCTTGCAAAGGTAATCTGCACTACATTGAAGTCTCACTTCCCACCTGGTCAAAAGGATCATCTGAAAAAAGTGTAAAATCCAGAAAGGCAGGAAAGGCAATGGAGAACTGAGAGCCTTGCTATGCTGTTGGGCGGGATGTAAATTGCCAACAGCCACTTGGGAGAAGTGTATGGTGTTTCCTGAAACATCTAAAAAACAAAGCAACAGAGCCTAGGGCACTTACACTTATGGTCCTATAGCTTAGGGAAATTAAAATCAAAAACACACAGCCACCCCAAAGTTTGGGACGGCTCTGTTTACAAGAACCTCGTTTATGGTACAAGTTCAATATCACAGAAAGTGAAAAATGGATAAAGAAGTTGTGGTACTTACATACAATGCAATATCACTCAGCAATGAAATCTATGTCATCAGGCCTGTAGCAGAAAATGACTGGGTTCAGGTATGATGATTGTAACTGAAATAAGTCACACAGAAAAAGAAACATCATAAGATATCACTAATACACGGAATGTAAACTTGGCTACACAGGAACTGGATTACAAAACAGAACAGGGTCTCAAATTTAGAAAACCAACTTATACTTGTTTAAGGGGAAAGGTGAGTTGGGGTGCTGCATAAAACCAGAGATTGAAATGAGCACAGATAAAGTTCCTTAAGCCAAATATGGAATAGACAAGAGCTACTCCTTGCTCAACGAAATGGACTCAACACCCCATATTAAACGCCTAAGAATGTACCTGACTAGTAAGTATCTTAAAATCTATGGATTGCTATGTCTCCAAAAGAGAATCAAGCGTGTGTACAGGGGCATAAACGCAGCAGTGATAGGATTGGAGAGGTTCGGTGAGCAAATGAATACCCTTTGAAGTCATATTGCATGGTACCCATTCCACGGGTCTCAACGCTCCAGCTTTAAGGGATTCTTCCTTCAGCTGAAACATGCATGTGGAACCCAGAGTATGATCAACCGTGTGATTGGGAGACGTGTTCAAATATGTCTCAGTTTTCGTCCGCTGGTACTGAGGTGCAACATTCCAGACGCTTTACTAACACTCTCCCGACTTGGAGAGTCAGTGCCTTTAACCTCCTGCTTGGCCCAGTTTGCAATTTCTGCGGAAGATGAACAGGGATAGGGAGGACCAATGAGATACTAGCTAGAGGTGTCTGGATGGGCAAATTTAACTCTCATTTCCCACCAAGAAGAGGAATAAACCAAATGCTCAGCGTGTCGTGCCGGAACCAGATTAGGGCCTGAAGCAATCCTGCGGTGTTGCGGCCAGCTCACAAGAAAGCGAGTTGAAGAAAGGAGCTCAGGGGCACTGTAATTCACAAACCTGCAGAGTTATAAATGACAGCTATCGTCCAAAAATATACTGAAGTAAGCCTGCCAAGAGGACTTGAAAGCGGGGCAGAACTGCAGGAAACCAATTTCAGGAGGTACACTGGAATTGCATTTAAAGCATAGGAAAAGCGGCAAAACGTCGACAATGATGCACTTGGCCAAAAAGGGCGTATGCGTTTTTTCCTGAATATATTCAGGAAAAAACGCATACGCCCTTTTTGGCCAACCAAGCAAGCTTGCAAAGGAAATCTGCACTACAATGAAGTCTCACTTCCCCCCCGTCAAAAGGGCCATCTGAAAAAAGTGTAAAATCCAGAAAGGCAGGACAGGCCATGGAGAACTGGGAGCCTTGTTATGCTGATGGGCGGGATGTAAATTGCCAACAGCCACTTGGGAGAAGTGTATGGTGTTTCCTGAAACATCTAAAAAACAAAGCAACAGAGCCTAGGGCACTTCCACTTATGGTCCTATAGCTTAGGGAAATTAAAATCAAAAAGACACAGCCACCCCAAAGTTTGGGATGGCTCTGTTTACAAGAAACTCGTTTACGGTACAAGTTCAATATCGCATAAAGCGAAAAATGGATAAAGAAGTTGTGGTACTTATGTACAATGCAATATCACTCAGCAATGACATCTATGTCATCAAGCCCATAGCAGCATAATGAGTGGATTCAGGTATGATGATTCTAACTGAAATAAGTCACACAGAAAAAGAAACATCATAAGATATCACTAATACACGGAATGTAAACTTGGCTACACAGGAACTGAATTTCAAAACAGAACATGGTCCCAAATTTAGAAAACCAACTTATGCTTGCTTAAGGGGAAAGGTGAGTTGGGGTGCTGCATAAAACCAGAGATTGAAATGAGCACAGATAAAGTTCCTTAAGCCAAATATGTAATAGACAAGAGCTACTCCTTGCTCAACGAAATGGACTCAAAACCCCATATTAAACGCCTAATAATGTACCTGACTAGTAAGTATCTTAAAACCTATGGATTGCTATGTCTCTGAAAGTGAATCAATCGTGAGTACAAGGGCAAAAACGCAGCAGTGATAGGATTGGAGAGTTTTGGTGAGCAAATGAAGACCCTTTGAAGTCATATTGCATGGTACCCATTCCACGGGTCTCAACTCTCCAGGTTTAAGGGATTCTTCCTTCAGCTAAAACATGCATGTGGAACCCAGAGTATGATCAACCGTGTGATCGGGAGCCGTGTTGAAATATGTCTCAGTTCTCGTCCCCTGGTACTCGGGTGCAACATTCCAGATGCTTTACTAACACTCTCCCGACTTGGAGAGTCAGTGCCTTTAACCTCCTGTTTGGCCCAGTTTGCAAATTCCGCGGAAGATGAACAGGAATAGGGAGAACCAATGAGAGACTAGCTGGAGGTGTCTGGACGGGAAAATTTAACTCTCATTTCCCACCAGGAAGAGGAATTAACCAAAGGCTCAGCGTGCCATGCCGGAACCAGATTAGGGCCTGAAGCAATCCTGCAGTGTTGTGGCCAGCTCACAAGAAAGCGAGTTGAAGAAAGGAGCTCAGGGGCACTGTAATTCACAAACCTGCAGAGTTATAAATGACAGCTATCATCCAAAAATATACTGAAGTAAGGCTGCCAAGAGGACTTGAAAGCCGGGCAGAATTGCAGGAAACCGATTTCAGGAGGTAGACTGGAATTGCATTTAAAGCATAGGAAAAGAGGCAGAAGGTCGACAATGATGCACTTGGCCAAAAAGGGCGTATGCGTTTTTTCCTGAATATATTCAGGAAAAAACGCATACGCCCTTTTTGGCCAACCAAGCAAGCTTGCAAAGGAAATCTGCACTACAATGAAGTCTCACTTCCCCCCCGTCAAAAGGGCCATCTGAAAAAAGTGTAAAATCCAGAAAGGCAGGACAGGCCATGGAGAACTGGGAGCCTTGTTATGCTGATGGGTGGGATGTAAATTGCCAACAGCCACTGGGGAGAAGTGTATGGTGTTTCCTGAAACATCTAAAAAACAAAGCAACAGAGCCTACGGCACTTCCACTTATGGTCCTGCAGCTTAGGGAAATTAAAATCAAAAAGACACAGCCACCCCAAAGTTTGGGATGGCTCTGTTTACAAGAAACTCGTTTACGGTACAAGTTCAATATCGCATAAAGCGAAAAATGGATAAAGAAGTTGTGGTACTTACGTACAATGCAATATCACTCAGCAATGACATCTATGTCATCAGGCCCATAGCAGCATAATGAGTGGATTCAGGTATGATGATTCTAACTGAAATAAGTCACACAGAAAAAGAAACATCATAAGATATCACTAATACACGGAATGTAAACTTGGCTACACAGGAACTGAATTTCAAAACAGAACATGGTCCCAAATTTAGAAAATCAACTTATGCTTGCTTAAGGGGAAAGGTGAGTTGGGGTGCTGCATAAAACCAGAGACTGAAATGAGCACAGATAAAGTTCCTTAAGCCAAATATGTAATAGACAAGAGCTACTCCTTGCTCAACGAAATGGACTCAAAACCCCATATTAAACGCCTAATAATGTACCTGACTAGTAAATATCTTAAAACCTATGGATTGCTATGTCTCTGAAAGTGAATCAATCGTGAGTACAGGGGCAAAAACGCAGCAGTGATAGGATTGGAGAGTTTTGGTGAGCAAATGAAGACCCTTTGAAGTCATATTGCATGGTACCCATTCCACGGGTCTCAACTCTCCAGGTTTAAGGGATTCTTCCTTCAGCTAAAACATGCATGTGGAACCCAGAGTATGATCAACCGTGTGATCGGGAGACGTGTTGAAATATGTCTCAGTTCTCGTCCCCTGGTACTCGGGTGCAACATTCCAGATGCTTTACTAACACTCTCCCGACTTGGAGAGTCAGTGCCTTTAACCTCCTCTTTGGCCCAGTTTGCAAATTCCACGGAAGATGAACAGGAATAGGGAGAACCAATGAGAGACTAGCTGGAGGTGTCTGGACGGGAAAATTTAACTCTCATTTCCCACCAGGAAGAGGAATTAACCAAAGGCTCAGCGTGCCATGCCGGAACCAGATTAGGGCCTGAAGCAATCCTGCGGTGTTGCGGCCAGCTCACAAGAAAGCGAGGTGAAGAAAGGAGCTCAGGGGCACTGTAATTCACAAACCTGCAGAGTTATAAATGACAGCTATCGTCCAAAAATATACTGAAGTAAGGCTGCCAAGAGGACTTGAAAGCCGGGCAGAATTGCAGGAAACCGATTTCAGGAGGTAGACTGGAATTGCATTTAAAGCATAGGAAAAGAGGCAGAAGGTCGACAATGATGCACTTGGCCAAAAAGGGCGTATGCGTTTTTTCCTGAATATATTCAGGAAAAAACGCATATGCCCTTTTTGGCCAACCAAGCAAGCTTGCAAAGGAAATCTGCACTACAATGAAGTCTCACTTCCCCCCCGTCAAAAGGGCCATCTGAAAAAAGTGTAAAATCCAGAAAGGCAGGACAGGCCATGGAGAACTGGGAGCCTTGTTATGCTGATGGGCGGGATGTAAATTGCCAACAGCCACTTGGGAGAAGTGTATGGTGTTTCCTGAAACATCTAAAAAACAAAGCAACAGAGCCTAGGGCACTTCCACTTATGGTCCTATAGCTTAGGGAAATTAAAATCAAAAAGACACAGCCACCCCAAAGTTTGGGATGGCTCTGTTTACAAGAAACTCGTTTACGGTACAAGTTCAATATCGCATAAAGCGAAAAATGGATAAAGAAGTTGTGGTACTTACGTACAATGCAATATCACTCAGCAATGACATCTATGTCATCAAGCCCATAGCAGCATAATGAGTGGATTCAGGTATGATGATTCTAACTGAAATAAGTCACACAGAAAAAGAAACGTCATAAGATATCACTAATACACGGAATGTAAACTTGGCGACACAGGCACTGAATTACAAAACACAACAGGGTCTCAAATTTAGAAAACCAACTTATGCTTGCTTAAGGGGAAAGGTGAGTTGGGGTGCTGCATAAAACCAGAGATTGAAATGAGCACAGATAAAGTTCCTTAAGCCAAATATGTAATATACAAGAGCTACTCCTTGCTCAACGAAATGGACTCAACACCCCATATTAAACGCCTAAGAATGTACCTGACTAGTAAGTATCTTAAAACCTATGGATTGCTATGTCTCCGAAAGAGAACCAAGCGTGTGTACAGGGGCATAAACGCAGCAGTGATAGGATTGCAGAGGTTCGGTGAGCAAATGAAGACCCTTTGAAGTCACATTGCATGGTACCCATTCCACGGGTGTCAACTCTCCAGGTTTAAGGGATTCTTCCTTCAGCTAAAACATGCATGTGGAACCCAGAGTATGATCAACCGTGTGATTGGGAGACGTGTTCAAATATGTCTCAGTTCTCATACCCTGTTACTCGGGTGCAACATTCCAAAAGCTTTATTAACACTCTCCCGAATTGGAAAGTCAGTGCCTTTAACCTCCTGCTTGGCCCAGTTTGCAATTTCTGCGGAAGATGAACAGGGATAGGGAGGACCAATGAGAGACTAGCTGGAGGTGTCTGGACGGGCAAATTTAACTCTCATTTCCCACCAGGAGTAGCAATTAAGCAAAGGCTCAGCGTGCCGTGCCGGAACCAGATTAGGGCCTGAAGCAATCGTGCGGTGTTGCGGCCAGCTCACAAGAAAGCGAGTTGAAGAAAGGAGCTCAGGGGCACTGTAATTCACAAACCTGCAGAGTTATAAATGACAGCTATCGTCCAAAAATACACTGAAGTAAGGCTGCCAAGAGGACTTGAAAGCGGGGCAGAATTGCAGGAAACCGATTTCAGGAGGTAGACTGGAATTGCATTTAAAGCATAGGAAAAGAGGCTGAACGTCGACAATGATGCACTTGGCCAAAAAGGGCGTATGCGTTTTTTCCTGAATATATTCAGGAAAAAACGCATACGCACTTTTTGGCCAACCAAGCAAGCTTGCAAAGGAAATCTGCACTACAATGAAGTCTCACTTCTCCCCGGTCAAAAGGGCCATCTGAAAAAAGTGTAAAATCTAGAAAGGCAGAACAGGCCATGGAGAACTGGGAGCCTTGTTATGCTGATGGGCGGGATGTAAATTGCCAACAGCCACTCGGGAGAAATGTATGGTGTTTCCTGAAACATCTAAAAAACAAAGCAACAGAGCCTAGGGCACTTCCACTTATAGTCCTATAGCTTAGGGAAATTAAAATCAAAAAGACACAGCCACCCCAAAGTTTGGGACCTCTCTGTTTACAAGAACCTCATTTACGGTAGCAGTTCAATATCGCAGAAAGTGAAAAATGGATAAAGAAGTTGTGGTAGTTACGTACAATGCAATATCACTCAGCAATGAAATCTATGTCATCAGGCCCGTAGCAGCATAGACTGGATTCAGGTATGATGATTCTCACTGAAATAAGTCACACAGAAAAAGAAAAATCATAAGATATCACTAATACACAGAATGTAAACTTGGCTACACAGGAACTGGATTACAAAACAGAAGAGGGTCTCAAATTTAGAAAACCAACTTATGCTTGCTTAAGGGGAAAGGTGAGTTGGGGTGCTACATAAAACCAGAGATTGAAATGAGCACAGATAAAGTTCCTTAAGCCAAATATGGAATAGACAACAGCTACTCCTTGCTCAACGAAATGGACTCAACACCCCATATTAAACGCCTAAGAATGTACCTGACTAGTAAGTATCTTAAAACCTATGGATTGCTATGTCTCCGAAAGAGAATCAAGCGTGTGTACAGGGGCATAAACGCAGCAGTGATAGGATTGGAGAGGTTCGGTGAGCAAATGAAGACCCTTTGAAGTCATATTGCATGGTACCCATTCCACGGGTCTCAACGCTCCAGCTTTAAGGGATTCTTCCTTCAGCTGAAACATGCATGTGGAACCCAGAGTATGATCAACCGTGTGATTGGGAGACGTGTTCAAATATGTCTCAGTTTTCATCCACTGGTACTCAGGTGCAACATTCCAGACGCTTTACTAACACTCTCCCGACTTGGAGAGTCAGTGCCTTTAACCTCCTGCTTGGCCCAGTTTGCAATTTCTGCGGAAGATGAACAGGGATAGGGAGGACCAATGAAGACTAGCTGGAGGTGTCTGGACGGGCAAATTTAACTCTCATTTCCCACAAGGAATAGCAATTAAGCAAAGGCTCAGCGTGCCGTGCCGGAACCAGATTAGGGCCTGAAGCAATCCTGCGGTGTTGCGGCCAGCTCACAAGAAAGCGAGTTGAAGAAAGGAGCTCAGGGGCACTGTAATTCACAAACCTGCAGAGTTATAAATGACAGCTATCGTCCAAAAATATACTGAAGTAAGCCTGCCAAGAGGACTTGAAAGCGGGGCAGAATTGCAGGAAACCGATTTCAGGAGGTAGACTGGAATTGCATTTAAAGCATAGGAAAAGAGGCAGAACGTCCACAATGATGCACTTGGCCAAAAAGGGCGTATGCGTTTTTTCCTGAATATATTCAGGAAAAAACGCATACGCACTTTTTGGCCAACCAAGCAAGCTTGCAAAGGAAATCTGCACTACATTGAAGTCTCACTTCCCTCCCGGTCAAAAGGACCATCTGAAAAAAGTGTAAAATCCAGAAAGGCAGGACAGGCCATGGAGAACTGGGAGCCTTGTTATGCTGATGGGCGGGATGTAAATTGCCAACAGCCACTTGGGAGAAGTGTATGGTGTTTCCTGAAACATCTAAAAAACAAAGCAACAGAGCCTAGGGCACTTCCACTTATGGTCCTATAGCTTAGGGAAATTAAAATCAAAAAGACACAGCCACCCCAAAGTTTGGGATGGCTCTGTTTACAAGAAACTCGTTTACGGTACAAGTTCAATATCGCATAAAGCGAAAAATGGATAAAGAAGTTGTGGTACTTACGTACAATGCAATATCACTCAGCAATGACATCTATGTCATCAAGCCCATAGCAGCATAATGAGTGGATTCAGGTATGATGATTCTAACTGAAATAAGTCACACAGAAAAAGAAACGTCATAAGATATCACTAATACACGGAATGTAAACTTGGCGACACAGGCACTGAATTACAAAACACAACAGGGTCTCAAATTTAGAAAACCAACTTATGCTTGCTTAAGGGGAAAGGTGAGTTGGGGTGCTGCATAAAACCAGAGATTGAAATGAGCACAGATAAAGTTCCTTAAGCCAAATATGTAATATACAAGAGCTACTCCTTGCTCAACGAAATGGACTCAACACCCCATATTAAACGCCTAAGAATGTACCTGACTAGTAAGTATCTTAAAACCTATGGATTGCTATGTCTCCGAAAGAGAACCAAGCGTGTGTACAGGGGCATAAACGCAGCAGTGATAGGATTGCAGAGGTTCGGTGAGCAAATGAAGACCCTTTGAAGTCACATTGCATGGTACCCATTCCACGGGTGTCAACTCTCCAGGTTTAAGGGATTCTTCCTTCAGCTAAAACATGCATGTGGAACCCAGAGTATGATCAACCGTGTGATTGGGAGACGTGTTCAAATATGTCTCAGTTCTCATACCCTGTTACTCGGGTGCAACATTCCAAAAGCTTTATTAACACTCTCCCGAATTGGAAAGTCAGTGCCTTTAACCTCCTGCTTGGCCCAGTTTGCAATTTCTGCGGAAGATGAACAGGGATAGGGAGGACCAATGAGAGACTAGCTGGAGGTGTCTGGACGGGCAAATTTAACTCTCATTTCCCACCAGGAGTAGCAATTAAGCAAAGGCTCAGCGTGCCGTGCCGGAACCAGATTAGGGCCTGAAGCAATCGTGCGGTGTTGCGGCCAGCTCACAAGAAAGCGAGTTGAAGAAAGGAGCTCAGGGGCACTGTAATTCACAAACCTGCAGAGTTATAAATGACAGCTATCGTCCAAAAATACACTGAAGTAAGGCTGCCAAGAGGACTTGAAAGCGGGGCAGAATTGCAGGAAACCGATTTCAGGAGGTAGACTGGAATTGCATTTAAAGCATAGGAAAAGAGGCTGAACGTCGACAATGATGCACTTGGCCAAAAAGGGCGTATGCGTTTTTTCCTGAATATATTCAGGAAAAAACGCATACGCACTTTTTGGCCAACCAAGCAAGCTTGCAAAGGAAATCTGCACTACAATGAAGTCTCACTTCTCCCCGGTCAAAAGGGCCATCTGAAAAAAGTGTAAAATCTAGAAAGGCAGAACAGGCCATGGAGAACTGGGAGCCTTGTTATGCTGATGGGCGGGATGTAAATTGCCAACAGCCACTCGGGAGAAATGTATGGTGTTTCCTGAAACATCTAAAAAACAAAGCAACAGAGCCTAGGGCACTTCCACTTATAGTCCTATAGCTTAGGGAAATTAAAATCAAAAAGACACAGCCACCCCAAAGTTTGGGACCTCTCTGTTTACAAGAACCTCATTTACGGTAGAAGTTCAATATCGCAGAAAGTGAAAAATGGATAAAGAAGTTGTGGTAGTTACGTACAATGCAATATCACTCAGCAATGAAATCTATGTCATCAGGCCCGTAGCAGCATAGACTGGATTCAGGTATGATGATTCTCACTGAAATAAGTCACACAGAAAAAGAAAAATCATAAGATATCACTAATACACAGAATGTAAACTTGGCTACACAGGAACTGGATTACAAAACAGAAGAGGGTCTCAAATTTAGAAAACCAACTTATGCTTGCTTAAGGGGAAAGGTGAGTTGGGGTGCTACATAAAACCAGAGATTGAAATGAGCACAGATAAAGTTCCTTAAGCCAAATATGGAATAGACAACAGCTACTCCTTGCTCAACGAAATGGACTCAACACCCCATATTAAACGCCTAAGAATGTACCTGACTAGTAAGTATCTTAAAACCTATGGATTGCTATGTCTCCGAAAGAGAATCAAGCGTGTGTACAGGGGCATAAACGCAGCAGTGATAGGATTGGAGAGGTTCGGTGAGCAAATGAAGACCCTTTGAAGTCATATTGCATGGTACCCATTCCACGGGTCTCAACGCTCCAGCTTTAAGGGATTCTTCCTTCAGCTGAAACATGCATGTGGAACCCAGAGTATGATCAACCGTGTGATTGGGAGACGTGTTCAAATATGTCTCAGTTTTCATCCACTGGTACTCAGGTGCAACATTCCAGACGCTTTACTAACACTCTCCCGACTTGGAGAGTCAGTGCCTTTAACCTCCTGCTTGGCCCAGTTTGCAATTTCTGCGGAAGATGAACAGGGATAGGGAGGACCAATGAAGACTAGCTGGAGGTGTCTGGACGGGCAAATTTAACTCTCATTTCCCACAAGGAATAGCAATTAAGCAAAGGCTCAGCGTGCCGTGCCGGAACCAGATTAGGGCCTGAAGCAATCCTGCGGTGTTGCGGCCAGCTCACAAGAAAGCGAGTTGAAGAAAGGAGCTCAGGGGCACTGTAATTCACAAACCTGCAGAGTTATAAATGACAGCTATCGTCCAAAAATATACTGAAGTAAGCCTGCCAAGAGGACTTGAAAGCGGGGCAGAATTGCAGGAAACCGATTTCAGGAGGTAGACTGGAATTGCATTTAAAGCATAGGAAAAGAGGCAGAACGTCCACAATGATGCACTTGGCCAAAAAGGGCGTATGCGTTTTTTCCTGAATATATTCAGGAAAAAACGCATACGCACTTTTTGGCCAACCAAGCAAGCTTGCAAAGGAAATCTGCACTACATTGAAGTCTCACTTCCCTCCCGGTCAAAAGGACCATCTGAAAAAAGTGTAAAATCCAGAAAGGCAGGACAGGCCATGGAGAACTGGGAGCCTTGTTATGCTGATGGGCGGGATGTAAATTGCCAACAGTCACTGGGGAGAAGTGTATGGTGTTTCCTGAAACATCTAAAAAACAAAGCAACAGAGCCTAGGGCACTTCCACTTATTGTCATATAGCTTAGGGAAATTAAAATCAAAAAGACACAGCCACCCCAAAGTTTGGGATGGCTCTGTTTACAAGAACCTCGTTTACGGTACAAGTTCAATATCGCAGAAAGCGAAAAATGGATAAAGAAGCTGTGGTACTTACGTACAATGCAATATCACTCAGCAATGAAATCTATGTCATCATTCCCGTAGCAGCATAATGAGTGGATTCAGGTATGATGATTCTAACTGAAATAAGTCACACAGAAAAAGAAACGTCATAAGATATCACTAATACACGGAATGTAAACTTGGCGACACAGGCACTGAATTACAAAACACAACAGGGTCTCAAATTTAGAAAACCAACTTATGCTTGCTTAAGGGGAAAGGTGAGTTGGGGTGCTGCATAAAACCAGAGATTGAAATGAGCACAGATAAAGTTCCTTAAGCCAAATATGTAATATACAAGAGCTACTCCTTGCTCAACGAAATGGACTCAACACCCCATATTAAACGCCTAAGAATGTACCTGACTAGTAAGTATCTTAAAACCTATGGATTGCTATGTCTCCGAAAGAGAACCAAGCGTGTGTACAGGGGCATAAACGCAGCAGTGATAGGATTGCAGAGGTTCGGTGAGCAAATGAAGACCCTTTGAAGTCACATTGCATGGTACCCATTCCACGGGTGTCAACTCTCCAGGTTTAAGGGATTCTTCCTTCAGCTAAAACATGCATGTGGAACCCAGAGTATGATCAACCGTGTGATTGGGAGACGTGTTCAAATATGTCTCAGTTCTCATACCCTGTTACTCGGGTACAACATTCCAAACGCTTTATTAACACTCTCCCGAATTGGAAAGTCAGTGCCTTTAATCTCCTGTTTGGCCCAGTTTGCAATTTCTGCGGAAGATGAACAGGAATAGGGAGAAGCAATGAGAGACTAGCTGGAGGTGTCTGGACGGGAAAATTTAACTCTCATTTCCCACCAGGAAGAGGAATTAACCAAAGGCTCAGCATGCCGTGCCGGAACCAGATTAGGGCCTGAAGCAATCCTGCGGTGTTGCGGCCAGCTCACAAGAAAGCGAGTTGAAGATAGGAGCTCAGTGGCACTGTAATTCACAAACCTGCAGAGTTATAAATGACAGCTATCATCCAAAAATATACTGAAGTAACGCTGCCAAGAGGACTTGAAAGCGGGGCAGAATTGCAGGAAACCGATTTCAGAAGGTAGACTGGAATTGCATTTAAAGCATAGGAAAAGAGGCAGAACGTCGACAATGATGCACTTGGCCATAAAGGGCGTATGCGTTTTTTCCTGAATATATACAGGAAAAAACGCATACGCCCTTTTTGGCAAACCAAGCAAGCTTGCAAAGGTAATCTGCACTACATTGAAGTCTCACTTCCCACCTGGTCAAAAGGATCATCTGAAAAAAGTGTAAAATCCAGAAAGGCAGGAACGGCAATGGAGAACTGAGAGCCTTGCTATGCTGTTGGGCGGGATGTAAATTGCCAACAGCCACTTGGGAGAAGTGTATGGTGTTTCCTGAAACATCTAAAAAACAAAGCAACAGAGCCTAGGGCACTTACACTTATGGTCCTATAGCTTAGGGAAATTAAAATCAAAAACACACAGCCACCCCAAAGTTTGGGACGGCTCTGTTTACAAGAACCTCGTTTATGGTACAAGTTCAATATCACAGAAAGTGAAAAATGGATAAAGAAGTTGTGGTACTTACATACAATGCAATATCAGTCAGCAATGAAATCTATGTCATCAGGCCTGTAGCAGAAAATGACTGGGTTCAGGTATGATGATTCTAACTGAAATAAGTCACACAGAAAAAGAAACATCATAAGATATCACTAATACACGGAATGTAAACTTGGCTACACAGGAACTGGATTACAAAACAGAACAGGGTCTCAAATTTAGAAAACCAACTTATACTTGTTTAACGGGAAAGGTGAGTTGGGGTGCTGCATAAAACCAGAGATTGAAATGAGCACAGATAAAGTTCCTTAAGCCAAATATGGAATAGACAAGAGCTACTCCTTGCTCAACGAAATGGACTCAACACCCCATATTAAACGCCTAAGAATGTACCTGACTAGTAAGTATCTTAAAATCTATGGATTGCTATGTCTCCAAAAGAGAATCAAGCGTGTGTACAGGGGCATAAACGCAGCAGTGATAGGATTGGAGAGGTTCGGTGAGCAAATGAATACCCTTTGAAGTCATATTGCATGGTACCCATTCCACGGGTCTCAACGCTCCAGCTTTAAGGGATTCTTCCTTCAGCTGAAACATGCATGTGGAACCCAGAGTATGATCAACCGTGTGATTGGGAGACGTGTTCAAATATGTCTCAGTTTTCGTCCGCTGGTACTGAGGTGCAACATTCCAGACGCTTTACTAACACTCTCCCGACTTGGAGAGTCAGTGCCTTTAACCTCCTGCTTGGCCCAGTTTGCAATTTCTGCGGAAGATGAACAGGGATAGGGAGGACCAATGAGATACTAGCTAGAGGTGTCTGGATGGGCAAATTTAACTCTCATTTCCCACCAAGAAGAGGAATAAACCAAATGCTCAGCGTGTCGTGCCGGAACCAGATTAGGGCCTGAAGCAATCCTGCGGTGTTGCGGCCAGCTCACAAGAAAGCGAGTTGAAGAAAGGAGCTCAGGGGCACTGTAATTCACAAACCTGCAGAGTTATAAATGACAGCTATCGTCCAAAAATATACTGAAGTAAGCCTGCCAAGAGGACTTGAAAGCGGGGCAGAATTGCAGGAAACCGATTTCAGGAGGTAGACTGGAATTGCATTTAAAGCATAGGAAAAGAGGCAGAACGTCCACAATGATGCACTTGGCCAAAAAGGGCGTATGCGTTTTTTCCTGAATATATTCAGGAAAAAACGCATACGCCCTTTTTGGCCAACCAAGCAAGCTTGCAAAGGAAATCTGCACTACATTGAAGTCTCACTTCCCTCCCGGTCAAAAGGACCATCTGAAAAAAGTGTAAAATCCAGAAAGGCAGGACAGGCCATGGAGAACTGGGAGCCTTGTTATGCTGATGGGCGGGATGTAAATTGCCAACAGTCACTGGGGAGAAGTGTATGGTGTTTCCTGAAACATCTAAAAAACAAAGCAACAGAGCCTAGGGCACTTCCACTTATTGTCATATAGCTTAGGGAAATTAAAATCAAAAAGACACAGCCACCCCAAAGTTTGGGATGGCTCTGTTTACAAGAACCTCGTTTACGGTACAAGTTCAATATCGCAGAAAGCGAAAAATGGATAAAGAAGCTGTGGTACTTACGTACAATGCAATATCACTCAGCAATGAAATCTATGTCATCATTCCCGTAGCAGCATAATGAGTGGATTCAGGTATGATGATTCTAACTGAAATAAGTCACACAGAAAAAGAAACGTCATAAGATATCACTAATACACGGAATGTAAACTTGGCGACACAGGCACTGAATTACAAAACACAACAGGGTCTCAAATTTAGAAAACCAACTTATGCTTGCTTAAGGGGAAAGGTGAGTTGGGGTGCTGCATAAAACCAGAGATTGAAATGAGCACAGATAAAGTTCCTTAAGCCAAATATGTAATATACAAGAGCTACTCCTTGCTCAACGAAATGGACTCAACACCCCATATTAAACGCCTAAGAATGTACCTGACTAGTAAGTATCTTAAAACCTATGGATTGCTATGTCTCCGAAAGAGAACCAAGCGTGTGTACAGGGGCATAAACGCAGCAGTGATAGGATTGCAGAGGTTCGGTGAGCAAATGAAGACCCTTTGAAGTCACATTGCATGGTACCCATTCCACGGGTGTCAACTCTCCAGGTTTAAGGGATTCTTCCTTCAGCTAAAACATGCATGTGGAACCCAGAGTATGATCAACCGTGTGATTGGGAGACGTGTTCAAATATGTCTCAGTTCTCATACCCTGTTACTCGGGTACAACATTCCAAACACTTTATTAACACTCTCCCGAATTGGAAAGTCAGTGCCTTTAATCTCCTGTTTGGCCCAGTTTGCAATTTCTGCGGAAGATGAACAGGAATAGGGAGAAGCAATGAGAGACTAGCTGGAGGTGTCTGGACGGGAAAATTTAACTCTCATTTCCCACCAGGAAGAGGAATTAACCAAAGGCTCAGCATGCCGTGCCGGAACCAGATTAGGGCCTGAAGCAATCCTGCGGTGTTGCGGCCAGCTCACAAGAAAGCGAGTTGAAGATAGGAGCTCAGTGGCACTGTAATTCACAAACCTGCAGAGTTATAAATGACAGCTATCATCCAAAAATATACTGAAGTAACGCTGCCAAGAGGACTTGAAAGCGGGGCAGAATTGCAGGAAACCGATTTCAGAAGGTAGACTGGAATTGCATTTAAAGCATAGGAAAAGAGGCAGAACGTCGACAATGATGCACTTGGCCATAAAGGGCGTATGCGTTTTTTCCTGAATATATACAGGAAAAAACGCATACGCCCTTTTTGGCAAACCAAGCAAGCTTGCAAAGGTAATCTGCACTACATTGAAGTCTCACTTCCCACCTGGTCAAAAGGATCATCTGAAAAAAGTGTAAAATCCAGAAAGGCAGGAAAGGCAATGGAGAACTGAGAGCCTTGCTATGCTGTTGGGCGGGATGTAAATTGCCAACAGCCACTTGGGAGAAGTGTATGGTGTTTCCTGAAACATCTAAAAAACAAAGCAACAGAGCCTAGGGCACTTACACTTATGGTCCTATAGCTTAGGGAAATTAAAATCAAAAACACACAGCCACCCCAAAGTTTGGGACGGCTCTGTTTACAAGAACCTCGTTTATGGTACAAGTTCAATATCACAGAAAGTGAAAAATGGATAAAGAAGTTGTGGTACTTACATACAATGCAATATCACTCAGCAATGAAATCTATGTCATCAGGCCTGTAGCAGAAAATGACTGGGTTCAGGTATGATGATTGTAACTGAAATAAGTCACACAGAAAAAGAAACATCATAAGATATCACTAATACACGGAATGTAAACTTGGCTACACAGGAACTGGATTACAAAACAGAACAGGGTCTCAAATTTAGAAAACCAACTTATACTTGTTTAAGGGGAAAGGTGAGTTGGGGTGCTGCATAAAACCAGAGATTGAAATGAGCACAGATAAAGTTCCTTAAGCCAAATATGGAATAGACAAGAGCTACTCCTTGCTCAACGAAATGGACTCAACACCCCATATTAAACGCCTAAGAATGTACCTGACTAGTAAGTATCTTAAAATCTATGGATTGCTATGTCTCCAAAAGAGAATCAAGCGTGTGTACAGGGGCATAAACGCAGCAGTGATAGGATTGGAGAGGTTCGGTGAGCAAATGAATACCCTTTGAAGTCATATTGCATGGTACCCATTCCACGGGTCTCAACGCTCCAGCTTTAAGGGATTCTTCCTTCAGCTGAAATATGCATGTGGAACCCAGAGTATGATCAACCGTGTGATTGGGAGACGTGTTCAAATATGTCTCAGTTTTCGTCCGCTGGTACTGAGGTGCAACATTCCAGACGCTTTACTAACACTCTCCCGACTTGGAGAGTCAGTGCCTTTAACCTCCTGCTTGGCCCAGTTTGCAATTTCTGCGGAAGATGAACAGGGATAGGGAGGACCAATGAGATACTAGCTAGAGGTGTCTGGATGGGCAAATTTAACTCTCATTTCCCACCAAGAAGAGGAATAAACCAAATGCTCAGCGTGTCGTGCCGGAACCAGATTAGGGCCTGAAGCAATCCTGCGGTGTTGCGGCCAGCTCACAAGAAAGCGAGTTGAAGAAAGGAGCTCAGGGGCACTGTAATTCACAAACCTGCAGAGTTATAAATGACAGCTATCGTCCAAAAATATACTGAAGTAAGCCTGCCAAGAGGACTTGAAAGCGGGGCAGAATTGCAGGAAACCGATTTCAGGAGGTAGACTGGAATTGCATTTAAAGCATAGGAAAAGAGGCAGAACGTCCACAATGATGCACTTGGCCAAAAAGGGCGTATGCGTTTTTTCCTGAATATATTCAGGAAAAAACGCATACGCACTTTTTGGCCAACCAAGCAAGCTTGCAAAGGAAATCTGCACTACATTGAAGTCTCACTTCCCTCCCGGTCAAAAGGACCATCTGAAAAAAGTGTAAAATCCAGAAAGGCAGGACAGGCCATGGAGAACTGGGAGCCTTGTTATGCTGATGGGCGGGATGTAAATTGCCAACAGTCACTGGGGAGAAGTGTATGGTGTTTCCTGAAACATCTAAAAAACAAAGCAACAGAGCCTAGGGCACTTCCACTTATTGTCATATAGCTTAGGGAAATTAAAATCAAAAAGACACAGCCACCCCAAAGTTTGGGATGGCTCTGTTTACAAGAACCTCGTTTACGGTACAAGTTCAATATCGCAGAAAGCGAAAAATGGATAAAGAAGCTGTGGTACTTACGTACAATGCAATATCACTCAGCAATGAAATCTATGTCATCATTCCCGTAGCAGCATAATGAGTGGATTCAGGTATGATGATTCTAACTGAAATAAGTCACACAGAAAAAGAAACGTCATAAGATATCACTAATACACGGAATGTAAACTTGGCGACACAGGCACTGAATTACAAAACACAACAGGGTCTCAAATTTAGAAAACCAACTTATGCTTGCTTAAGGGGAAAGGTGAGTTGGGGTGCTGCATAAAACCAGAGATTGAAATGAGCACAGATAAAGTTCCTTAAGTCAAATATGTAATATACAAGAGCTACTCCTTGCTCAACGAAATGGACTCAAAACCCCATATTAAACGCCTAATAATGTAGCTGACTAGTAAGTATCTTAAAACCTATGGATTGCTATGTCTCTGAAAGAGAATCAAGCGTGAGAACAGGGGCATAAACGCAGCAGTGATAGGATTGGAGAGGTTCGGTGAGCAAATGAAGACCCTTTGAAGTCATATTGCATGGTACCCATTCCACGGGTCTCAACTCTCCAGGTTTAAGGGATTCTTCCTTCAGCTAAACATGCATTTGGAACCCAGACTATGATCAACCGTGTGATCGTGAATCATGTTCAAATATGTCTCAGTTCTCATCCCCTAGTACTCGGGTGCAACATTCTAGACACTTTACTAACAATCTCCCGACTTGGAGAGTCAGTGCCTTTAACCTCCTGTTTGGCCCAGTTTGCAAATTCCGCGGATGATTAACAGGAATAGGGAGAACCAATGAGAGACTAGCTGGAGGTGTCTGGACGGGCAAATTTAACTCTCATTTCCCACCAGGAAGAGGAATTAACCGAAGACTCAGCGTGCCGTGCCGGAACCAGATTAGGGCCTGAAGCAATCCTGCGGTGTTGCAGCCAGCTCACAAGGAAGCGAGCTGAAGAAAGGAGCTCAGGGGCACTGTAATTCACAAACCTGCAGAGTTATAAATGACAGCTATCATCCAAAAATATACTGAAGTAAGGCTGCCAAGAGGACTTGAAAGCGGGGCAGAATTGCAGGAAACCGATTTCAGGAGTTAGACTGGAATTGCATTTAAAGCATAGGAAAAGAGGCAGAACGTCGACAGTGATGCACTTGGCCAAAATGTGCGTATGCGTTTTTTCCTGAATATATTCGGGAAAAAACGCATACGCCCTTTTTGGCCAACCAAGCAAGCTTGCAAAGGAAATCTGCACTACAATGAAGTCTCACTTCCCCCCGGTCAAAAGGGCCATCTGTAAAAAGTGTAAAATCCAGAAAGGCAGGACAGGCCATGGAGAACTGGGAGCCTTGTTATGCTGATGGGCGGGATGTAAATTGCCAACAGCCACTCGGGAGAAGTGTATGGTGTTTCCTGAAACATCTAAAAAACAAAGCAACAGAGCCTAGGGCACTTCCACTTATGGTCCTATAGCTTAGGGAAATTAAAATCAAAAAGCAGAACCACCCAAAAGTTTTGGACGGCTCTGTTTACAAGAACCTCGTTTACGGTACAAGTTCAATATCGCAGAAAGTGAAAAATGGATAAAGAAGTTGTGGTACTTACGTACAATGCAATATCACTCAGCAATGAAATCTATGTCATCAGGCCCGTAGCAGCATAATGAGTGGATTCAGGTATGATGATTCTAACTACAATATGTAACACAGAAAAAGAAACGTCTTAAGATATCACCAATACACGGAATGTAAACTTGGCTACACAGGAACTGAATTACAAAACAGAACATGGTCTCAAATTTAGAAAACCAACTTATGCTTGCTTAAGTGGAAAGGTGAGTTGGGGTGCTGCATAAAACCAGAGATTGAAATGAGCACAGATAAATTTCCTTAAGCCAAATATGGAATAGACAAGAGCTACTCCTTGATCAACGAAATGGACTCAAAACCACATATTAAACGCCTAATAATGTACCTGACTAGTAAGTATCTTAAAACTTATGGATTGCTATGTCTCTGAAAGAGAATCAAGCGTGAGTACCGGGGCATAAACGCAGCAGTGATAGGATTGGAGAGATTTGGTGAGCAAATGAAGACCCTTTGAAGTCATATTGCATGGTACCCATTCCACGGGTCTCAACTCTCCAGGTTTAAGGGATTCTTCCTTCAGCTAAAGCATGCATGTGGAACCCAGAGTATGATCAATCATGTGATCGGGAGACGTGTTCCAATATGTCTCAGTTTTCGACCGCTGGTACTCAGGTGCAACATTCCAGATGCTTTACTAACACTCTCCCGACTTGGAGAGTCAGTGCCTTTAACCTCCTGCTTGGCCCAGTTTGCATTTCTGCGGAAGATGAACAGGGATAGGGAGGACCAATGAGAGACTAGCTGGAGGTGTCTGGACGGGCAAATTTAACTCTCATTTCCCACCAGGAAGAGCAATTAAGCAAAGGCTTAGCGTGCCGTGCCGGAACCAGATTAGGGCCTGAAGCAATCGTGCGGTGTTGCGGCGAGCTCACAAGAAAGCGAGTTGAAGAAAGGAGCTCAGGGGCACTGTAATTCACAAACCTGCAGAGTTATAAATGACAGCTATCGTCCAAAAATATACTGAAGTAAGTCTGCCACGAGGACTTGAAAGCGGGGCAGAATTGCAGGAAACCGATTTCAGGAGGTAGACTGGAATTGCATTTAAAGCATAGGAAAAGAGGCAGAACGTCGACAATGATGCACTTGGCCAAAAAGGGCGTATGCGTTTTTTCCTGAATATATTCAGGAAAAAACGCATACGCCCTTTTTGGCCAACCAAGCAATCTTGCAAAGGAAATCTGCACTACAATGAAGTCTCACTTCCCCCCGGTCAAAAGGGCCATCTGAAAAAAGTGTAAAATCCAGAAAGGCAGGACAGGCCATGGAGAACTGGGAGCATTGTTATGCTGATGGGTGGAATGTAAATTGCCAACAGCCACTGGGGAGAAGTGTATGGTGCTTCCTGAAACATCTAAAAAACAAAGCAACAGAGCCTAGGGCACTTCCACATATGATCCTATAGCTTAGGGAAATTAAAATCAAAAAGACACAGCCACCCCAATGTTTGGAACGGCTCTGTTTACAAGAACCTCTTTTACGGTACAAGTTCAATATCACAGAAAGTGAAAAATGGATAAAGAAGTTGTGGTACTTACGTACAATGCAATATCACTCAGCAATGAAATCTATGTCATCAGGCCCGTAGCAGCATAATGAGAGGATTCAGGTATGATTTTTCTGTCTGAAATAAGTCACACAGAAAAAGAAACATCATAAGATACCACTAATACACGGAATGTAAACTTGGCTACACAGGAACTGGATTACAAAAGAGAACAGGGTCTCAAATTTAGAAAACCAACTTATGCTTGCTTAAGGGGAAAGGTGAGTTGGGGTGCTGCGTAAAACCAGAGATTGAAATGAGCACAGATAAAGTTCCTTAAGCCAAACATGTAATAGACAAGAGCTATTCCTTGCTCAACGAAATGGACTCAACACCCCATATTAAACGCCTAAGAATGTACCTGACTAGTAAGTATCTTAAAATCTATGGATTGCTATGTCTCCAAAAGAGAATCAAGCGTGTGTAGAGGGGCATAAACGCAGCAGTGATAGGATTGTAGAGGTTCGGTGAGCAAATGAATACCCTTTGAAGTCATATTGCATGGTACCCATTCCACGGGTCTCAACGCTCTTGCTTTAAGGGATTCTTCCTTCAGCTGAAACATGCATGTGGAACCCAGAGTATGATCAACCGTGTGATTGGGAGACGTGTTCAAATATGTCTCAGTTTTCGTCCGCTGGTACTGAGGTGCAACATTCCAGACGCTTTACTAACACTCTCCCGACTTGGAGAGTCAGTGCCTTTAACCTCCTGCTTGGCCCAGTTTGCAATTTCTGCGGAAGATGAACAGGGATAGGGAGGACCAATGAGATACTAGCTAGAGGTGTCTGGATGGGCAAATTTAACTCTCATTTCCCACCAAGAAGAGGAATAAACCAAATGCTCAGCGTGTCGTGCCGGAACCAGATTAGGGCCTGAAGCAATCCTGCGGTGTTGCGGCCAGCTCACAAGAAAGCGAGTTGAAGAAAGGAGCTCAGGGGCACTGCAATTCACAAACCTGCAGAGTTATAAATGACAGCTATCGTCCAAAAATATACTGAAGTAAGCCTGCCAAGAGGACTTGAAAGCGGGGCAGAATTGCAGGAAACCGATTTCAGGAGGTAGACTGGAATTGCATTTAAAGCATAGGAAAAGAGGCAGAACGTCCACAATGATGCACTTGGCCAAAAAGGGCGTATGCGTTTTTTCCTGAATATATTCAGGAAAAAACGCATACGCACTTTTTGGCCAACCAAGCAAGCTTGCAAAGGAAATCTGCACTACAATGAAGTCTCACTTCCCTCCCGGTCAAAAGGACCATCTGAAAAAAGTGTAAAATCCAGAAAGGCAGGACAGGCCATGGAGAACTGGGAGCCTTGTTATGCTGATGGGCGGGATGTAAATTGCCAACAGTCACTGGGGAGAAGTGTATGGTGTTTCCTGAAACATCTAAAAAACAAAGCAACAGAGCCTAGGGCACTTCCACTTATTGTCATATAGCTTAGGGAAATTAAAATCAAAAAGACACAGCCACCCCAAAGTTTGGGATGGCTCTGTTTACAAGAACCTCGTTTACGGTACAAGTTCAATATCGCAGAAAGCGAAAAATGGATAAAGAAGCTGTGGTACTTACGTACAATGCAATATCACTCAGCAATGAAATCTATGTCATCATTCCCGTAGCAGCATAATGAGTGGATTCAGGTATGATGATTCTAACTGAAATAAGTCACACAGAAAAAGAAACGTCATAAGATATCACTAATACACGGAATGTAAACTTGGCGACGCAGGCACTGAATTACAAAACACAACAGGGTCTCAAATTTAGAAAACCAACTTATGCTTGCTTAAGGGGAAAGGTGAGTTGGGGTGCTGCATAAAACCAGAGATTGAAATGAGCACAGATAAAGTTCCTTAAGTCAAATATGTAATATACAAGAGCTACTCCTTGCTCAACGAAATGGACTCAAAACCCCATATTAAACGCCTAATAATGTAGCTGACTAGTAAGTATCTTAAAACCTATGGATTGCTATGTCTCTGAAAGAGAATCAAGCGTGAGAACAGGGGCATAAACGCAGCAGTGATAGGATTGGAGAGGTTCGGTGAGCAAATGAAGACCCTTTGAAGTCATATTGCATGGTACCCATTCCACGGGTCTCAACTCTCCAGGTTTAAGGGATTCTTCCTTCAGCTAAACATGCATTTGGAACCCAGACTATGATCAACCGTGTGATCGTGAATCATGTTCAAATATGTCTCAGTTCTCATCCCCTAGTACTCGGGTGCAACATTCTAGACACTTTACTAACAATCTCCCGACTTGGAGAGTCAGTGCCTTTAACCTCCTGTTTGGCCCAGTTTGCAAATTCCGCGGATGATTAACAGGAATAGGGAGAACCAATGAGAGACTAGCTGGAGGTGTCTGGACGGGCAAATTTAACTCTCATTTCCCACCAGGAAGAGGAATTAACCGAAGCCTCAGCGTGCCGTGCCGGAACCAGATTAGGGCCTGAAGCAATCCTGCGGTGTTGCGGCCAGCTCACAAGGAAGCGAGCTGAAGAAAGGAGCTCAGGGGCACTGTAATTCACAAACCTGCAGAGTTATAAATGACAGCTATCGTCCAAAAATATACTGAAGTAAGGCTGCCAAGAGGACTTGAAAGCGGGGCAGAATTGCAGGAAACCGATTTCAGGAGTTAGACTGGAATTGCATTTAAAGCATAGGAAAAGAGGCAGAACGTCGACAATGATGCACTTGGCCAAAATGTGCGTATGCGTTTTTTCCTGAATATATTCGGGAAAAAACGCATACGCCCTTTTTGGCCAACCAAGCAAGCTTGCAAAGGAAATCTGCACTACAATGAAGTCTCACTTCCCCCCGGTCAAAAGGGCCATCTGTAAAAAGTGTAAAATCCAGAAAGGCAGGACAGGCCATGGAGAACTGGGAGCCTTGTTATGCTGATGGGCGGGATGTAAACTGCCAACAGCCACTAGGGAGAAGTGTATGGTGTTTCCTGAAACATCTAAAAAACAAAGCAACAGAGCCTAGGGCACTTCCACTTATGGTCCTATAGCTTAGGGAAATTAAAATCAAAAAGCAGAACCACCCAAAAGTTTTGGACGGCTCTGTTTACAAGAACCTCGTTTACGGTACAAGTTCAATATCGCAGAAAGTGAAAAATGGATAAAGAAGTTGTGGTACTTACGTACAATGCAATATCACTCAGCAATGAAATCTATGTCATCAGGCCCGTAGCAGCATAATGAGTGGATTCAGGTATGATGATTCTAACTACAATATGTAACACAGAAAAAGAAACGTCTTAAGATATCACCAATACACGGAATGTAAACTTGGCTACACAGGAACTGAATTACAAAACAGAACATGGTCTCAAATTTAGAAAACCAACTTATGCTTGCTTAAGTGGAAAGGTGAGTTGGGGTGCTGCATAAAACCAGAGATTGAAATGAGCACAGATAAATTTCCTTAAGCCAAATATGGAATAGACAAGAGCTACTCCTTGATCAACGAAATGGACTCAAAACCACATATTAAACGCCTAATAATGTACCTGACTAGTAAGTATCTTAAAACTTATGGATTGCTATGTCTCTGAAAGAGAATCAAGCGTGAGTACCGGGGCATAAACGCAGCAGTGATAGGATTGGAGAGATTTGGTGAGCAAATGAAGACCCTTTGAAGTCATATTGCATGGTACCCATTCCACGGGTCTCAACTCTCCAGGTTTAAGGGATTCTTCCTTCAGCTAAAGCATGCATGTGGAACCCAGAGTATGATCAATCATGTGATCGGGAGACGTGTTCCAATATGTCTCAGTTTTCGACCGCTGGTACTCAGGTGCAACATTCCAGATGCTTTACTAACACTCTCCCGACTTGGAGAGTCAGTGCCTTTAACCTCCTGCTTGGCCCAGTTTGCATTTCTGCGGAAGATGAACAGGGATAGGGAGGACCAATGAGAGACTAGCTGGAGGTGTCTGGACGGGCAAATTTAACTCTCATTTCCCACCAGGAAGAGCAATTAAGCAAAGGCTTAGCGTGCCGTGCCGGAACCAGATTAGGGCCTGAAGCAATCGTGCGGTGTTGCGGCGAGCTCACAAGAAAGCGAGTTGAAGAAAGGAGCTCAGGGGCACTGTAATTCACAAACCTGCAGAGTTATAAATGACAGCTATCGTCCAAAAATATACTGAAGTAAGTCTGCCACGAGGACTTGAAAGCGGGGCAGAATTGCAGGAAACCGATTTCAGGAGGTAGACTGGAATTGCATTTAAAGCATAGGAAAAGAGGCAGAATGTCGACAATGATGCACTTGGCCAAAAAGGGCGTATGCGTTTTTTCCTGAATATATTCAGGAAAAAACGCATACGCCCTTTTTGGCCAACCAAGCAATCTTGCAAAGGAAATCTGCACTACAATGAAGTCTCACTTCCCCCCGGTCAAAAGGGCCATCTGAAAAAAGTGTAAAATCCAGAAAGGCAGGACAGGCCATGGAGAACTGGGAGCCTTGTTATGCTGATGGGTGGAATGTAAATTGCCAACAGCCACTGGGGAGAAGTGTATGGTGCTTCCTGAAACATCTAAAAAACAAAGCAACAGAGCCTAGGGCACTTCCACATATGGTCCTATAGCTTAGGGAAATTAAAATCAAAAAGACACAGCCACCCCAATGTTTGGAACGGCTCTGTTTACAAGAACCTCGTTTACTGTACAAGTTCAATATCACAGAAAGTGAAAAATGGATAAAGAAGTTGTGGTACTTACGTACAATGCAATATCACTCAGCAATGAAATCTATGTCATCAGGCCCGTAGCAGCATAATGAGTGGATTCAGGTATGATTTTTCTGTCTGAAATAAGTCACACAGAAAAAGAAACATCATAAGATATCACTAATACACGGAATGTAAACTTGGCTACACAGGAACTGGATTACAAAAGAGAACAGGGTCTCAAATTTAGAAAACCAACTTATGCTTGCTTAAGGGGAAAGGTGAGTTGGGGTGCTGCGTAAAACCAGAGATTGAAATGAGCACAGATAAAGTTCCTTAAGCCAAACATGTAATAGACAAGAGCTATTCCTTGCTCAACGAAATGGACTCAACACCCCATATGAAACGCCTAAGAATGTACCTCACTAGTTAGTATCTTAAAACCTATGGATTGCTATGTCTCCAAAAGAGAATCAAGCGTGTTTACAAGGGCATAAACGCAGCAGTGATAGGATTGGAGAGGTTCGGTGAGCAAATGAAGACCCTTTGAAGTCATATTGCATGGTACCCATTCCACGGGTCTCAACTCTCCACGTTTAAGGGATTCTTCCTTCAGCTAAAGCATGCAGGTGGAACCCAGAGTATGATCAACCGTGTGATCGGGAGACGTGTTCCAATATGTCTCAGTTCTCGTCCCCTGGTACTCGGGTGCAATATTCCAGATGCTTTACTAACACTCTCCCGACTTGGAGAGTCAGTGCCTTTAACCTCCTGTTTGGCCCAGTTTGCAATTTCTGCGGAAGATGAACAGGAATAGGGAGAACCAATGAGAGACTAGCTGGAGGTGTCTGGACGGGCAAATTTAACTCTCATTTCCCACCAGGAAGAGGAATTAACCAAAGGCTCAGCGTGCCATGCCGGAACCAGATTAGGGCCTGAAGCAATCGTGCGGTGTTGCGGCCAGCTCACAAGAAAGCGAGTTGAAGAAAGGAGCTCAGGGGCACTGTAATTCACAAACCTGCAGAGTTATAAATGACAGCTATCGTCCAAAAATATACTGAAGTAAGGCTACCAAGAGGACTTGAAAGCTGGGCAGAATTGCAGGAAACCGATTTCAGGAGGTAGACTGGAATTGCATTTAAAGCATAGGAAAAGAGGCAGAACGTCCACAATGATGCACTTGGCCAAAAAGGGCGTATGCGTTTTTTCCTGAATATATTCAGGAAAAAACGCATACGCCCTTTTTGGCCAACCAAGCAAGCTTGCAAAGGAAATCTGCACTACAATGAAGTCTCACTTCCCCACGGTCAAAAGGGCCATCTGAAAATAGTGTAAAATCCAGAAAGGCAGGACAGGCCATGGAGAACTGGGAGCCTTGTTATGCTGATGGGCGGGATGTAAGTTGCCAACAGCCACTCTGGAGAAGTGTATGGTGTTTCCTGAAACATGTAAAAAACAAAGCAACAGAGCCTAGGGCACTTCCACTTATGGTCCTATAGCTTAGGGTAATTAAAATCAAAAAGACACAGCCAACCCAAAGTTTGGGACGGCTGTGTTTACAAGAACCTCCTTTACAGTACAAGTTCAATATCGCAGAAAGCGAAAAATGGATAAAGAAGTTGTGGTACTTACGTACAATTCAATATCACTCAGCAATGAAATCTATGTCATCAGGCCCGTAACAGCATAATGAGTGGATTCAGGTATGATGATTCTAACTGAAATAAGTCACACAGAAAAAGAAACATCATAAGATATCACTAATACACGGAATGTAAACTTGGCTACACAGGAACTGGATTACAAAAGAGAACAGGGTCTCAAATTTAGAAAACCAACTTATGCTTGCTTAAGGGGAAAGGTGAGTTGGGGTGCTACATAAAACCATAGATTGAAATGAGCACAGATAAAGTTCCTTAAGCCAAATATGTAATAGACAAGAGCTACTCCTTGCTCAACGAAATGGACTCAACACCCCATATTAAACGCCTAAGAATGTACCTGACTAGTAAGTATCTTAAAACCTATGGATTGCTATGTCTCCGAAAGAGAATCAAGCGTGTGTACAGGGGCATAAACGCAGCAGTGATAGGATTGGAGAGGTTCGGTGAGCAAACGAAGACCATTTGAAGTCATATTGCATGGTACCCATTCCACGGGTCTCAACTCTCCAGGTTTAAGGGATTCTTCATTCAGCTGAAACATGCATGTGAAACCCAGAGTATGATGAACCGTGTGATCAGAAGACGTGTTCAAATATGTCTCAGTTCTCCTCCCCTGGTACTCGGGTGCAACATTCCACACGCTTTAGTAACACACTCCCGATTTGGAGAGTCAGTGCCTTTAACCTCCTGTTTGGCCCAGTTTGCAATTTCTGCGGAAGATGAACAGGAATAGGGAGAACCAATGAGAGACTAGCTGGAGGTGTCTGGACGGGCAAATTTAACTCTCATTTCCCACCAGGAAGAGGAATTAACCAAAGGCTCAGCGTGCCGTGCCGGAACCAGATTAGGGCCTGAAGCAATCCTGAGGTGTTGTGGCCAGCTCACAAGAAAGCGAGTTGAAGAAAGGAGCTCAGGGGCACTGTAATTCACAAACATGCAGAGTTATAAATGACAGCTATCGTCCAAAAGTATACTGAAGTAAGGCTGCCAAGAGGACGTGAAAGCGGGCCAGAAATGCAGTAAACCGATTTCAGGAAGTAGACTGGAATTGCATTTAAAGCATAGGAAAAGAGGCAGAACGTCCAAAATGATGCACTTGGCCAAAAAGGGCGTATGCGTTTTTTCCTGAATATATTCAGGAAAAAACGCATACGCACTTTTTGGCCAACCAAGCAAGCTTGCAAAGGAAATCTGCACTACAATGAAGTCTCACTTCCCCCCGGTCAAAAGGGCCATCTGAAAAAAGTGGAAAATCCAGAAAGGCAGGACAGGCCATGGAGAACTGGTAGCCTTGTTATGCTGATGGGCGGGATGTAAATTGCCAACAGCGACTGGGGAGAAGTGTATGGTGTTTCCTGAAACATCTAAAAAACAAAGCAACAGAGCCTAGGGCACTTCCACGTATTGTCATATAGCTTAGGTAAATTAAAATCAAAAAGACACAGCCACCCCAAAGTTTGGGATGGCTCTGTTTACAAGAACCTCATTTACGGTAGAAGTTCAATATCGCAGAAAGTGAAAAATGGATAAAGAAGTTGTGGTAGTTACGTACAATGCAATATCACTCAGCAATGAAATCTATGTCATCAGGCCCGTAGCAGCATAGACTGGATTCAGGTATGATGATTCTCACTGAAATAAGTCACACAGAAAAAGAAACATCATAAGATATCACTAATACACGGAATGTAAACTTGGCTACACAGGAACTGGATTACAAAACAGAAGAGGGTCTCAAATTTAGAAAACCAACTTATGCTTGCTTAAGGGGAAAGGTGAGTTGGGGTGCTGCATAAAACCAGAGATTGAAATGAGCACAGATAAAGTTCCTTAAGCCAAATATGGAATAGACAAGAGCTACTCTTTGCTCAACGAAATGGACTCAACACCCCATATTAAACGCCTAAGAATGTACCTGACTAGTAAGTATCTTAAAACCTATGGATTGCTATGTCTCCAAAAGAGAATCAAGCGTGTGTACAGGGGCATAAACGCAGCAGTGATAGGATTGGAGAGGTTCGGTGAGCAAATGAATACCCTTTGAAGTCATACTGCATGGTACCCATTCCACGGGTCTCAACACTCCAGCTTTAAGGGATTCTTCCTTCAGCTGAAACATGTATGTGGAACCCAGAGTATGATCAACCGTGTGATTGGGAGACGTGTTCAAATATGTCTCAGTTTTCGACCGCTGGTACTCAGGTGCAACATTCCAGACGCTTTACTAACACTCTCCCGACTTGGAGAGTCAGTGCCTTTAACCTCCTGCTTGGCCCAGTTTGCAAATTCTGCGGAAGATGAACAGGGATAGGGAGGACCAATGAGAGACTAGCTGGAGGTGTCTGGACGGGCAAATTTAACTCTCATTTCCCACCAAGAGTAGCAATTAAGCAAAGGCTCAGCGTGCTGTGCCGGAACCAGATTAGGGCCTGAAGCAATCGTGCGGTGTTGCGGCCAGCTCACAAGAAAGCGAGTTGAAGAAAGGAGCTCAGGGGCACTGTAATTCACAAACCTGCAGAGTTATAAATGACAGCTATCGTCCAAAAATATACTGAAGTAAGGCTGCCAAGAGGACTTGAAAGCGGGGCAGAATTGCAGGAAACCGATTTCAGGAGGTAGACTGGAATTGCATTTAAAGCATAGGAAAAGAGGCAGAACGTCGACAATGATGCACTTGGCCAAAAAGGGCGTATGCGTTTTTTCCTGAATATATTCAGGAAAAAACGCATACGCCCTTTTTGGCCAACCAAGCAAGCTTGCAAAGGAAATCTGCACTACAATGAAGTCTCAC